>NC_087444.1:66258955-66571021 GCF_036321535.1 Camelus dromedarius | reverse complement strand
AAGTGTATGGCTAATTCATTTTTCACTCACTTTGTCTTGCAAAGAACATGATATAAAGGAAGATTTCAATAAATCTTGATTTAACAGGAGTAAACATCACTAAGCTCACGTTCAGATAGTTATCATTTGACTGTGAACTGGGCATCCACATAGAGATGTCTGGAAAGAAGTCAGAAATAGCAATTAAAGTTTCTTAAGTAAAGGAAGGGCCTTGCATGGAGTCCTATACTTCAAGAAAATATTATAGTTGTCTGCAGGATTATCAAAAAGGCAAGAGGTCACTTAAATTTTCCAGTGTTATTCCAGTATCAAGAAATTTAATCCAACATACTTTCAATTTTCCTTGAGTTTTACATCTTTACTAAGATTCATAAAAGTTTTTTTTTTAAACCTACTTCAAGTCCATTATTGGAGTGGTACCACTTGGCTCATTATTAAAATAAAATAATGTTTGGACATTTGAAATGTGAGGCCATTTAGCAGATACTGAATTTTATGACTTCTTAGATAATACTCATGTTGTAGATACTCTCAGAAAGAGGGACCTTGGCTAAAAAAATTTTATTACAGATTCTGTGACTGGTTTCCTATCCATCTAATCCTCTCCGTGAGGATTTGACTAAAATCTATAACCTTTGGAAAGTAATTTAGGGCAACAGTTCCCAGTTACACAGAAAACAGAAATAATATATCAGCCCCCTCCAACCTGCAGGCACTGCAGAAGCTGTAGTTCAGGTAAAACATTCTCTCTAAATGCTATCTTGCCACACCACCTCCCCAAATTGAGATATTTGCGAAGTACTTTCCTATATTGCAAGGCAGTTATTTACTTCCTTTATTTCCTTCTTCTCCAGAAGCTCAGAGTAATTAAAATGGTATTTCCTATTTATTTCTGAAAAGACCTTGAGACATTTGTTTCTGGCCATTTGGGAATTAATACTCTGAATCCATTATGACAAACTACAACATAAAAGAAACACACACTTGATAAAGCACAAAAAGTTTATTTTTTGAAATGCATTGCTAATCCAAAACAGAAGTGTGGAAAAAAATCCCCAAAAGTAAGAAGTGATGATGATGATAAGCTAAATGAAGGGCGATAAAGAGAGTAGAACCTAACCACGCAAAGGAAAATGGAACTGAAACCATTTAGCAGCGAATTGGCATGTATATTTAACACACACCTCTTAGTTAAATGAGTAATAAACTGAATTCAATTCCAGCTGCAGCCAGTCCCCCCAAGTACTTGGGTAAGTAAGTTTACAATAGTTCCTTGTTCCAAGTACTGCACTTGTAGATTTTCTTCCCATTATGTTGAACAGGAGACAGCTGTTCCTAGGATTCCCCTTTAATTAAAGGAAATTACTTCCTTTCAACACTTGAGAAAGTAAGTTTTATTTTGTGGATTTGGGATCCTGAAAAATACCAAATACTTAGTAAAACTGGGGGACTGTAGGTTATTCACAAACATGAACTCTGTGGCTGCTGGCATTCCATGGATCCTATCCCAATCAACCCTATTCAAAATTAAAAATCACGGCAAACCCCAGGCCTGCCTCCCAGCCTGAACCGGGTAACAGCTGAAACACTCCTTCCTGTGCAGCAGAAAGGTGGCAAACGGCGGCGGCTGAGCCAGAGAAACTGCACTTTGCCCCCAGGCTGAGGGGCCAGGGACGCACCTGCCAGCCAGCAGCGACTCAAGAAAGCGAAAGGACTTCGGAACAGCGATGAGAGAAGAAGGGCTCACCCAGGCAAACTCCGCGACTCGCAAGCGCACCCCGCCCCCCCCGCCGTCCCGCCACCCGGAGGCGGGGAGCCCGCCCGCAGAAAGTGAAACCGAGGAAACGCCGCGTCGGAGGCGGGGGGGCGACATCAGCCCGCCGACGTCCGGCCCCGTCCTTCCGGGATAAGCGGGGGAGGCGGGGCGGAGGCGGGCTTGGGACTGGCTGAGGCTCCGGTGGGTGGGTGGGTTCAGACTAAGGGGACTGCGGGTCGGCGTTGGGCTCAGTGGGCTCGAACGAAGGACTCTCGGGCAGCGAGTCGGCGCGGCGCCTCCTGACGGGTAGCAGGGTGGCGGGTCGCGGCTTCCCGGCCAGCCAGTGCCCTCCCCGCGCGGTCCCAGTCGGCTTCTCCTCGGATCCCTGTGGCCAGCGCCGCGGTGCGGGCCCCGCGCAGAGGCACCTGCTGCTGAGGGACCCCGAGGCCCGCCCAGGTGCTCGTGATGGGGCTGATCTTCGCCAAACCGTGGAGCCTCTTCTGTAACCAAGGTAAGAAGGATGGAGCTGCCCAACGGCTGGCACTGGAGGAAGTGGGTCTGGCCGCCGAAGGGGACAGCTCGGGAGGCAGGGCTCTCTGAGGACACTTGCGTTCTGAGACGCAGAGAAGTCAGTGAGTTAGTCAAGAGGGTAGGGTAAAAACTCAGTATTTAATGCTGGGAGTAGATGCTGGAGAGACGTGATGACGGGGAGAAATGGAGAGTCAGAAAAGGGGCATTTGGTCTCCCAAGAGCCAAACCAAGAATTTGGGGATTTTAGGGAAGGAAAGCGGAAAGCACCTAATGCTACCTGGAGGCATGTGCAGGGCCTTTTTCGTCTCTCGTTAAGCATCCTAAGTGTCCTGCCTGAGGATAAGTGTCTGCCTCCAAACCTATCAACTTTTTAAAACTAGTGCTGCTTTGTTTTCTGCCCTGCTCTTTAAGCCCGTGCGCCTTCACGTTCTCTTGTTTCGCCTGCTCACCAGGACTCGGGAATATGTTGTCCTGTAGAGATTCACGGGTTTCCTGGAAATCTTCATTGCAAACCGATTATTCCTCTCTTCAGTGCTGGAAAACTGAATGCTTTTGGTTCCATGTACTATGTTGCTTGTCCGTAACTAGTCTAGAAGTGGTTCTGAGACAACTAAAACTTGCAAGTCCAAAGGGCCGAGAAGTTGTAAAACCTGTTGTGAGTCAGAGTGACTCAGATGTGATGCCTTCTGAAGAGAGAAAATTGACCCACACACAAAGGGCCAGCAATAGGTAAAGTTTTAGGCATTCTTTTAACAGAATGTTTTCTCAGTAGTTGAAGCCAATTTAAAAACTCAACTAGTTTCATTTTGCATTTAATGCCCAGGCCTAAAAAAAGGCAGTCTTTTATGGCCAATTTGTTACTGCTAATATGGTGTGGTTTTTTTTCCTGGACTTAATAAGTCATGAAGAGAATGAAATGGCTTTAGCTCACTTGTGCCGTAGATTGATAAGAATACTAAAATAGCCTTTTTTCAAGGTTACTAAAGATAGATACATACACATATACATTGCCTGCCTTCCTTCCCTGACCACTCTTACCACCCCGACACTCAGTCTCTGTCTTTACCATTTTTCTGAGTAACAGTTATCCCTGTCATCATATAAGCTTATTTGTTTACTTGTCTTCTTCTTTCAATCGAAACTCACTGAGGCATGAACTTTGTCTTACTACTTGTTGTAGCCCCAATACAAAAACTTCCAATTTTTTGTTTTGTTTCTCAACATAAAAATTTTATGTTGAAGTAACACAGACATTCTTTTAAAAAAGTTATATAATGTTAAAGTCTGAAAATGATGTATATTAGTCAAATGCCTTTAATGCCTTACCCTTTTTTCCCTAGTAGTTTACTTTGATATTTCTGGATAATGTGCATATATGGAAATTTTAAACAGTATAATTTGTCTTTTTAAAAAAATGGTAAAAATCAACATAGAATATTTTATTTATTTCAGGTGTACTAATTATTTATTATAGCAGAACAGAAAATACTTTGGCGCTTTTCCCTTATCACCCCTATATAGTATTTTGGCTTAATCCACACTCTGTCTTTTCATTATTGTCACTATAAAGTTTAGTTACTGCTGTGCTACAGTGTTCCCCTTTTTCCTACACCTTTTTTCCCCTAGAGTAACTAATATTTTATTGCCTTAGTTTTCTTTGTATGTTTGGTTAAGTCATTTCATGCTATACAGAAGCTCTCCTGCATGTTTGTCCACACACCTCTCTGCCCGGTCAGTGTTCCATCCTGCTCCAAGTTGGACCTGTGTCCCTCTCCGTGCCTGGTGCACCGCTGTTCTGGACATGTCCTTGCTA
Source organism: Camelus dromedarius (assembly GCF_036321535.1). Lineage (NCBI taxonomy): Eukaryota > Metazoa > Chordata > Mammalia > Artiodactyla > Camelidae > Camelus > Camelus dromedarius. Next base: position 66,566,921 of record NC_087444.1, on the reverse strand, counting down.
TCATTCTAGGAATTTGCCTTCCTTTTCTGTTTTATTAGAACTTATGTTTTTCTTGCTTTACTCTTTGATGAAGCACATGCTTCAGACATTTCCTGCAAAGTTTTCCAAAGTGATCATTTTTCTGCAGTTTAAAATACTGAAAATGTTTTGGTCTGTCTTCCCTTTTGATTTATAATTGGGCTAGATACAGAATTCTGAGTTGGGAAAATGTTTCTTTCAGAATTTTGAAGATGTTGTCGTTGTCCTCCAGCTTGTAATATTGTTGTTAACACCAGTATTTTGCGACTTTTTTCTTAGTCTTTCTAGTAGATTTTAGAATCTTTCATTTATCCTTGGCGTTTTAAAATTTGAAAGAGTTGTGCCCTGTTATGTAATTTTTTGATTCATTGTGCTAGGCCTTCTGCACCTTTTTAACACAAAGTTGCATTTTTTTCCATTCTAGGAATTTTTTTTTTTTTTTTTTTTTTTTTTTTTTTTTTTTACTATTTAGGATTTCTACTTTCCTGAGAATCTTGTTGGTCATATGGTAGTAAATTGATTATCAGATATTCTTTTCCATTTTACTTTCACTTTTTTAAAAAAATAAGTTTGTGGGATATTTCCTTTATCTTCCAAATCTTTTGAATATTTGGTTCAGCTATCTTATTTTTAGTTTATAAATGCTTTTTCTTATTTGCTGTTTTTTAAAATTCTTGTGGCATTGCTTCATAATGGTATGTCTTAAGTGTCTTAAGTTTTTTTTTCCCTTCTGTTTCTATTTTTATGTTAGCTCTTCACTGGAAACTTTCCTCATAGATCTATTGGAAATAATTCTGTTGCATGAATATACTATGGCTTGTTTCTTCGTTTGCATCATAATAGGTTGTAGTAAGTGAAACTGTTAGATTTTCCAAAGTGATTATACCATTTTTGTACTTCGACCAGCAACATTTGACATTTCTAATTATTCCACATCTCTACTGACATGTGGTGTTGCCAGTATCCTAATGTCAGTCAGCCTGCTGGGTGTGCAGTGGTACCTCACTTTGCTTTCACTTTGCATTTCTTTGATGACTTTTGGGGGTTAAACACTTCTTCATGTGCTAATTGGCCATTTGTGTATCTTCTTTTGCAGCATGTTCAAATCTTTCCCCATTTTTTTGTTTTGGGGTTTTTTGTTTGTTTTTTGGTCAAAAAACTATTTATATTTATTTATATATTCTGGAATTGAGTGTTTTATAAGCTATATTTTGTGAATATTCCCCTTTTCCTCTACCATGGCTTCCCTATTCAGAGTCTTTTTTTTTTTTTCCATATTCATTGTTTTAATGGGGATTTTTGCCAATGGAGTTTTTTGTTTGTTTGTTTGTTTTTTAACATTTTTGAATGAAGATTTTTTATTTTGGTGAAGCTTTAGCTTTTATGCTTAGGCCCATGAGCCATCTAAAATTATTTTGGGGGTTATGTGGGTAGGGGTTGTGATTTATTAATTGTTTAGAAGAATATCTGCTTGTCCCAGTATAATTTACTGAAGATTTTTCTTTTCCAGTGGATTACTTTGGAGTCTGTTAAAACTCAAATGATTTAAAACATTTTTTTTCTTTAAGTATAGTCAGCTTACAATGTTTTATCCATTTCTGGTGTACAGCATAATGTTCTAGTTATACGTATACATACATATATTCTTTCTTATTTTTTTCCTGGTAATGGCAAAGAAGTTGGTATCAAAATAACCTTCCAGCTGATAACAATGATAACTATGGACCAATTATAAAGTGGTTTGAAGGCACTAATGGATGATCAAAAGCAGGCAGAAACTGTAATGAATAAACCTTTGAAAGAAAGAAACCATACTGCAGTGAGATCTACATTAATCCAAGCTTTCCACTGTGTGCTCTGGTAGTTCATGCAGCACAAGGGGACAGATCTCAAGGAGAAAGCAGGAGTTACCCTGCACGGAAGAATCAGAGACAGAGTTCAGGGATACCAGACTGCTGTAAATTCAGGAAAAATCCAAGAATGAAGGAAGCATAGAAGAGCCCTGATGTTAGCATAAACCCCTGCTCAAAACCTTGGCTTACTACATTTTTGCAGGGTAAGACTGCAAGGAGCACAAAAGGAAAAGAAAGCTGGAACACTGAAAGAACTGAGCAAAGATTTCAGCAACTACTTGGCTCTGGAAAAACAGTTTTAAATTCCAGTCCTGTGCCACGTTAGAAGAACCTGGTTAAAACTTTGGTCTTCCTGTTGTAAACCCTAGAATGGCCATGTATTAGGGGTAAAGGCTGCATCCCAAGGCTTAGAGCAACTCCATATAACTTAAGGCAAAGCTGAGAACGAAGTAGAAATAATCTAAACAACTTAAAGGCAACCTGACAGAGGAATCGACATGACCCTCAGTAACTTAACCACCTACACTAGATTAAAACTCAGCAAACTTCAGAGGAAGAAAAAGGATCCAGCATCTTGATAACATATTATATTAAATTTTCCTGAGAAGAAATAGGAAAATGTAACCAATAAGGAAGATAAAAACTAGTCAACAGAAACAGACTGATACATGTCCCCTATGTTGAAATTAGAAGATAAGAAATTTACAATAATGATGATACATAGTTTTACAAATCTACAAGAAAAGGTGGAAATATGGGTGAAGGGACAGAGTATTCAGGAAAGATAAGGAAATGCAAACTGAAAAAGCCCCGTATATGAAATATAAAATGCACTGGATAGGTTTAACAGCAAATGAACATAAGGGAATAAAAACCAATAAACTGGAAGTCAGGTTAACAGAAATTACCCCAACTAAAAGAATTGAAAATCCTTAGTGAACTAGAGGATAGGATTTAAAATATAACTGAGAGTAGAGAAAAAAAATAGCTGTAGAAGTATAGACCAAAATTTCCCCAAATTTGAGCTAATACAAGTACCCAGTGAACTTGTTAAATTAACGGTTTTTGTTTTAGATTCTTTAGGATTTACTATGTACATAGTCATGTCACCTACAAATGAAGATAGTTCTCTTTCTAATCTGTAGCCTTTTAACTTCTTTTTCTTGCCTTATTGTTCTGGCTTGTGTCCTGTGCAGTGATAAACAGAAGTGGTGATGGGGGCATCCTTTCTTTGTTTTTGATCTTAGAGTAAAAAGCATTCAGGTTTTCACCATTGAAGGTGATGGTAGCTGTAAGTTTTTCAAAGATACTCTTCCTGAAGTTGAGGAAATTCCCTGGATTGCTAATAAACAGATTTATCATAGGCATTGAATTTAATTATTTTCCCATTTACTGAGATGATTATGTGTTTTTTCCCCTCATACTTTAAGTAGTAGCTTACATCCTTGATTTTAGACACCTTTTCACATAAATTATACAGCCTGACTTTTGAATACCAAATCAACTTTGCTTTCCTGGGATAAACTCTTTTTGGTCTTGAGGTATCATCTTTTCAAAATATTGCTAGATTAAGTTTTGTAATATTTTATGAAGGATTTTATATCTAGCTTCATGAAGGATGTTAGTGTGTAGTTTTCTGTTCTCATAGTGCCTTTGATTGTGGATAATGCTGGTCTTAGGAGTTGGGACGTGTTCTCTCCTACTGTATTGGTTGGCATAAAATTGTATGTTCTCTAATTGTCCTTTTAATGTCTGTGGAATTTGTAGTGATGGAGCCTCTTTTTAATTTTTTATATTGGTGCAATTTGTGTCTTCCATTTTTGAAATTAGTATATATAGCTATAGTTTATTAATTTTATTATTTTAATACATCAGCATTTGGCTTCACTCATTTTCTCTATTTTTCCTGTTATGTATTACACAGATTTCTGCTTTAGTCTTAATTTTTTCCTTTTACAAACTTTTGAGTTTAATTCACTTTCCTCTTTTGAGTTATTTAGGGTGACAGCTTAGATCATTGTTTTAGGCCCTGATTTAAAGGGATAAAATTTAACGGTGCTTTAGTTGCATTCCACACATTTTGACATGTTGTCTTAAGTAACATTCAGTTCAAAATATCTTCCAATTTACCTTAGGATTTTTGCCTTGATTCATTGATTATTTGGAAATGTGATGAATTTCCAAATATTTGGGGAATTTAGAGATATGTTTTTGATTTCTAAGTTAATTCTACTGTGGTCAGAGACCATACGCTATGATTTCAGTTCTTCTTAATTTGTTGATGCTTGTTTTATGGCCCAGTAAATAGGGTCTATCATGGTGAATGTTTCATGTAAAATATTCTATAAAGATGAACTAGATAAAATTGATTGTGTTTTCAAGCCTTCCATGGTCTTACTGATTTTCTTTCCCTTTGTTCTCTCCATTTCTGAGGGAGAGGTATTTATATCTTAAGCTGTAATTATATTGCTTCTTTCAGGTCTGTCAGCTTTGCTTCATGTACTTCATGCATTCTCAGTGGGGGTGATATTGCTCCTAAGGGAGCAAAATTGGTTCCAGGGAAAATGAAAAAAAGAAAACCTTAGATATTACAATGGTTTGTGGCCCTCCAAAGGGCAACAGACTATAAATAGATAATGGTATTAAAATTTCACAGAGGGGAGGCAGTTAGAAAAAAATATCTAAAAAGATTCTTTAGGGCAGTGAAAATGATAAAAAGCTTCTTGAAAAACACTGAAGTATTTTGAAGCTGGCAGAATTGTTATGACTTCTGATGATCTGTCCCTATTTATCACTATAATATTCCATGCTCTGAAATCTACTTTCATATATAGCCACTCGCATTTTCTTCTTAGTGTTTGCATGTGTAATAGGGTCAGATTCCATTTCTGATGTCTTACTGCTAACAACTTCCTAGACCCACTCCCTTTTTCCCCACTCTTGCCCCATACCTGGGCAAGCCTATAAGAAAACTTAGGATGCTGGCTCTGTTGGTGCTGGCAGGAAGTTTAAACCATGCAAGCCTTAGCTCACATACAGAACCCCAACCTGACCCATCCCCTAACCACAATAACCACCAAAGCCTGACACCCATCCTTGCTCTCTCAAGCCATTTTAGGACTAGCTTGGGAATCTTCCCTGCTCTCCCTAGGAAAGCCTCGTTATGTCAAATTTCAGTCTGGACATCTGAACCAAATTTTGGGTGAGTAGGGAGGGTTGGTATCACCCTCACATCGCAACCACCAGACAGCACGGTACACATTTTGTCATCTGTTTATATTTCATCTACCTGTGTTTTTACATTTTAATATACAGCACATAGTTCGGTCTTTCTTGTCATTTCAGATACTGAACAGTCATCTTTAGAAGTTTCATTTGGTTCTTATTTATTTCAGTATTTGTTATCTTGCCTCATTATGTTAATTTTTGCTTTACATCCTTGATGATAATGAAGCCATTTACAATGGCTGTTTCAACATCCTTGTCTGCAAATTCCATTACCTCTACCTTTTAAAGTTTTTTTTAATTGAAGTATATCAATGTGTTCAATTTTAGGTTTGTTATTATTGACTGAGTTTTTTCCCCCTATTGAATGATTTTTTTTCCTGTTTACAGGTCATATTTTCCTGCTTCTTCATAATGTTTAATAATTCTTGATTGGACATCACACACTATCAATGTTGTTGAGTTTAAGATAATGGTCGTCTTTTCATAAAGAGTTTGGCAGCCTTTTTCTGGCATTCTGTGGCAGCCACCAAGTTACACCACTAGGATCTCTCTTCAAAATAGAACTTACCAGTCATGTGCAAGAACTGTAGTTACCTGGCAACCTCTAATTTTTACCATCTTCAGGAAGCTCTTCAGATTTTGAACCAAACCAGGCCTCCCCAGGGAGTTCCCACCCAATGACTGAACACTGAGGGTGGCCATTTCTGTCCATGGGGACTCTTCTGATGGACAGTTTTTGCTTCAGACCAGTTAGGCTGGTTGACACTTTGTCAGATCTGCATATTGGTCTAAGGCTCTCCCTGCCCAATCCTGTTAGCTTCTCGCCCTTTCCTTCCACAGGGGTCATATCTGTATCATGGTCTGATGGCTGTGTATTTCTGATCTCACTTTTTCCTTTTATCTTTCATAGATGTCACCTCTAATAAATCTATGACACTCCCAACTCCATCTCAGCATCTCCTTGGAGGACCCAACAGACACACAGCAATTACTTTTGGATTGGTTAAATCCTTTTGATGCTTTTATTTAAGCTCTTTTATGGCAAATCTTGCAGTCTCTGATCGATGGCTAATCTAGCCCCATTTATTAGATGTGACCTTTCTAAGGAATCTCTCTAATGTCCTATGTATTAACAAGTTCTCTCCACTCTGGCTGGAGGGAAATAAAATGATTCCTGGTGCAGTAGGCTATGGGAATTGTTTGTCTCACAACACCGTGGTAATTGTATTTTTCTTAGAACGTGTCCTTGCCTGGTCTCATAAGGTTTCAACACCTACAAACGTGCAGATGTGTATTTAGCCAAAGACTCAAGGGGAACCTTTTCCAGATTTGGGGAACTCTTTCCCTACATAGCTCCCTCTTTTGGGGAAGTGTGTCCTGCAAATTCTAGCCACCTCAGTCTCCTTGAATGCCAGTGTTGGTCCCCTTAAGTCAATAAAATTGTCAAGTGTTTTTTGGATTCCTCTTTCTGCACTGCAGTTTGGAAGTTGCCTTCAGATGAAAGCCTGGAATGAGGTAGGGTGCATCTCATTTGTTTTTCTTCTCTCAGGAATCCAGGCCTGTGCTGCCTGTTGTTCAACATCTTGTCCAGTTTTCTAGTTGTTTCCTGTAGAAGTATAATTCTAGACTCTGTTACTTCCTAAGGGTTGGAAGCACTAGTCTTGAATTATAAAAATGCAGACCCAAATGGCTTAATAATGATTTTCATCAAACATTTAAGGAAGCAATAATACCAATCTTGCACTAATTCACTAATTCCATAAGAAAACAGATAAAGAGGAATCACCCCTAGTTTGATATGGCTGACACAATTCTGGATACAGACACTTCTCAGTGACATTACAAGAAAACTATGGACCACCATCCTTGGTAAAATCATGCATTAAAGCTTACTAAAATACTAGCAAACCAATTTCAGCAATCTCTAAGAAGGATAATGCATCTTGTCCAACTGGAGTTCATCCTAGGAGCCCAAGGTTGGTTTAAATTTCAAGTTAACCAATGTAATACATACAGAACAGATTAAAGAAGAAACATCATACAATCATCTCAACAGATGTAGAAAAAATATTTGTTCAAATAAATATCCATCTCATAATTAAAACTGTCAGAAAACTAGGAAAAGAAGAGAACTTCCAGAATCTAGTAAAGAGCACTTATGAAAAACTTACAGTTAATATTAAGCTTAGGAATGGATTATTAAATGGCTTCCTTCTAAATTTAGTGAACTGCTAAGAATGCTCAGGCTTACTATTTCTATTCAACATTGTACTGTAGGTCCTCATCAGTACCACAGGGTAAGAAAAAGAAATGAAAGCAATAAAGTATGCAAATGTAAAAGTGAAATATCTCATTTAAAGAAGGCATGTTTTATATGTAGGAAATCTAAAGGAATATACCAAAACAAAGAACAACAGCAACAACAATAAAACTTAATAAATCAGTAATTCAAAGTCAGTATCTAGAAGTCAATTGTGGCTACATATATTAACAAGCTGGACAAAGAAAATTTAAAAATCCTACTATCTACAATAGCACCAAAAATATGAAAAGCTTAGAGATAAACTTAATAATAAATGGATAAGACCTTTATACTAAAATAATAAAACACTGTTTACAGGAATTAAAGGAGGTAACTAAAATTTTAAGATATAGTACAGCCATGGACTGGGAGACTCAATATTGCTACGATGTTAGTTCTCACCAATAAAAATCCCAGCACTCTATTTAAAGAAACAATAAGTTTATTCTAAAATGTATTTGAAAAAGAAAATGATCTGGAATAGCCAAAACAATTTTTTAAAAAGAAGAAAGTTAAAAGGACTTACTCTGACATCAAGACTTTATTATACAGCTACAATAATCAAAGGCCAGGTGGTACAAGCACTAGGACTTAAAATATATGAAAGGAAAGAATACTCTAGAAATAAACTGACACAAATACAATCAGATAATTTTTGATAAGATCATCACAGCAATTTAATTCAATTCCACAAGTGATGGGACAAATTGATATCTATATGGAAGAAGATAGACCATCAGCCCTTACCTCATATTATAAACAAAACTTAACATGAGATGGGTCATAGAACTAATTTAAAAAAAGAAAGCAAAATATACATATCATTTTTAGGAGAAAATACAGGGAACTATCTTCACAACCTAGGAGAAGGCAAATATTTGAGAGGTCAAAGAAACAATGATAAAAGAAAAAAAATTATAAACTGGACTTAAGTTAAAAACTTGTGCTTATTAAAAGACACCATTAAAATGAATCATCAAGCTACAGACTAGAGGAAATATCTGCAATACCCACATCAAACAAAAGAATTCTCTTCGGAATACGTAAAGAATTCCCATTATTCAAGGAAAAAAAATCCATTAAAAAAGGGTAAAACATTTGAACAGACACCCCTGAAGAAGATATAAAAAGCACCTGAAAAAGTTCTCAATATAATTAGTCATAAGAGAAATCTAAATTAAAACTGCAAAGATAAGACTACCATTCTTCAGAATGCTACTTTGGAATGACCAAAATGAAACTACTGATAACACCAAACGTAGAGGAGAATGTGGGGCAGTCACATTTCTCATACATTGTTGGTAAAAGTTTTAAATAGTATGGTAACTTTTAAAAACTGGCAGCTTCTTAAAAAGTGAAATAAACCTGCCTTATGAATGAGCAACACCAACTGCTAGGTGTTTACTGAAGAGAAATAAAAATAAACCTCCACAAAAAGCTTGTTACAAGAATGTTCACAGTAGCTTTATTCATAGTAGCCCCAAAGTGGAACATTTCAAATGTCTATCACAGGAGATATGTACACAAACTAGTGTATTCATACAATTGAATACTATTCTACAATTAAAATAAACTATTTAAGTATGCAAAAACATGTATAAATCTGTGAGACATTAAGCTGAGTAAAAGAAAGTAGATGTGAAAAAGGTCCAGAATGGACAAAACTAATCTATGCTGGTAGAAATCACAGCAGTGATTGCCTTAGTGAGAGGGGCTGACTTGGAAGAGGCCTGATGGAACTTAATGGGTTAATGGAAGTGTCCTTCATCTTGATTAGTGTGAGAGAAACACGGGCTTGTATTTCTGCCAGAAATCAAAGAACTTTACACTCAAGATCTCTATGTACATTTATTTACAAAGCACAGAGTGGATTCTTGGTAAAGTAATAGCGGCCAATTGCTCTACAGGCACAAGGGCCCACAAGGAGAGGATTTACATGGGGAGTGTTATTCAAAACTAAAATTCAGAATTTACAGGCATGGAAGTCAGTCATGTATAGGCCCTTCAAAGATCTCAGGCCTTTAAAAATAAATCCTTAATAAGATGGCTAGTATCAGAAAAAAAAAAGACAAAAAGAAAATAAGATGTGGAGAAATTGGAACCCTTGTGCATTGTTGGTGAGAAAATGTAAAATGGTGCAGCCACTATGGAAAACAGTATAGCAGTTCCTCAAAATATTAAACATAGAATTAATGTGTGATCCAGCAATTCTACTTTTGCATGTATACCCAAAAGAACTAAAAGCAATGGCTCAAATAGATATTTGTATACCCATGTTCACAGTAGCATCATTCATAGTAGCCAAAAGATGGAAGCAACCAGAGTGTCCATTGACAGATGAATGGACAAGCAAGAGGTGGCACATATATATATTATATATAATGGAATATTATTCAGCCTTCAAAAGGAAGAAAATTCTGACACATACTACAACTGGGTGAAACTTGAGGGCATTACACTGAGTGAAATAAACCAGTCAGAAAAAAGACAAACACCATATGATTCCACTTACCTTAGGTACCTACCAGTAGTCAAATTCATAGAGACAAAGCAGAATGGGGGGGTCAGGTATAGCTCAAGTGGCAGAGTGCATGCTTAGCACGCACAAGGTCCTGGGTTCAATCCCCAGTACCTCCTCCAAAAAATAAATAACTAAACCTAATTACCTCCCCTCCAAAAAAAAAAAAGAAAAAAAAAGAGACAAAGTAGAATGTTGGTTGTCAGAGGCCATTACTCTTTCATGGGCATAGAGTTTTAGTTCCGCCAGATGAAGGGTTCATTAGTTGAATGGTGGTGACAGTAGTACAACAATGTAAAAGTACTTAATGCCATGAAACTATACGCTTAAAACGGTTAAGATGGTAAACTTTATGTGTATTTTACCTCAATTAAAAAAAAAAGATCTCTAAAAACATTCAAAGGCGTTAACTACCTAAGTCCACTGGACTTTATCTATACAGACTCACCTAGGTAACTACGACTTGGAAAAATTCTCCCTGTTGTCCATAGTTCTTTTCCTTGTTCCAACTTGTGGATCATATCGGGCTTAGTCATGTGAAAGCCTGAAAATAAAAAATAAGACTCGGTGTAAGCTGTTAGGTTTCAAAAGTATTGAATTTTTAAAATTTATTTTTATTTTTTATTTTTGGTATATATATAGATTTTTTTATTGAAGTATAGTCAATTTACAATGTTTTGTCAATTTCTGGTGTACAGCACAATGCTTCAGTCATACATGAACATACATATCAAAACTATCGAAGAGAAAGATACAGCCTCAAGGTGGCAGACAAGGTACACACGAACGTCTTACCAAAGTTAGGCAAGTGAGAACATCACTGCGCTTTCTACGAACAAAAAGGGATTCATCCCCTCTGATCTTTGAAATTCAAAGTTCCACATGTTTCAGAATTTCTTGAAAGGAGATGCGTAACATTGAAGGATTCAAGGAATTTTGCTTACCCACAGAGACGAAGTGACAATAGTTTTCCAACATGACATCCCTGTAGAGGGCCTTCTGAGCAGAGTCCAGTTGCTGCCACTCCTCCTGGGTGAAGTCCACAGTCACATCCTTGAATGACACTGATCCCTGTAAGGGCACACTCTAGTTCATCCTAAAGTAATTGGAATGAGTGAGAACTAGACATTGGAGACCATGTTTAGTGGTCAGAATAGTTTTTTACTTTGTGTTTTGTATTGCAGAAAACTTTCTCTGAAAATATATTCATCTATATTTACTTATTATCTCATGCTAAAAATATATGAGCTCATACTATCTACCTTGAATGTGGTTGGCTGCTTGGTGCACCAAAATGATTAAAACCCTGACCTTGCTTATAAGAAGTTACAAGCTAAAAGAGAGGCAAAATGTAAATACATACACTGAATAGATATTACAGAAGCAATGACAGAATTATGTACAAGGGAATATTCTACAAAGTAAAGAAAATTTCATTTTGTATTCCAAGACTTCATTGAGGACATAAAAAATTTGTACTCACAATGAATTTGTTTTATAGGACTACATGACACTGGCTTTTAAAATTCATGGGGAGAGTAAACCCAGTTAGCAAATTCAGGAAATAGCAAAAGGTACAATGTGTTATGAAAGAGTCTTTGAGCTGTAAGAAGAAAAAGGTATATGGAGGTAGGCAGTGGGCATATTTATGTAACAATACTGGATTTTTTTTTTTCCCCACAGAGCAGTGGTCTTAAAAATGTCCTGAGCACATTTCCAACACATTGCATTTATTTGTAAATCATCAATTGGCATTAATGGCAATCCACTTTCTTAATGATCACCATTTTCAAATGTAAACTATTAGTATTTTCCTTCTTTTCAGTACATTCCATTGTAATGCATACCCTACTTTGGGCCTGCTGCTTTATGGAGTATAAATAACAAGAAGAAATGTTAAATCAGCACATGTTATGGGACAAAATTTGTACTTTAGAGGTAATGCTCCTGAACACTAGAGAAGGCCTGAGGTGTGTTAGGTGGGAAAGACAACTGAGTAACCCCTGTTAGAGATGTGTCCTAGATTAAGGTCGTATTAGTGGTCTAGACAGGGGACAATTGGTTGCTACATGATGAGTTTCATAAATTGGTTGTAGAGTGGAAGAAAGAAAGGCAGAGCTCATCTGCCTAGCAAGTGGGTAGGTGCTTAGAGTGAAAAATGGAAATAGGAAACAGAAGGAAGAATAACTGGATGAAAGGAGGTAATGAGGTAAACATTGGACATGTACTTGAAGTGTCTATGGAACAGACAGGTGGTGATTGATGTTGGAGATTAGATATATGGTTCTGATGCCCTGGACAGAGGTCTAGGATGGAGAGAGGTTATCTCAGAGTCATGAGAATCAGATCAGTATAAACTCTGTAGTGAATGTGACTGTGCACAGAGAAAAACAGACAGGGAAGAGAAGCAGTTAGCATCTGTGGAAAATTGGTCAAGACTGGTAGATGAAGAGGAGTTTTATGAGAAAGATAAGAAAACCAGACAGAGTACCACCTTGGATTCAAGAATAGAACATCTCAAGAATGGATTAGCATAAGCGTCTCCGTCTCCTGCACCCACATACAAAAATTAGAAGAAACTAAAAAGATAAGAATAAATCTATAGCGCCACATTGGAGAGGTTTCCACTGGCAGGGCACAGTTTGTAGGAATTGCTGGCAGACATGCATAAAACATAAGGACCAGAGAGGAATGTAAAATCTCAGTTTTCTGTACAAGTCTGCAAGCAAATCTCTGTTCTAAAAACCTCACAAAACAGGAAGTCTAATCACAAAATAACAATGTGATCTACCCATTCTGCTTCCCACCTGATCACTACAAAACCTTGGTCACTGGAGATGATCAAGGTTTTTCGATGTCTGCTTCTTGACTCACAATTTAGATCTCCAATCAGTGTCTAGACAAGATAGATTCATTCAAGTATTATATTCCCACTTAAATCAAGGTAATACATTTCTGTTCCAGAAGTATTTTTTTTTAAGACGACTGAGGAACGAGATGGTGAATGATAAACGCAATCAATATGTGAACATTGGCTACATCTAGAAGGTGCACTTGGGGAAGGCTTATGTTTATATGGTTGGAATAAGAGAAACTGGGAACAGGGCTGCAACTAGGAGGAGGCAGGTGAGGCACCTACGGTACAAAATTTAGGGATGGGCAGCCCTGACAGTATTCAAATTTTGTACCTAGGCCACTTGCTTGCTCTACTGGAGACCAGTATTCTATCCATGTCTGCCAGCAGTTCCTACAAACTGTGGCCTGCCAGTGAAAACCTTGATGGAAGCAAGTTCCAATATCCAGAAAATTTAAGGCTAGGGAAGCAAATGTTCGTGTAACCTAAAACCAAGTTATTTCAGTAAGAAAGGAAATATCATCTCACCTGAGGCATGGCTTTAAGAATTTGCCTTCTCTTTTGAGCTCTCCTTTTGGACAAGGGAAGAGTCCTGAGAAGGGAGAGATGGGAGGATATAGAGCCTTGTGAATCCATATTTGACGTAGATCTCCCAGAATAACTCAGTGTCTGTGTTAAATCTGTGTCAACTGTCACAGTTTCAGCACTTGCCTACTCTGTGGACCCCACACAAATTCAGGATGGAGATTAGTGAGAAAATAAACAAATCCTGCTCCCTTACCAATGCCAGAAACCTGGTTTCGTGGTCAGGAAGATATCTGTTGTAACTTGGAGAGAGGGAACACTGTGTTTTCCCCCTCTGTAGCTGTACCTTCCATCTCCCATGGAAGACAGATTTATCATACATTTCCAAATCATTCTTCATGGATTTTCTGTGAATTTATACTGTCACCAGCAGTGCATGACAATACATCTCTCCATCCTATGAATGCAGTTGACAATAACTTCAATTTCTGCCTACCAGATATATAGTATAGTTCTAATTTACACATTTCTTACTATGAGTATAAGCTCCTTTAATTTCTTTTCTGTGATATCTTAGAGTATGTCTATTTTTCTCATGTTTATTTTGTAATTGGGTGACATTAGCTTTTATTTTAATTAAATAAATTAACCCTTTAAGTTGCAAACAGTTTTTCTCATTCATATATCAGTGTTGAAAGTGCTAGTTGTGAGTAAAAATTGTTTGCTTTTTCCTGCATACTACCCATGGAACGCTACTCATTTCAGCGTATTGGTTTTAGTTCATGTAATGTTTCCCTGTGATGAATCCCACCATCTGGGAATTATGAGATCTTATCTATTCCTTTCCAATACTCATACCTCTATTTCATATGCTAAACTGCTATTGAGTTACAATTTTGGAGGCAGGCTTAATGACCACTATTCAGAAAATCAAATCTTACATACCCAACTAGCGGTCATACAGTTTCTCAATCACAAAACCATCACAAATCGTAACAGTAGGTTACAAACACGCAGAATTACATTCAATCACTTCCTTCAGAAAAGCACCATCCCGCGGCACCCACATGCCATTCACAATCTCAGACAGCACATTTCATAATTTCATGCAAAGTCACAAAAACCACAGCACAAACCATTTAGCTTCTCTATCGTCACCTGCGGTGTCAAACACGATTCACATACAATCTGAAGAGAGACACAGGCAGAGGAATCCCCACGCAGCAACAAGACTCCGTCCACTTTCACACACAACCAGCCGCAGCATCCCAGAGAGTAGGATGCACCCAAAATGCAGCAGGTTGGGCACAGGAGGCCGTCTCCATTTGGTACACACACACACACAACACCCGCTGTGTGAGGCCCCGCTCCTGGCAGTGTAGCTTCCTTGGGGTCAAAACAGACAAAACCTCCCCTAGGAAAACTCGCTCCAGGTCACAGTCGTTTATCACCCTCAGGGTCACGCCCACGGACCACGCCCGAGGCCCCGCTCGCACAGATCTGTCTGGTTACTACGGGCCCGGTTCCGGTTCCCTCCTCAGAATTACCAGGCCCACTCGGACTCTCGGCTTCCTCCCCGGACTTCCCACCGGGTCCCGCTTCTCTAGTCTGCCCTCCAGGGCTAGAGATCCCACTTCCCGCTTCCTGGTCAAAGCCCCCAGGACCTACGAACCTCACCCCGAGCCGAGGCTCAGTCGACTGCGCCTGCGCACTCCCGCGTGGCTGGCGCTCCCAGGAGTCCACGGGGCGGCGGGTTAGGAGCCGCGCGGTCCCAGCTGCGGGCGGTCGGGTTTGCTCGTGTCAGCGTCCGCGCTTTTCCGGTTTTGACTGCGTTTCTCACAGGCCCTGGGGACTAATGAACTTCGGCTTCTGGTTCATTTTCCGCTAGCATTGAGATCACAGTTTTCCGTGTGGTGAGTTGAGCTATCCGGGTCTGGGTGCGGAAGGAGCTCACTGCCGCAGGCCTGGAGTTTCCCAGGCACGGATGCGGCGGGTGGAGGCAAGAGCCTCAGGCCGATGTGAATCACCTGCTGAGGAAGGTGATTGTGGGTGTGTGTGCGATTGTGTGACTGCGTCAGTGTAAGATGTGACTATGGGAGTGTGTGTGTCAGGAAGAGAGGGAGCGCGGGCGCGCTTGTGTGTTGGGGCCAAAATGTGTGCGTGGTGAGGAGGCCCTGACTGGTCCAGATTTGGCTCCTAGGACAGAGTGGGGGCGGGGCCTTTTTTAGGACCTTGGTCGGCGGTGACTATAAGGTGTACACTGTGACCGAGTGATCCTGTTAACAGCATTATTGTGACCGACTGGAGGAGACTGACCAGAATTAGCCTATTGTGGCTTTTTTTTTTTACTTTCAGGAGGATAGAGCTTCACGTTTGCAATTCTGGCGCTGAGGTATCAGTAGACAAGAGCCCTGTGTGACTCAATGTGTGTCTGTCAAGACTCCGAGGGCCTTGTCAAACAGAGGGCCCCAGTTCTAAAGCATGGCCCCTGTTGCCTTCATCATTGCCCCCCTATACCTGTTGTCTAGACTAGTGTTTAAAACACAGTAGGCATGCAGTACGTTAAGTGTAGCCTGTTTTGGAGCTAGTTGTAAATTCTGTGGTTTCTTGGAATTTGTTGTACTGGGTTTTCTTTCACTGCTTCTGTGATTTCACTTTATAGCCACGCTGCACAAAAATGGCTGTCAAAGAGAAGTTGAATATTTGAGACCTAGAATGAAGGTTCCAACTTAAAAAAAAAAACGCATTTCTCTGTTTATTATGGCGATTTTAGAGCTGGAATTGCCCTCAAGGTAGGGTCCTTTCCTCCAGAGATTCCTCTTGGAAGCTCTGTGGGGGCAAGCTGCAGCTGCATATTACAGATCTACAGCATTTTCATAGCTTTGTTGACAGTAAATTGCTGTGAACCTAGAAGCAGATTTCAGTCCTAGGCTTCAGTGAACCTGACTTTATGATACAGGGAACGGTCAGCAGTGTTCCAGTCTTTCTCATACTTCCATTGGGCTTATTTATTACTTTGTTTGGTGTTTTGGTAGAGGGAGGTAATTAGGCTTCTTTATTTATTTACTCTTAGAGGAGGTACTGGGGATTGAACCCAGGACCTCATGCATGCTAAGCATGTGCTCTACCACTTGAGCTATACCTTGCCACCACATTGGGTGTATTAATTTAACGTGGATGATGGAGGATTGTTAATGATGAAGAATGTATTCTTATTTAGCCTGTCTGGGTATAAAAGGCCTGGGAACAGTGGCTGGAAATAGTAAGTGCTTAAATTAAAAACTGCTTAAATTAAAAACTTGCTATTATGTGCATATGCTAAGGCCTTTCACATTCATACATAAGAAGCAATGAAAATACGAAGTTAATTGTAATGGGCACCTGTAAGTAAGACCAGATGCTCAGATGGTCTAGAACAGGGATTCTTCACCTTAAATGATTTGCTTTGCTTTGAAATTATATACCAAATTATTGTATTTTTATTTTATTAATGCATATTTTTATTGTAGAAAAAGTCTATAATTTTGAGACTATCAAAGGTGTACATGAACCACTTGCCTGGAACCAGTAACTTACACCTGGAAGTGAATTTTAGGAGGAGTTTGTCCCAAAATAATTTCCTGTATTATGTAAATATAAAGTTAATCACTTTAGAGTCAAGTTATTAATATTATATCAATAATAAAGAGATTCTAATATAAAATGTAAAATGCAATGCTATGCAGTATTCATGTTTATGAATAGAAGTACTCAACTGCTAAATTATAAATCAATTTCTTTATTATAATGGTATTTCTTACCGATTTTTCAAGGATTATATCCAGTATGATCCATTAACTGGTCATTCAGTAGAGAACGGCAATGATAAAGCCGCATTTATTAAGCCTCTACTATGAACAAAGCACTGTTTAGTCTAAAAGTGTCATGTACCTGAATTGTGCTCATTCACAGGCGAATCGTAGCATGGAAAGTGTTTCACTACATTTATCAAATGCAGTAAAAGAAGGTACAAGGCTTGGTAGGTTTATTTATTTCAGTCACACTGGCTTTAGTGCTAGTACCTGTCATTTTGCCAGTCTGCTCAGTTTTCCTAGTAAGTAGAAGATAGCTCTCCCTACAACACTTTTTTCAAAAATACTCTAAAAAAAAAGGAAGTACATGTTAATTCCTGATGATGGAATTAATGCAGTCTTGTTGAAAAAGAAATTAGTAATCCAATTTGAACTTACAAAATAGGAAGTTAAAAGTACTCAAAATTTTAGCATCTAGAAATAATCACTATTAACATATTGGTGTACATTCTTCTAAATTTTTCCTTATGCCTATGTTTATATGATTTTGGTTTTTTTCAGAAAAAAAATCACACGAATTAATCATTTAAATGAATAAAGACCTCTCTGACTTTTAGTTTGAAGAAGGAATTGAACCCAATCAATGATTTGTTATATTTTCTTGTATGTAGCGTCAAAGGATAAAAGTAAAACAATTTAGTTACCATGTTTGATGTCTTTAATTCAAGGGAAACAACCCATGGATTGGAGGAGTAGAGTGCCTCTGAAGCAGTAGAGTATTCTTCCCAAGGGGTTTTGGGCAAGAGGATTTTATAGAATGTGAGAAGAGGCAACAAGGAAATGGCATGATTGGCTCCGATGTCAGAGATTTCCTTATGAGACTAGCGGGCCCTATTTCCTAGGGTAAGGTAGGCTAGCCAAAGCTGAGTTGGAGGATTGTGATTGGTGTGCACTAAGTTTCCTATATAGGTGTTTCTTGTAACTTCAGTTTAGCTTTGTGATGTGGGCTGGACCGCTGAGCTGGCCTCCATTTTGTGGATCCTGATACACAAATTACCATTATCAGTAGGAATAAGAAGGAAGTGACAGTGGTATCCAACAACCGATTTGATAGACCTTTTGCTATTACACAGATATCAACTTATGCATTTTATTAGGAGATCAAATTGTCAAGTAAAGCTACTTAGTTAAGTATTTTTTTTTTTACATATTTTGATAACTTTCAGAAGACAGCACTAGTATCTCAAGACCAGGTAACTTAGGAGACTTCATTTTATAAACTGCTGACAAGGATGAGTTTATAATGATGTGAGTAGTTATAATTATGCAGTTATAAATAATGCAGCATAAAAGGTAGGGTTAACAAAAATTGAGTTTTTGTTAACATTTTCAATTTGTTACTCAAGTGGTCATATTGTCTGAGCTAGTTTTATGAGGCAGAATGATGTTTGTGTAGTTGCGGTCCTCCTTTTCTTTCTGAAATTCTCTGTGGGTAACATTGCTTGTGAAGACTAGTTACATTTGTAAACTGTGTTCTGTCGTGTACAAGCATGATAAGGACAAGCAGTAAGAAGCTCAAATGTCCTCAGAAAAACAGAACAGAGAGTATCCTTTAATGGTAGTAGATTACAGGATATGAAATTGTCTCTTCATTATCAGTTAAAAATAGATAACATTTTGTTGGTTTTTTTGTTTTTCACTTAATCTTGACAACTCTTTGAGGTACTAGCTATTATTGTTTTTCTCACTTTATTTATAAGGAAATCTAGGCAGTGCAGATGAAATACTTGGTAACAGACACAATAACTTCAGAGCGAAGATTGACATACGGAAAGTTTAACTACAGAGCTTACTCTTATTTGTGACAGTATATAACCTCGCAATAATTTTAACCTGCCTGTCTTACTTATTAATTCGTTATAAATGTCTTTCCTCAACATTTACTATGAATTAAGGTAATCACCTATAAAACAAATATACATATGAATAATACATACATATGAACAGTGGCCATGTATTAATCTTAACATCTTTTTGAAGAATAGCTTCCTTTTTACAGAATTTTTAAGTGCTTATTTATATTAATACATGGCCAGTCTTAAATTAAGAAGTAATTTCAAATAAAAAGAGAAACAATACTAATATAAGGCTTCATAATTTTCCATTTTTCTTTTTCTGTTTATATATGCACACGTTACAAGCAAAATGACATTATGTTTATGCATTATATTTTTAAAACTATTGACTATGTTTTGAAATATTTTTCATACTTTTCCCCAGTTTTATTGAGATATCATTGATCATGTTCTTAACTATACATTTTTTTTATAGCTTTGCATTTAATGACTACCTTTTTTTCCCCAACATCTTTGTGAAATTCATGCTGTTGCATGTAGCAGGTACTTTTTCTTTTGCTGTATATTCCATTATAGGATGTTGCACAGATTAGTTATCTGCTAGTCTGTTGTTGGAAATTTAGGTTATTTCTAATTTTTCTTTTAGAGATACTGCTGCTATGAACATTATTGTACATGTGTTTTGTGGACAAAAGCATTCATTTTTGCTGTGGAGATACATAGGAGAAGGACTGCTGGGTTATGTAATATATTTATGTTTAGTTTTGTAGACACTGATGAACAGATTTCCAGTGTGTAATGCTTTCACAGCCACTGCATGAGAGTTTTAATAGTTAAGTGTAATATTGCAGTCTTTATGATAACCACTAAGAAAATAATGAATGACACTATAAATTAATGAGGAAAACTAGAGTAATGAGATATTTAATTAATACACCAGGAGGTAAGAATGGTGGCACAAAAGAGCAAAGAAACAGAGGGGACACATAAAAGCAAACATTGATGTATTCGACATTATTTGTAATTAAATTTAATGAAAGTAGATTAAGTCCAATAAAAAGAAAATTGTGGTCAGGCATGATGAAAAGAACAAAATCAGCCATATGCTTTAAGCAGCTGACACACATTAACTATACTGACACAGAAAACTTGAAATACCAAAGAGCTATAATGCAAATACTAAGGGAAAGTTGGTGTCTCTATATGAAGATCAGAAAAAAATTTATGAGCGATAACAGGGGGACGTTCCACAATGATAAAAGTTGAAACCTAGAAAGAAGATATAGTAACCATGAATTTGTATATACTTAATAGTAGCTTCAGGATAAACAAACCAAAGATTAACAAAAGTAAAAAGATGAACTGACAAGTCCACAGTCATTGCTGAAGCTTTCAGTATACCTTTCGATAAGTGTTAGAACAAGGGGAAAAAAAATCATTATTACAGATAGACGTTAGCAGATGACCTAATTGACATCTAGAGAACACTAGATCCAACAACTGGAGAATATACAGACCCCACTTATTGAAATTTGCAAACTGCCTGACTTCTTTACTTTTTGTGTTCTGATCTGCTGAACAGGGAGATTAAATTAAATTATAGAGCACTGATGAAGACTAAATAGTAAGGTTTACAAAGCACCTATCAAATGGCGTTCTTAGCAAATATTTGTTTTCAAGCTGCAAGAGGCATGAACTTACTTTTCTCCAGCCTGGATGCTGGTGAGAGAGGTGGTAAATGATGCTACAAGGAATCAGGGGAGTTGACTGTGATTAAGAAACGGGAATTGCTGAGCTGGAGGATTCTGGGCCTTGTGTTGGCTGGGGGCAGGCCTCCATGTGAGCCAATGCTGTTTTGCAGTGGCACTGTTTCCTGCTTTTGTGTGTGGGATGATCAGGCATTCCTAGTTTCTGCATAACAAACCACCCCCAAGTTAGTGGCTTAGCTTTAGAACAATGATAACATTTATTTTAATCATTAATTTGTTCATTGGGCAGAACTTTATGGCGACAGCTAGAGTATCTGCTCTGTGTGGTTTCAGCTGGAGTAGCCCGAAGGTTGGGGGCTGGAATCACGAGAAGGTTTGGTGGTTGATGCCGGCAGTCGGCAGACACCTCAGCTGGGCTGTGGCTGGAATATCTAGCTGTGGCCTTTCTGTGTAGATGCTGGGATTCCTAACAACAAAATGGTTGGGTTTCAGGGTGAGCATCTTGAGAGTGAGTTGTTAGTAGGAAGCTCCATTTCCTTTCTTAACCTAGCCATGGAAGATACGCAGTGTCATTTACACTGCACTCTTGTTCATCAAGAGAATCACAAAGGCCTGTTTTGTTTTAAAGGAAGGGAAATAAACTCCACTTCTTGACAAAGTGGGTGAGTGGCAAAATTCTGGAAGAACATACAAAATCTGAAATATTGTGGGCCTTACTGGAATTAACAATATGTGACGGTCCCTGAGGCCACAGAGGAGGTTTAGGTGTGGATGGTGTCTTCCCTTTGCAGGCCTGGAATGTGGAATAGAGGGAAAATATCTTCCCACTCTCAGGTCCAGGCGAGTATGAGCAGAGTGGAAGATGGGCCAGAACCCTCCTGCTAAAGTGTCTGGATCCTGTTTTCAGACAAGAGGACACTGCTTGTTGTCTGTGCTTGTCTATTGTATTTCTTGTGTGTGGAGGGTTTGGATTTGCCCAGAATTCCTCTTACCTCTGTTATTTTCTATGTATGTTGACAAGGTATTTTTACAAACAGGAAGACAGAAGGAAAAAGATCATATTAATGTGCATCAGTCTGGGAGCTGAAAGGTGTATCTCATTTTACAGCTGACTTTTCTTTTCCCAGTTCTCACCTCTGTGGTCTCTGTGCTTCTCTAAGAGGGAAACCTTGAAGAGTATTGACAAGTACTCAACCATTTTTAACCATGGCTTTGGTAAGTTGCTATTTCTCTCTAGTTCTTGAATGTAGTTAAGATATATTAGATTATGTGAGCATTTCCTTATTTTGAAATGTCCCACGTAATAGATATCTAAGAAGCTCTCCCCAGTCCCTCCCGTATCAGTGGAGTATGATGCCAAACAGCCCCAGGTGGTCCTGACGGATCCTTCTATTCTCCCTTGATACGTAGCATCTCCTGTAAGTTCAGCCTTCTTTTAAGAAGAATTATGGCGTAAAATTGTATTCCTTGAGGAAGAGATATTTGACCATCCAAAGAATAGCAGAGGGATGATTAAGAGAAGTTGGTCCTATTTGATTACTCATGGAAAAACTTGGAATTTCTTAGTATTTGTCTAGGAAAATAGAAGATTTAAGACATAAAATATACAGTTGGCAGCTGACTGACCTCAGTGTTGGTATGTGTTGAGACCCCATGTTTTGTAAGGCTTTGAGGATTGGTTAAGAGTAAAATTGGGATTTGCATACAGAGAGATCAGGAATCTACCTTCGGAATCAGTCATGGAAAGATGAATATCAGGAGAAAGATCTGTCATGTATTTGAAAAGACACACACACACACACACACACACACACACACACACACACACACACACACATAATAGAGATCTACCTAAGAAGCTGTATACACAGGATGGACTATAGTGTAGCTATTAAAAATTTACTAAATAATTTGGCATAAGAAAGTGTAGTGCTTAGGACGTATTTTTAAAAAATAGTCTTATACACATTGCCAGTAGGTACATGAGAAGATGCTCAGTATTGCTAATTATCAGGGAAATGCATATCAAAACTACAATGAGGTCTTACCTCACACCAGTCAGAATGGATATTAAAAAGTCCCAAAACAATAAATACTAGAGAGAGTGTGGAGAAAAGGGAACCCTCCTACACTGTTGGTGGGAATGTAATTTGGTGCAGCCACTATGGAAAACAGTATGGATACTCCTTTAAAAACAAAAAAATAGACTTACCATATGATCCAGCAATCCCTCTCCTGGGCATATATCCAGAGAATTTTCTAATTGGAAAAGGTACATGCACCCCAATGTTCATAGCAGCACTATTTACAATAGTCAAGACATGGAAGCAACCTAAATGTCCATTGACATGACTGGATAAAGAAGATGTGGTATATATATACAATGGACTACTACTCAGCCATAAAAAATAATAAAATAATGCCATTTGCAGCAACACAGATGGACCTGGAGAATGTCATTCTAAGTGAAGTAAGCCAGAAAGAGAAAGAAAAATACCCTATGATATCACTTATATGTGGAATCCGAAAAAAAAGACAAACATTTACAAAACAGAAATAAACTCACAGACATAGAAAACCAACTTATGGTTACCCGGGGTGGGGGGGGGGAGGGATAAACTGGGAGTTCAAGATTTGCATATACTAACTGCAAATATATAGATATATATAAAATAGATAAACAACAAGTTATACTGTATAGCATAGGGAACTATATTCAGTATCTTGTAGTAACTTATGGTTAAAAAGAATATGAAAACAAATATATGTATGTTCCTATATGACTGACGCATTGTGCTGTACACCAGAAATTGGCACATTGTAAACTGATTATGTTTCAATAAAAATATATTAAAAAAAAAAGAAAAAGAAGTGGTATATGTATACAATGGAATACTTCTCAGCCATAAAAAAGAATGAAATACTGCCATTTGCAGCAACATGGATGGACCTATAGATTATCATACTACATGAAGTAAGTCAGACAGAGAAAGACAGATAGCATATGATATCACTTATATGTGGAATCTAAAAAAATGAGACAAATGAACTTACAAAACAGAGACAGACTCACAGACATAGAAAACAAACTTACGGTTACCAAAGGGAAAAGGAGGGGATAAAATAGGAGTTTTGAGATTAGCAGATGCAAACCTCTATATATAAAATGGATAAACAACAAGTTCCTATGGTATAGCACAGGGAACTATATTCAATACCTTGTAATAACCTATAATTAAAAAATATGAAAAAGAATATATATATATATATATATATATATGGCTGAATCACTGTGCTGTACACCAGAAACTAACACAACATTGTAAATCAACTATACTTCAATTAAGAAATGGTCTTAACAACAAAGCCCAAACAAGTTAGAGAATAATTTATTGTGACATATAAAACCATTACAAAAATGACTAATAGGAAAAAATGGAGGTGACATAATGAACCTGAGGCTTGAAGAAATTTTTTAATTATATGCAAACTCTGTTATCTCTATATATTTATGTACAGATTTAATACTATATTGGAAAAGAAATTCCATGAATTGTATTTTCTTAGTCTGTAGAAAAATAGGATGTAAAAATTCAATTTATTACTCATTTATGAGCTAGTATTCACTATTTCACTTAATTGGAAAATTGTGATTCTTTTATTCATATCTAGCCATGTTTACAGACATGGTTAGTAAGTGAGGAATCACATAATAGGCATGAACTTTTATGTAAATCAACTAGATTTCTTAAAAATATGTATAGAATCTGTTTTTGAGACACTGATTTCCTTAACTTCTCTTACCATAGACTTCCAGGTGATGCCTATTTGCTTTTGTACAGCCTCTTCTTGGATTTCAACCTTTATTCTCTTTCTATTTGAAAGCATTTCTTGAATTTCACCAGTAATGCTTGGGTTTGTGCTTTTAGGGATGGGTAACATTCAGGAAAGCAGCCCGAGACCTCTCTCAAGAGGAATGGGAATATCGGGTTCTGCTCTGAGGGAGTTGTACTGGGATGTGATGATGGAGAACAGCAAGTTGGTCCCACGGGGTAAGCTGTCTACCTCAAATAATTTAAATATTCGCTCTGGAATATCAAGACTATCTTTTAAGAAAGTAAGTGAATTTTTTCATTCTGTTTTCAAAGGAACAGGTTAAGCTGTGTTGTATTGCAGGTGACACACCTCACCATTCTCATGATGTTCATACCTTTCTCAGCCCCTTCATATAATTTCTACCTCCCTTGATACCCAGGAAGCTAGATGTGACTTGTAGGACACTGAAGACATGTCCATTGCCAAAGAAATCAGGTGGTACATTGTGTTTGAACTCAGAGTCAGTAAAAATGCCCTGCCCTGCCACCGCCGCTGCTGCCCTGCCGCCGCCGCTGCCCTGCCGCCGCCGCTGACCTGCCACCTCCCTGCCGCCGCCGCCGCTTGTGGCCACCGCTGCTCCCCTGCCGCCGCCGCTGCTGCTCTGCCGCCGCCGCTGCTTGCCGCCGCCACTGCTTCCTGCCGCTGCCGCTGATCTGGCACTGCCCTGCCGCCGCCGCTGCTGCCCTGCTGCCGCCGCTGCCCTGCCGCCACCGCTGCTTGCCGCCTCCGCTGACCTGCCACTGCCCTGCCGCCACCGCCGCTTGTGGCCACCGCTGCTCCCCTGCCGCCGCCGCTGCTGCCCTGCCGCCGCCGCTGACCTGCCACTGCCCTGCCGCCGCCGCCGCTGCTTGTGGCCGCCGCTGCTCCCCTGCCGCCGCCGCTGTTTGCCGCCGCCGCTGCTGTCCTGCTGCCGCCGCTGCTCCCCTGCCGCCGCTGCTGTTTGCCGCCGCCGTTCCTGCCCTGCCGCCACCGCTGCTTGCCGCCGCCACTGCTTCCTGCCGCTGCCGCTGATCTGGCACTGCCCTGCCGCCGCCGCCGCTTGCCACCGCCGCTGCTGCCCTGCCGCCGCCGCTGCTTGCCGCCGCCACTGCTTCCTGCCGCTGCCGCTGATCTGGCACTGCCCTGCCGCCGCCGCCGCTTGCCACCGCCGCTGCTGCCCTGCCGCCGCCGCTGCCCTGCCGCCGCCGCTGCTTGCCGCCGCCACTGCTTCCTGCCACTGCCGCTGATCTGGCACTGCCCTGCCGCCGCCGCCGCTTGCCACCGCCGCTGCTGCCCTGCCGCCGCCGCTGCCCTGCCGCCGCCGCTGACCTGCCACTGCCCTGCCGCCGCCGCTGCTGCTGTCCTGCTGCCGCCGCTGCTTGCCACCGCCGCTGCTGCCCTGCCGCCGCCGCTGCCCTGCCGCCGCCGCTGACCTGCCACTGCCCTGCCGCCGCCGCTGCTGCTGTCCTGCTGCCGCCGCTGCTTGCCGCCGCCGCTGACCTGCCACTGGCCTTCCGCCGCCGCTGCTGCCCTGCCGCCGCCGCTGCTTCCCACCGCCGCTTCCCGCCGCCGCTGCCCTGCCGCCGCCGCTGTTTGCCGCCGCCGCCGCTGCTGCCCTGCTGCCGCCGCTGCCCTGCCACCACCGCTGCTTGCTGCCGTCGATGCTGCCCTGCCGCCGCCGATGCTTCCCGCGCCGCTGCTGCCCTGCCGCCGCCGCTGACCTGCCACTGCCCTGCTGCCGCCGCTGCTGTCCTGCTGCCGCCGCAATGGTTGAGTTAGTTGAAAATTGTTGAATTCAGGATTATAATTTTTTGAAGTTTAGGAACATGGTTGCCCATTAATATCCCCTGAATTTCAGATGCAAAGAAGATTTTCCTAGAGTAAGAATAATAATGTATAAAATTATGTGTGCCAACTCTATTTGGGAATAGAATCCTAAATTTAGAATAAAGATTATTTTTTTAGAAAAATGACTCTTCCTACGTACCAGTTTAAACTACTCATATCCCAATTGAAAAATGAGCAGAAGCCATGAACAGAAATTTCAAAATGGAAGAAACATATGGGCAGTAAACACAAAGAAAATGTGCAACCTCATGAAAATGCATGAGACACACAAAACATGAGACACACAAAGTAAATCCATATGATTGGCAAAAACTGAAGTCCAATAATGCCAAGTTATTGGCACTGGATGTGGGAAGGATGGAGGAGATGTGGATCCACAAAATCTTTTATGCTTTACTGGTAGAAATGTAAATCAGTATGATCATTTTAGAAAATAATTGAGGATTATCTAGTAATGTCAAACATTCACCTACTCTATGGTCTAGTACTTCCACGCTTGATATATACACAGAAGAAACTCTGCACATGTGTACCCTGTGATATTTACCACAATGTTAATAGCATCACTGTTGAAACAGCAAAACCCTAGAAAAACCTAGCTGCTCATCCACAGGAGAACGGGTGAATGAATTGTGTTATTCTCACACAGATGAAAATAAACGCAAGGAAATTATGAACACAGGATTCAGGGAGATCGCTGACCTCCATGGGTGGAGTAAGGCATTGAAAATGAGGTGGGCACTAGATTCATGACTGCTTATTTAAAATAATTAAATAAATAAGTCAGATCATGCACTGACTAATGATGAAAGCATATTGGACAAAGGATGACGGTAAAGCCAAAGTCCTGAGGTCAATTAAAGGAGCTTAAGAAAGAAAAGGTGAGGGAACAGAAGGGAAGGAAAGAAATCACGTCACTTTTCATTGCTTCTATAGCCTTGTCCCCAAATAAATTATCCCCACAGGCTATCTGCCCCCCTCCCCCCCTTGCAATTCTCTGGGCTGATGATTCTGGCCAAGCAATGGTACAAATGTTCTAGTAGTTGCCAACTTACTACTCTTCCTGGGTAACACAGTCAGCTTTTCTGGCTGACTTAGCCCAACAGCCAACCATCTACTTGTGGAAAGTTTCAGGGCTCAGACAGGCCTCTGGGGGAGGTATTTGAGATCAAGAAAGATTGGCAGTGCCTGCCTTCAACTAGATCTCTGTGTGAATGACAATTGTTCATCTCTGACGCAAACCACTTCAGGCTGAAATTTGATTTCACTTTCTAAGAGTCCAGATCCTTCTTCTCTTCCCTATCAGTCTGTGTCCAGAGCACTATTTCCAGGCCCCCAGTGTGTCTTCTCAAAGACTGGCTGAGCCACTTTCCAGATGGAGCCAACATCATCCTCTATCTGATCCACAAATCATGATCAGAAGGCCGAGGAAATGAGAAGTGTATACCCACCAGGAAGGGAGAGAAGCTTCCAGCACGGGGTACACAGCAAGATCACAGAGGCACAACCTAATTCTCCAGAAAGCCAGTTCAGATCAATGACAGGACAGCCTGGTTCCAGATGAAACTCTCCTGGATTTTAAAACACAAATAAATAGTAACATTGAAATGAGATAAGATTTACCACAAATTTAATCTGACATATTTAATGATATATATTATGATAATTATGGCACCTGAAGACCAGATATAAAGAGGAAGCCACTGACATATTTGACAATATTAGCTATTCCTGGGATTCCCTCAGACAAGAGATGGGAAAGAGAAAAGATAAAGTGCATGAGCTTCTCTCCTGCCAGAAGGGCACAGGGTACTGCTCCAGTCCTCCTTCCTTAAGAAGGATTTAAGGTGTGCCACAGTACCTGGAAGGAGAAACCAGCTTGATGCCCCAGAGAGACTGATTTCAGTGTTCATTTAGAAGTCAAAGTTATCAGGTCAGATCTCTCTCTGATAACAGCAGAGAGAAGCCCTGCCTGGAGAGGGCAGTGGGGAGGGTGGGCCTTTGTTCAAACATCAAAATACTGTGGGAACAAACTGCTGGTTAGTGAGAGATGGTGGGAGGACAGCTAGATATATCAGCAAGCTGGAAAAATAGCCACATTTTCAGTACAACCTAATAATAATCTTTACTCCTAGTATTTTCTTAAAGTGAAGCTTTTTACTACATAACACATTCCAAGTATACTAGGAATTGAAATGAGAAAGTCCAGATTCCAGGGTACCTCTTAAATACAGGCAGAGGATTTTAGACTTCATATACCAGGGCAGAGGATTTTAGACTTCATATACCAGTTCCTTGATCATCAGTAAACTCGTCTCTAAAATTTGACCTAGAGGTCATTGGAAGAGTAGTTCTTAGGTTAAAAAAAAAAAAAAGCCCAGAAATAGGTCCCTGTGCTGCCAAATGAGTTCTGAACTGGTGAATTCCTAAAAAACAGGACACAGCTTCCTGCAAATTATTAGGAAGTAGTTTTTGCCTCCAATTTACTGGCTTTGTATTACAACGTCTATCGAGGACGCTGGGTTTCCCCCACCCTTGCACTCCCTTCCTCCTTGGATGGTGGCAGATTTGGGACAAGGACCAGGAGAAAACTGAGCTGTAGTGCTAATGAGTAGATATGTGAAGAGTGAAGAGGATATATATTTTTTTAAATCTTGTCTCTGCATAATGTACCTACCTGAATTCCTCTTTTGGATTCTTTATCCTTATTTAAACCTGTCATTTGAGCATCTGAAGTAAAAATATGGGCCCAGGATCTACTTCTTAATGAGAAAAGCACCTCTTCTCCCCAACATCCTCACACGGAGAAATCAATTGAAACAGCCTCCAGTCAAAGGTCAAGAAGAAATCAGAGGGGAGCTGGGGAAATTAGCAGTTAGCAGGCAGGTGAGCCTGGCCATGCTGGGTCTTTCCAAGATCTCTAAGTTGTCTCTCATGAACGATCTTTCCCTGGCTGGGTTTGACTTTTGTGGGTTTTGGTTTAATTTTGCTTGATTTTCTTACTGTCGATAAGTAAGGCATTGCGGTAGTGTAGGATTGGTAAGGCATTAAAGTTTAGGAAGTGAGCCAGGAAGGAAAATGGCCAAGGAAACAGCCTGGCTGCCTTCAGACTAGCCTTCAAAGTCTTGGGGACAAATGGGGTCGTTGCAAAAGCTCATGGTCCAGCTGAACTCACCAGGGTCAGAAGAGCCACGTGCAAATTGGAGTCAAAGTGCTGTCATAACGAACAACACGTACTCCTTGGGGGTGGTTTTCACCTACACACAGATCTCCCTGGGGAACCGCACTCATTTGGATTTTTTTTTTAATTTGCACTGGGTTTTTTGAGTTTGTGTTGAGTTTGCATTTGAGTTTGCAGATTCTGGTCATGGCCACTTTCTTTGTGACCAACACTTATAGCATCTCCCACTCCAGTCGTCCAGCTCTGAGGTGGCTGCGGGAGTGCTGCCCATGAGTGGGCAGGATAAGCTGCGTGCACGCCCTGCAGGTCCCAGCTGGGCAGATCTCTGCCTCCTACCCTGTCCTCTGCAACTCA
Source organism: Camelus dromedarius (assembly GCF_036321535.1). Taxonomy (NCBI): domain Eukaryota; kingdom Metazoa; phylum Chordata; class Mammalia; order Artiodactyla; family Camelidae; genus Camelus; species Camelus dromedarius. Next base: position 66,537,029 of record NC_087444.1, on the reverse strand, counting down.
GAGGCACCTCGGGGACAACAGGGCAACCACATGAGGACATCTTCAGATGCAGAAAAAGGTAGTCGTCACCATGCCATCACCCTGAATCCTTAGTTCCACTCCTGACTGGTTCAAACAAACCTTTTTCTAGAGCTCTGACCATTGCGGAAAAAAAGTTAAGACACGAATCACCTAGATTTTGAAACTCCAGACTTTTCTGGTTTGGTTTTGCATCATCACAAGGTAAGAATCACAGTTTACTAACTCAGATGTGAATGGAATATGGCTTTAAAATATCCTAGGAAACAATATAATTTTACGTGACTATTTCATCTCAACAAGCAAATCAGAAATTCAGCCTCAGACATTTTGGAAAAGTCTACCCATCCCACACCAGATTGGACCGTGGTTCGAAGGCTTCACATAGTGACCAATTGGAGGGTCTTAGTCCTCAGTCGTCTGTTTATCTCCACTAAGTACCAAGATATGTGCTGTCCCTGTTTGTGCAGACCCAGACCTGGTGGCTCTCTGACGCATGCCACACTACACGTGGGCCTCAGGCATCCCTGTCTGATGCAAAGCTGAGCTCTAAAGTGCCTGCGATCTAGGGTTGCCAAGTTGAGCAAAAATAATAATAATAATAACAACAAAAAAAAAAGACACTCAATTACATTTGAATTTCAGATAAACAGCAAATCAATCTTTTAAGTATGCTCCATGCAATATTTGGAACATACTTATACAAAAAAAGACTGTCTATGTGAATTTCATACTTAACTGGATGTCCTGCATTTTATCTGAGAATCCCGTTGTAATCTCTGTGCCAATATTCCTCTATGAGATCGTGCTGCCTCCCTGAGGCATCTTCTGTAAACAGGACCTGGGTCGCTATGCCTCTGTAATTATGAACCTCTTCTAACACTAGACGAGGGGAACATTTTTCTGGGGAATTATTGTTCTCAGTGGGATTAAACTGTTTCAAACAAAGCCAGAACATTCTACAGATGGTTCTGCTTTCCACCTGTTTTACTGGCCAAGAGGCAATGAATTAGTCTATTACCTTGAAATTGGAGGCAGTGGGCAAGGCAGGAATTAAGGTGTCAAATAGTTTATCCATACTCCCCTCACTTTTGTTCTTTCTCTCACTCTGTCCCTCCCACCCCTTTCTCTCTTCTTTCTTTTTGCAGTATCAAAAGAAAATGTTTGGAAAATGCATTTTTCTTTAGGTCAAGTGATCAGGCAGTTTTTACACTATGAAAGAGATTTATAAAAATACAGTAAGGTCATATGAATCCTTGGAAGTTAGAGTAACTTAAGTCACAAATACAAAGGAGAATATAAACTCATGTCACACAAAAGTTCTTTTTCTAAATGTACATTTGAAGACCCTACACTTTTTTCCATAACAATGTTATCCCATTGTAACTCAAAGCAGAAGTTACTAAGAAAATGCATGGTTGTCTGGTAACCACATATACATGTTATAAAAATATTTTAAACATATTTTATGTGCATTTGATTTAATTGTTGATTGGACTATTCCAAAAAATCCAGGAATACATTCTAATGAATGAATGAATGAGGCAACTGCACAAAAGCATGTGTGAAAATATACTCACTGCAGCATTATTTATGAGAAAGAGAAGACCAATTTAACTGTCCTTCAATAAAATATTAATTAAATTGTGCTGTAATTACCTACTATGGCTCTTAAACCTGATATTTTATTTTCATTCAATCAGAGTTCCTAAAATAAGGGAGAGAAATTAAAAGACTTAAGTAGTGGAAAAGAAGATAGAAAACTGTCATTTTTCAATGACAACATAAATATGCATGTATGAAATTCAGAATAATCTACAGATTCATTATTTGAACTAGTAAATAAGTTTAACAAAGCTGCCAGATATAATGGCAATATACAAAAATCAGTTGTAATTTTATAGCAGTGTAAATAGTTCGAATGTGAATTTTTTTTTTTAATTTACAGCAGCATCAGAAAAAAGGAAGGGAAAAGATTTTCAAGGACTCTACACAGAAAACTATAAAATATTATTTAGTGGAATTAAAGACAAAACAGGAGGAGGGATAGATCAAGTTTGTGAATTACAAGATTCCATGTTTCTAAAATGTCAGTTCTCCTCTAATTAATGCCATAGATTCAGTGTAAACCCAGTCAACAACCAAGCAGACATTTTGTATGTGTGATCATTGACGGAGTAGTTCTAGGACTACAGAAGCATTGCAAAGGGCCAAGAATAGCCAAAACAATCTTGAAAATTAAATTTCCAAGACATCAAAACTTACGATAAAGCTGCAGTGATTATGACACCGTGGTATTGCATCAAGGATTGGCAGAGACCAATGGAACAGAATAGAGTGAAAAATCAGACCCACGCACGTGGTCACTTGACCTATGACAAAGGTGGCACTGCAGAACAGTGGGAATAATACACTCTTCTCAATAAATGGTACCGAGTCAACTGGATTACTCAGATGCCCTTTCAGGCCTGAGGTACTCATTGTTCCGGTGGCTGGGAGAGTTAGATGGCTGCTCACTGCTCACAGCTGCCTCTCCTCCTGGGAATTTCCCGTAGCCAAAGAAAGCAGCTTCTTCCAAGATGATTCTCTCTCCCTGAGGATACTCCTACATCAATGACTGGTCAACGCAAGTATGGAAAGTCCTGACCCTTCCTGGATTGGCCTCTCAAGGACCATTCTAGTTTAAGAGTTCCCCTTGGGAACAGCTTAGGTCATGAAAGCAACTGCATCCTCAAACTTAAGTCTCCCTCCACCCCATCTAACTCCGTATACTCCCTCTCAGAAGTTTACCCCAGTAAAACTTCTGCATACAAATCTTAGAGTCCCAGATTCTGCTTCCTAGGGAACTCAACCTGGAACACACTGGAAAAAATTAACCTTGACACTACCTCATACCTTACATACAATTAATTCCAAGTGATAGTTTATCTAATGTGAGTCATAAAAGATAAAATTTCTATGAGAATCTAACATAACCAAGCCCCCACTACTTTGGAGTTGAAGAAAGATTTCTTAAACAAGACACAAAAGCACTTATCATACAAAAAAAAGGCTGATAAATTGGACCACATTCAAATTAAGATGTTCTGTTTATCAAAGGATACAATTTAGAGTAAAAAGTCAAGCCACAAATTCAGGGAAGATAAACACAATGCCTATAAGCCACAAAGGATTTGTATAAAAAAATACATAAAGAAAGACCAAAAAATCAATAAGAAGATAGAAAAATCCAATAGAAAAAAAGAAAAGGGTAAGAGGTTTGAATGGGTACTTCCCACTCCCCAAAAGATATCAAAATAGCCAGCAAACAAATGAAAGGGGATTCAAAGTTATTAATACTCAGAGAATGCAAATTAAAACCACAATTAAATATTCACCTCAAACCCACTGGAATGGCAAGATTAACACTACCAGGTGTTGGTGGAAAATGTAGAGCACCTAGAATACTCAGACACAGCCTGAAGAAACTTGTGTTACATAGTCTAATAAAATTGCATACTTGCATGTATGTCTCTTTTAGGAATAGCCCCAACAGAAATGAGAGGACGTATATATCAAAACACTTACGTGTAAATGCTCATAGAAATGTTATTCATAATAACAAAAAATTAGAATAGTCCAAATGCCTGTTAATTTTTATAGACAATAAAAAAAAAACAAGGCAAGGAAAATAGAGTCAAAACAGAGGAAGCGTAATCAGGAAGTGCCTGAAAAGCAATGAAATTATGTTGAGGTAGAGGATCTAAAAATTAGGACAGTCTTGAATAAGAGAATGGCAAAGGGGGATAAAAATTTAACATTTTAGATATGGTGTCTCAAACAATTAAAGAATTATTAACACTTGATTTATTTATAGAAATGTATATAATTCATTCCTTCCACTAACTAGAGTATTATACACACCCAGCTTATAAATTGAAATGAGCCAAACACCAAGAAAGTAATGCATCCCGTTACTGGGATCTCTGCTCCTCTGAGTTGTTCAGCACAGTAGCAGCGCACCAGAAACTTGCACCACGACCACCAGCCTGCTAGCAGGCAGCTGTCCTGAATGTAGGCCCATGATAGTTAATTTTATATATCAACTTGCCTGGGCTATAGTGTCCAGATATTTGGTCAAACGTTGTTCTTGATGTTTCTTGTGAGGGTGTTTTTTGAATAAGATGAATATTTAATTGATGGACTTAGAGCAAAGCAGATTGCCCTCCATCATATAGGTGGGTCTCATCTAATCAGTCAAAGGGCTCAATAGAACAAACACCCCACCCCCCACCCTACATCTCCCTACCCCAGCAAGACGGAATTCCGCCAGTAGACTGTCTTTGGTCTTGAACTGCAACTCTTTCTGGAGTCTCCATTCTGCCAACCTATTCCATCAGATTTTGGACTCACAAAGCCTCTTACAATCATGGGAACCAATTCTTTAAAATCAACAGATCAAACTCTCAGTCTCTCTCTGTCTCCCTCTCTCTCTTCCTTTCTCTCCCTCCCTTTCTACCCCCCCCCCCACACACACATGCATGCACACACACCCCGTCTTGTTTTCCAGAAAAGCCTGACTAACACAAGGCCTAATATCTGGGAACAGCCAGTTCCCCCACCTGGATGAGCCTGGCATGAATATTACTAGCTTCCTGGTCCTAAGTGCAGCCTGCCTCTTCAGTCCTTCTATGCTCTCTGAAACTCACAGTCTTAAACATATCCTTTCCTCCCAGTCTTTCAAACTCTACCATTTCCTCTGTGTCTTTACAGGGACCAAGCTGAAGACTCTCTGCATTTGGGGACAGAGTCATGTGTCTGTGCCAGGCTCTGGCTCCCCACTGAGCTTCCGTGTCTGCTCTGACATCCGCTTCTCCTCTGAGCTGGCTTGTCCTATCCTGAGTGTCCCCTGACACCTCAGTCTCTTCAGGATCCTTTCCGTTGAGTTTCTATTGAACAGGTTGAAACTGTCCATAAAAGAAACTCTTCTATTTAGTGTCAAAAGCATCTCAGATTTCAATTTTTTTCTTTAATAAAAGCACATTCCCCAAGGTCAGTCAGTCTCGCTCAGCGCTGCTACTCAACAAGACAAATATTCTAAGGTTACAGTTTCTTCCCTCTGGCTCACTCCAAGAAATCCTTTGTGGCCCTAAGGTTGATTCACTACCTGATCATTCTTCAGCTTAGAATCACTCAAGGGCTTATAAAGACATGGTCTCAGGCCCCCGTTCCCAGAGTTTTTGCCTCAGTATTTCTGGGTGGGGCCTGGGAGCTTGCATTTCTAACATGTTCCCAGGTCAGGCTGAGGCTGTGGGTCCAGGGACCACACTTTGAGAACCACTGTTCTGGCTCTAGTTCTTTAAGTGCTGCCTCCTGTGCCTGTTCCTCCATTGACTACCTGTAGTCCCTAATTCTTTTATAGATATCTCTCCTGGTCCACGATGAAACTTGGAGGGGTAAAGGGAATGGGAGCTCTCACAGGCTTCCACTGCAGGGATAGGCCAAAATAAGGGGGAATTCAATTCAACATTGCAAACACTTTTTTTTTTTTTTTTTTTGAGTGGCTGCTGTGTTATAAAGCACTGGCGGGGAGGGGTTAAAGAGATAAATGAGTTTCTGTTCTCAAGAAACTTAACATGTAACAAAGCGAAAGCCCAGCATAGCACTAACTATAGGAGAAGGAAACATGTATTATATTACAGTACATTCCAAAGCCCTTAGGACTACAGCCAACACTGTTGTTCTACCAAGCATGTTCCCTAGGCCGACCCCACAGGTCAAGGGCAGACTTTTTCTCAGGGTCATGAAAGTTCAGGGTCAACAAGTCCACAATCCTGAGGGAGCATCTCCTTAAATTTCACATCCTGAGGGTCTCGCTATCCTCCTACCAGTGTTGGCATGCCAGAGGTCACAAAAGAGTTCTACAGCTGCTGATGGATTCCAGCCTTTCTCTCCATACAGGTATTTTCTACCAGAGGAGTTGGCCAGGCGGGTCTGAACCACACATACAGTTGGTGATGGAGCCAAGAGCTCATGAAGTGACAATGCAAAGTGCATAGAGCAAGAAAGAGCAGAGGGCCTAAGGCTGATATGTGAGGAATGTCAGCCTTCCAGGGATGGGATTTAGAAAGCTAAGTGGGAAGAAAAGCGGGACAGTTGGAGATCGTCTTTGATGCCTGATTGAAGTGTGTTAGATGTGGACTTGCTTTCGGGAAGCTTCCAGGCTAGTAGGGAAAACAAGATAACTATTCTAGGACCAAGCACTAAATCAGCGTTAAGGAGAGAGTGTAACAAAGAGGGATAAGCTAAGGCTTGCCTTCACTTGGGCAATAGGATCCTCAGTTCTTCCATTTAACATTGTTGACAGTGATGTTGATTGCAGAGTGTTTTTATGAAAAGTACATAAAATAAACTCCTAAGCACAGTCGCTGGCTCACAGTAATCATTCCCTAAGTTGTTTTTATTGTAATTTCTGTAGTGATTCTGTTGCTGGTAGTGATGAGTCAAGTTTCCAAGAAAGAGAGGGAGTTGTGGGCTGCGCTGGGGGTGATGGGTGATGGACAATGGGGAGTTGGAAGAGTCGGAACATTGAGCAGGATTCACCTGCCTCCTGGGACAGGACACGTGAGCAAGGAGCAAGGTCGGTGATTGTCAAAGTGTAGGAACGGGCCGGAGGATCAGTTGGTTCAGAGTGTGTACTGCGTGGGGGTTGAGGCATTAATAGTATGTTTGTTTTTTGTAACTAAGAATGGTGGAAGATGGCAACCAGACTTATGTGGTGATCGTTTCACAATGTATACAAATATTGAATTACTATGTTGTGCATCTAAAACTAATATGTTTTATGTCAATTATATCTAATTTTTTAAAAAAGGAGTAGATAGGGTCCGCACTATGAATCTTGGGATAGGAAGCTTGGGCTTTGTCCTAGAGTTCATCAAGAACCTCTGAAGATTGATGACAAAAATTAACATATTATTGAAAACAATCTTTTAGTGGGATTAATTTATAAATTGCAAGTAGTAGTTGGGGAGAGTGATGCCACGTAGTTCAGCATGTCAAATATGAGATGATGCAATGTTAGTAGTGGAAATGGAAAGAGAATATTCAAGACAAATGCAAAAGAAAACATCAATTTAAAAGAGAAGACAAAGGCTTTAGGGTTAGATATGAAGGTGTGGGCAGAAGCAGAGGCAACTCTTTCCTTCATACCTGGGCTTCCTACCCGGTCAGGTCTCTTAGAGAACATTTGTATTAACCTGCTTGTGCTTCCATAATGGAATGCCCGACTGGGTGGCTTAAACAAGACATTTATTTTCTCATAGTTCTGAAATGCAAAAATTCAAGATCAAGGTGCCATCACGGATGGTTTCTGGTGAGAACTTTGTTCCTGGCTTACAGGTGGCTCCCTTCTCACTGAGTCCTCACCTGGCCTTTCTGCTATGCCCTCACTGTGAGACAGGGGTCCCTTCTCTTCTTATAAGGAAGCCAGCCCTATTGGATTAGGGTCCCATGCTGTGATCGCATTTAACTGTAATTCTCTCTCTAAAGGCTCTGTCTTCAAATACAGTCACATTGTGGTGGGGGGACTAGAGCTTCATCATATGAACCTGGGCCGGGGGTGGTAGGGGACCCTACTCAGCCCGTAGCAGTGGTGTCATATGCTACATGAGACAAAGGAAGTATGAAGTTTGAGCTAACGGAGAGGAAAATAGTTTTGGCATTAAATGCAATGGTTGGTTAATCTATAGAGCCATCCAGAATAACATTCTGTAATGACAAAAATGTTCTGTGTCAGCATTGTTTGTTACGGTAGCCGCTAGTCACAATATGACAACTGAGCATTTAAATGTGGCTAGTGAGTCCGAGGAAGAGAGATTTTAAGTATATAGAATTTCAGTTTAAACTGTATTGAACAGCACAAATTAGAACTACAGGAACCCTAGGCAGCGTAAGGAGGTTTTATCAATATTTAGGTATCTAAGGCTTCTCCTAGGCTGTAAGGCCTTGTACTCTAGATACTCAACTTCCAACCACCTCTTGTCAGCCAAGAAAACTCTGAAGCTCTGAAAAGATATATGACTGTTCCAGGTTGACACAGCTGGTTACTAGACCCTAGATCATCAGTTAGGGATTAAATATTTTTATGGCAGCAGTCATGCCATTAGAAATGCTTAACAGGCAGCTGGAGATAAATAGCTGTTTGTCAAGGACTGAGATCAGTGCTGGGGAGTCAGTGCATGGGTGTGAAAATGTGGCCGTGAAAATGGATACAACATACAAAGAAAAGAACATGGGGCTCCACGTCAAGCCTTGATAAATACTGACATGTAAATGGAAGGAAAATAAAAACAAAGCATAAAAGGAAATAGATTTTCATCTGCCAATTTTATACCAACAATTAGATAGCCCCAGATCGCCACCTCCTCAACATGCTCACAATTCATCTCAGACAGGTGGGCACAGTTAAAGAGCAAGAGCCCTTGCTGCCCGCCTCCCCGCCACGAGAGAGCTGGCTGCCCACAGCAAGGCACTTAACCTCTCTGTGTTCCATCTCCTCCTTTGTCAAATGGGGTTGATGACAAGACTTCCGTCAGAATGCTTTTGAGATAAAGTGAGATGCATGTACAGTACCAGCAAAGCCCTGGCGCATAATACAGATTCTTTAAATTTTAGATTGAAAAAAAACTTGTCTCGTCCCCAATCTTATTCCTCTTCCCGTGTCCCTGATCTAGGCCAAGAGCCTTGCCCTTCAGCTAGTTGTTCTCTCTGGAAATCTGAGTCATCTTTGATTCCTTCTTCTCCCTTAATCACCACATCCAGTAATTCACCAAGTGTTATTGATTCTAGCTGCTCCGTCTTTCAGATACAGCCACCTCTCTGTATGCCCTCCACTACAGCTCTCACACACGTCTTCTGCACTTTCTGAAAAAAGCATCCCTGTTTCCAATATGTTTGCTATACCCATCCATTCTCTACACCAGGATGGGATTTCTACACCATAGGATCTCCAGAGTGGGATTTTGAAACCTTGAGGTGTCCAGGGGAAGATTTTAAACCCCAAGTCATTTTGCAGCCTTCCCCAGCAGTTTCTTTTTGCAGACAGGATTAAGTTGACATTCCTCAGCATGGCACTCAAGACCATTCACAGCCCACCTGCAAACTACCTCTGTTTACATATTTCACCTTTTACTTTGAACCAAGAATACATAAATAGGAACCCATGCATTTTAAAAGTTCAAATGAATAATAGTCTTGTGACTCAGTGTGGACCTGGGAGGAAGAAGCAGGGTTTGTTTTTGTTTTTCAGATTGACGTCTAGGGGAAAATGCAAAATTCCCTGTCAAACCTTGCAGAGAGATTCCTTACCAGCACCTCCTGTTATTAGGTACTATTCCAACCCAGCCTTGTGATTTTCTTCTCTCATTTTTCATGGTAGGGAGGTTCCTTTTTCAGTGCCTACAGCTTCAAGCCTGCCTCCTGGAACACACGCTGCGTGTAATGTGGATCGTTCCTAGTCTATGTGAGAATGAAGTGAAGAGCCCCATAAAATAAAGGATCCCATTGAATTGGTTGCAGATGGTTTGGTGTCTTTTTTCCTAATCCTCCACTTACATGGTCTTCATTTGGAGCTCAGGTCTCCTGTTATTGGGGCGCATGGATCCTTTCTCCAGGGGTTCCCGTGTTAACACTCCATCCACGTAGCCCGGTCTCACACGCACTCGAGTTGGCTTTTCTCTTTCATTTCTCCAAATATATTCCCTTTACAGGTTTTTCTACAATATCTTATCTTTACCTTTTTTTTAAGTAATTTTCATCAGTTCCACTCCTGTTTAATCTTTCTCAGAAGCACAAGTTCACACACACACACACACATACACACACACACACACACACGAGTTCCCCACACCTGTGTTTAGGTGCCATTTTACTAGGCTGTCTCTGTGTTTGACTTAACATTTTCATTATTCCTCAATATCACCACATTCCAGGAAAGACAACCATTTTCCTGTGAACTTCTCATTTTGATCCACATGTCTCAGCAAAATGGAGAAATAGAGTCACAGACAGACAACATGAGGGCTTTGTTTAAGATGCTGGCCATACATAAATACATCGCACCTGTTCCCAAAAATAAGCCTGTGCGTCTGAACTATGACTGGTCATTTCACGCCATCTGCTGGACACAAAGAGTCACAAGCTAGGAAAATCAGATCAGACTTCATGATTATCAGGTTCCCAAAGCTGACCTAGAACTGTGCTGAGCAAATTACTTCCTGCTGGAACAAAGCTTTATCTCCCCTTAGAACAAATCTCTCCAACTCCTCATAAATATCTCTTGGTTAGATTATGATGCCCAGTTGTTTGGTCAAACACCAGTTTAGAGGTTTCTGTGAACATGTATTTCAGGTGTGGTTAGCATTTAAATCAGTACCTTTGAATTAAGCTCATTACCCTCCATAATGTTGATGGGCCTCATCCAATCAGCTGAAGGCCTTCAGAGGAAAGCCTGAGGCTCCCCAAAGTGGAGGGAATTCTTTTCATGACTGAAGCGTGGAAACCCACTCTGAATCTCCAGACTATCGTCCCTTGGAATTCAGACTCAAGACTGCAACCTTAACTCTTACCTGAATTTCCAAGCTGCAGGCCCACCCTACAGATTTCAGACATGATAGAAAGCTAGACAGACAGATAGACAGAGAGTTGGATAATCTCCTATTATTTTCATTTCCCCCTTGGAGAACCCTGACTAATCATTTTACTATATCCCAGTGACAGGGGTATAGTTATGTTCATAGTTATAGTAAAGTACATTGCGGTCATCATGTAACGATATGTGTAAATGAAGTCGTTATGCTGTATGCCTGAAACTTATAATGCAGTGCTGCATGTCAATTATATCTCAATAAAACTGGAAGAAATAAATTGCAACTTGGGAGACACAGGTTTGGGTAAAACTGAGTGTTTCAAGGACGGGAGTCAGGGGCTTATAAAGACAAAAAGCCAAGAGGTTGTCAAAAGTTGCCTGACGAGAATTGTGGCTGATACTGATGTGAGCCAGTCAGGAAACCTTTTCCTTAAGGAATCACAGGTTATTTTCGGGTTGGGGCTTAGTGAGTATCTTAAGTTTCTGGCAGGTGTTCCAGATGACTTCATTAAGGCAATGAATGCTCACAGGGTTGGATTCTCTGTGGGCTGAGATGTGCATAAATCACACCTCCTTAGAGAGCCCTCTCAAGCAATGCAGACTCCATTTTTATTTTTCTTTCACAAAGGCAGCCTTCTGCTGCCAGGATCAGTGACCCCACCTCAGCCTGGAAGACATTCAGGTGAGCTTCAGCTCACTGGCTAGTGCTGTAGGAATAGCAGTGTTTGCCATCGATCTCTTCCCTGCAGGCGAGGCCGCGCCCACGCCAGCTGTAAATGAGCACAGGCTCGTGCTGGGGCGGGGCCGGGGAGCGGTCCTCTACCCTTCTAGGTTCATCTGGCTGGTCTAACAGTTAAAATAACATGAGGCAGATTAACAGGAGAAAAATAAACAAAAATTGAATAACACGTGTACTTCCTGTTTATACCCCTGGGAGACAGCCAGGAAAAACTGAGTGAACTCATCAAGAAGGCTGAAGCCCTCACCTTCAACATCATCTTCAGCTAAAGACTGAAGAGGTTGCTGCAGGCAGCGGTCAGTTACAGAGGTTGGTTACATGGAATGGCTGGAGGCATGAGAAACTTCAGTTAGACAAGGGATGGAAAGTTGTCACTTTGATTTAGACATGGGAGTCATCAGGGACTCGTTGCGTGGGGATGGAGGAAGGGGAAGACACACCAGATGGGTGGGGACAGACTGCTGATTGGGAAGCAGGCAAATCTTTCATGAAGTTTGTCATCGGAAGTAAGACTGTGTGGTTCAAGTGAGAGGGAAGAAACAGGGAGATATTTACAGAGAGGGAAATTTGAAATCATCACTGAGAAGGAAGAAGATGCAAATTAACTAAATAAAAGTAGTAGGAACACTGGGCAGTGTGTGGTTGTCTTCAGCAGCACTTAGATGCCTGGGGGAACTTAAGGGGGAAGAATGATAATCAGTCAGTTGTGTCATTGGGAGTTTTGCCAAGTAAGTACACTGCAAGGACAGAAAAGGGAATAAAGGATGTAAGTAGGAGTTATTAAAATTTTAGCTCTTGGAAATTGTTGAGAAGGAGAATATTTCCTTTACTCTCTTAGGTTCAGTGATTGGGAGACTGCAAATTAAATTGACTAAAGCCAATTACTGTGAGAAAAAAATTACATATGAATACATGCAAGAGTTTACAAAGAAATGTGATTGGGAGGGGTGGCTAGAATTGGAGGCTTATATACAATTTAATAAGTGACAGGAAAAGGAGAAAGGCATTTTTTGAAAAACAAATGACTTCTTGGTGAGAGGGGAGAGAAAAGGTGCTAATGGTAGAACAAGTGACACTTAGGAAAGATAAATAGTGCCTTAGGAGAATGAATGGAAGATGTGACAGTTTTGTGACAATGTCCACTTGAGTCTGGTGCTCAGAACTTGTCTCTAATTTTAAGACTGTTTCCAAAAAGTAATTAAATAAATAGAGAAGATGAAAAGCCTGAGGTAGATTTCATTTCTCCTTGAGGAAATAGCTGTGAATCAGTGTTTAAGGCAGCATATAGAAAGTTTGATGGCACTGTAATGATTGTTGTGATCCATCAGAACGCTGACAGCAGCCACACCAGATCCGAATGCTGTCCGTTTAAATCTTCAGGTCTATATACAGTGATTAACAGTGGAAAATTCAAAAAAGCTATCAATCAACACTGCTCAATATCAATGAGAAGTTTGGTGGGTGGTTGGGTGTTGTTTAAACAGCTGGCATCCGGGCTCAGTTTGAGTATGTAATACCCCAAAGTGCTGGGTTTTATTCCCAAAATCGGCTTACAAGTTAATGAGATGCAGAGAAATGTGGCTTAAAATACCACATTATATGTGCATGAGTTTTAATCATGCACATATAATACAAAAATATTTTCCTTTAATAAACATTGTCTATATCTTACTTAAAGAGAAATAACTAAAATGTTACCCAAGCAGCCCAGCAGGTAAATGTTTACTGTTCCTCTGTAACATCGTATAACAGATACTTTCTCTTCAAAACCTCCTCATATTCTTTACATGCGTTCAAAAGCATATCGTCAATTAATCTTGACTCTTTTGAAGATCCTCGAGGAGTTCGGTAGGACTCAGACTGAAGTTTAGGAGTAGCTGGAAAGAAAATGAAAGAATTAAATTCCTTATTTAAAATACTTCATAGGTAACTAAATGTCAGTTTTTTTTAAGCTGAGACTTTTCTAAGTTTTAAGAAGAATGAAAAATACCTACATATGATTACAACACAAACCCAAGATTACTACTGTACACTTTGCCCAGGGTTGCACGTTGAATTAACTGCTCTTGTGGCTAAGGATCAGAGCTCCTGCTTTTCTCATTACTCATTCATTTACTCAGCAGCCATGTGCTAAGGCACTGTGAAAAACACTGGAATCCCAAGATGAAGAGGACACAGTCCACCCTGAAAAATCATGTACTGTAAACTGGAAAAATAGATGAACAGGCAATTTTGGCACAGAGACATAAATGCCATGACAGGTATAAAAGAGGGCACAGGTGGAACACTCAGAAGGGACATCCAGCTTTGTGTCAATACTGTCCACTCTTTGGTGGCCGTGATATGTAAGCAGATATCTGAAGGAGGATGAGAAAGTGTGGGGGGGGAGAGGCAACAAGCAGACACACAGAGCAGAGGCAGGAAGGGCGCCCGCGGAGCTGGAAGCAGTCTGACCAGACGCTGGAGCAGAGGGCGGAGCAGGGGAGGAAAGAGACGTGGCTGAACACTTTGGCAAGAGCCAAAGTGATGTGGGTATTTTTCCTCCAAGCTAAGAAAGTTGGAGTTTTTCCTGAGGGCAAAATGTTAACCAGTGACAAAGGGAATGACAGGAAATTTAACTGTCATCCACCAGGTGACAGCTACATGAACTGTGATTGCTTGAGTCTGGGGTTGTTGGCCTCTGTCACTATCAGAAACTCGAGAAGCTGATGAGCTCCATGTGTTCTGAGAACAGTAGCCATGTGCAGGTGACAGGCCCACAGGGCCAGCAGGAGGGGAAGGGTACAGCCAGAAATAGAGAACACAGACTTCTGTTTTAAAGCTATGGATCATGATGAAGAAGTGAGCAATAAGTATATTTATCATTATGAATGAAATTGTGCTTTCACAGTTTTCATTAGATACGTGTAAGCAAAAAATTTAACGTAGTATCTGTTTTTCAAACAACAGAAAGTGGTGCCATTTACTGTTTACAGAGCATTTCAGAAATCAATGTCTAAATTCAGGAATGTTGGCAACATACCTTCTTTTACTTCTCTAGCTGTGTTATTTTCCAACTTCTTGTGCATCTGAAATAAGTCAAATATTATTTTTAATGTTTAAGTTAAACAAGAAACACTATCAGAGGAATGACAGCTAGCTTATGATATGTGGCCTTTAAATAATTCTTTTAGAGACTTGACCTAATTTGGGTATTGCTTAAGTAGAAAAATAACATGAATAAAATAAAATAAATTCCTACTTACTTTGATTTTACATAATAGAGAACATATATATGTAAGGCTTAGATTCCCCTGATGGAAAGCACAGTAAACACTGCCCTGTCGGAGACACATGATCTCAGAGGGTGATGTCCAATCTTATTAGCACAAAGAGTTTAAACAATTCATGTTCTACACTGAATGAATTACTTTGCACTACTCAGAAAAACTGCCCTTTATAAAAGTTCAGTTTTTGTTTTTAACTTTAATGGACTTTTCCTTAAATGAGCTTTCCATTCCTGCACTTTTATAAAACTAAAATTTTAAGGTGTGTTCTATGCTAAATATGTTTTTAACACAGAATCGTAGATACATAAAATGAAGAAAGGGGTTTTGTTATAATGTCAAGTGAAAATTCTACTGGCAAACAAATTAAACAAATGGATGTTGCTCTCTGTATATGACTAAGACATTTATGTCAGAAAAGCTGCTTGAAGAAAAGAAAAGGAGAGGCTAGCACCAGTTTTCAAACTTGGTTTCTGATTCACAACTTCCTAGACTTAGAAACAAGGAAAACAGTACAGAATTCTTTAACTGTAACTTTGTTTCCATTCTAGAAATTAGGGCCAAATTTATGAAACTTGATTTAATTAGCCATGTATTTAATTATGAAATGTGTGGGGACCCTTCAAACTACAAGTGTCCCCATCTAGTGTGTTCTTTTAAAAATCTTTCTTATAAAAGTCACCTGCTCACTAAACAGGGTCTAAAATAGTCCACCAGACATAATAAACACTGTGGTGATATCAGTAACACGAGAGCTGAGGCCTTTGTAAGTGTTAGGGGCAAAGATAAAATTTTGGGCTACCTTTTACCAATATTTTCAGAGACTGTTTTCCATAACACTGTCTGACAAGAGCATTCTAGAGAGGCCTTATGCAATCAGCAACGTGACAACAGTGCCAGGCAGGTCCTGAGAAGTGAGTAATGCTGAACAGATGAAGGGAGAAGCCTTTATTGAAATAATTTCATATAACACTATGCAAAATGTGGATCACACTTGTACATGAATTGAAAGTAAGATTACTATCTTTTCCTCTGCAAAGCTATATTGTCAGTTTGTAACTATTAAATACATGTATTTTGCTGCAGAGGAAAGAAATGAGAAAGAATTTGTTGATCAAGGAGCTGAAAAATTAAGTATAGAGAAAAGAGTGAATGAAAGAAAAAGAACTGGAGGAATTTAAGTGATTGTCTTACAAAAGATAACACGCTTCCTCACTTGTCCATTCACACAAAATGAAATGAGGGCAGGAGGGAGTCCACAGGGCAGAGAACTGATACCAGAAACAAGGTCATTAAACTCTGCCTCTGCCTTATGAGAAATGAGCTTAACTACTGTGATAGTTTGATTAGAATTAAAACTCAGAGTGGATGTCCCCTGCCTTGGAAGGCTACTTTTAAAAGAAACGTGATCAGATTCTGCTGAGACGCAGTGCTGTGTCATGTAAAAAGTTACAGTCTTAGGAATATTAATCGTTTTAGCTCTGGTGCACTGGAATAATCCCATTTAGAAAAAGGGTTGCTAAACTGAATGGATAGTTGAGAAATTTAAAAATTACTTAAATAAATCATTAGAAAATGTTTGAAAGTGTCAGGATACACCAAAAGCCCAAAATCAATCAATGTAAAATTTAGGCTTCCTATTTAAAATAGATTTGAAGGACATTTATTAACTATTATGGCCATGCTTCATGTTTGGCACACCAATACTTAAAACTCTTGAACATAAAAAAAATCTTTAAAACAGAGAAATTCTGTCTGTTATAATATTGTCTGGAATTAAGTTTTCAGTTCTTAGAAAAAAATTCTATGTGCAAGAAAATCTAACAGTGATGTATCTGCTCAGGCTAATTGTAACTTTTTGTATTCTATAATAATATAATAAATAACACAATTGAATAAAACTGTAAACTTGCTTCTGACATGTAGGACAGAACATCCCAGAAATAAGCTAGAATGTGAAATCTGAGGGTAAATATTAGCAAAACAGTTATGGGGTCCATCTGCTACCACTACAACGATGTCAAGTGACAAGGCTATACTATATGTAGCAGTAAGAGAGGCAATAAATCCAAGCGTTATGAACTGGAGAAAACTTGCTTCAACAACCAGCACGACTGAAATCACAGACTTAGAGCAAAACTTCCGTCAAGTTAGAAAAAAAAAGGCTGAGTAAGCTTGAACTTCACAGTAGGAACAGTCCAAACTGTTAAAACCTTGCAAATAAAGGAGAATGTTAAATTCAATCCCAATGCCATTTTTAACATTTTGCTTTCTGGAATCATAGCTGAAAAGCTGTGGAAGTCTGTTGTTTTGTTAAGCCCCATCCAAAAACCCATCCCTCCCTGTCATTTTAAACACTATGTTCACACCTCTCATAGCGTTACTTTATGTTTTCCCAGCAGAAATCATTACATCCCTAGCAATTCCGGAAGGCACCTTCTTTCTGTACGTCTGACTAAGAATTCTGTAAACAGTAACTGTATAATAACTCCTGTGAGGTCACCGTAGTGGTGGTGAAGACGTGTCTTTGCATCTGGACAGAGCAGTGCCTTTTCATCTCCCTTGCTACATCTAGCATGATTTGGCCCCATGGCCCCACAGAAGAACTACGTGTACCTTGGAACTACAACACTGAGTTTAAAATAAACGATTTTCCAACTTATCTAGAAGTACTAAAAAATAGACACCTCTCTCTGCCAAGAACATTAAAGGAAAAAACTGTCCTCCGGGGCTTTCTCTTGCACTGCTTTTGCACTCACACTCTTCCACCATCATCCTGTAAATTGACACACTGTCAATTTTTTGGTGACAACTAATGGGAACATTTCAACTTTGCATTATGCTTAGCCACTGACAGAAGTGTTAGCCATGCATTTTGTTTCATGCCACGCAGTCCAGTTTCATGACTCTGAAGCACTTAGACTCAATTTACCCACCACACTGTCTATGAAACCTGAGCTTTTTCTTCTTTTATTATGACATGAAGCCAAGTGAGAAAAAACAGGTTGAGACCTCACTTAACAAGGGCCCATGCTACCTTTCTCTGCATCAAGAAGATCATGAAAACACCATCAATCCATAAACCAATGTGCACGGCTTTAAATGGCTTTTAAAAACAATGATACACAATGGAAACTAGTTGTAATTTAAAGGCTCCCTATCATTGCCACATCGGTATTTCTACAGCTGAGGGCAAGACAGAGACATAAGAGAAATTCATTTTAAAAATTTAAATATGTGTTTACTTGACTGCATATTCAGAAATGTTGTACAATCGGTCAGTAAAACATTTTATAACAATTAAAATAAAAATGCTATAAGTTAAATAGCAATTAAGGATGTACTCTTACAGAAGGAAGTGATAAAAATTTTAAACTTAAAAACGCAGCTTAGTGTTTTCAGTGTTACAAGTTTATTGAATTCATAAAAAGAATTTATCTTGGATTCCTTTAAATAAAAAACATCCATATGTGGTTAAGTATCTCGAAGCCATTTACTTATACTTCAGGGTAGAAAAACTGGGGTGCGGCAAAACTTGAAAATTACTATGAACCAATGCCAAACCGAAATCAATCAGAAACTAAGCCAAACATTGGAAAGTATATCTCTAGTTATTAGGCAATGATACTTAATTTCTGAAGTAGAATTTAAAATGGAGCTTTTTAAGAAATTTAAAATTTGTCAGTTTAGTTGCATTTATTGAATAAAGTTAATGACAGTTATCTCTTGAAAATGAGAAGTCCAGGGCCTTAAAAAATTATAAAATTTCTGTCTCCTTTCTTTATTAGTACAATTAATTATGGCTTTTACTTAGTGTGTGTAAGTCAAATAAGTAACTCAGAATTTCATGAAATTAAAAACAAGAATTATATCAGAAATCTGATACCCAGGGGAAAAAAGATAGTATAACTAACACTGAACAAGCAATCACTCACGCTAGTTGAAGGTTCTGAAAAAATCCTGAAGTTTGTACTTTGAGTGAGAGTCCATTTGTGCTCTGAGCTATCATGAAATTTTTCAGCAGGCCTTGTAGGAACAGTTTTGAGGACAGAACTCTTGTACTCTTCCGCCATCTGAAGTTTAGTGTTCATCACAACCAGCCTCTCGTTAATCCTGTGAGGATTGCAAAACACAGATTTCATTCATTTCATTTTTTTCCTAAGTGATGTGTATTTTTAAATTTGCTGTAATAGTAAACAGATTATCCCATTAAACTGTGTTTTGGCAACGAAAATACGTCAGCGCAGACCTACTGTAAACAATTACAGTTTAAAACTGTCCTAAAGAAGGACATATGAGCCTGGGGGGGCCCTTAACTAACAAGTACTTCAAAGTGGGGAGAGTCAGAGATGGAGATGCCTCCACAGAGGACCCCCTCTGCCTTCTGCACCGGCTGCATCTAGACATACTTGCCCTCAAGAAACCAGTTTAGAAATAAAAAATAAACCATCCCTCAAAGCCATTATCAAGTGTTTGTTTCACCACCCTTCTGTACACATTTCACTCATTACCTGGGAGAAATTAAGCATGCGGCACTGAGGAACAGTTTAGAGCCACCACCTCTGGGGGGCACCAGATGGAAGAGTCGGTGATGGGAATAAACTGTGACAGCACCAGGGGCAATTTCAAGTGTCCCCCAATTTCCCAAAGCTCACTTTGTTACTTCGCTTTTATCAGCACCTGTTTTCCATAACGAAAAAACTCTCAAGCGCATTTTCACTTTTATGAAAAAAAAAAGCAAAAAGCCAGAATAGCGCTGGGTGTTTGTTTTAGCCCGAGCCATCAGAAGGGCAACACGCACCCAGAGCAGCAAGAGGGGCCCCACCGAGCTCCTTCCCCAGAACCACACTCAGTATCCCGGCATCACGCCGCCTCGGCTTTGGACTGTGTCTGTGAGCTCCTGTGCTTTATGCATATTTATTTTGTGCATCCACCAGCAAGATGTGTCCTAAGGTAACTGCCTCTTTGCTTTACACAGACAACTTTCATAGGAACACTCTACTTTTGGATACCGGGGAGACCTGTAGCTTACAACTTTGTTACTCAGGCACTAGAGGAGGGACCTGCCCTTTCTGTCTTCCACACACCCCCTCGGGCAGGCCACCGTATTCTTTTTAGCCACTTTGTGAACTACTATAATGACCTTCACCCCTTTGTTAGTTTCCCCCTATTCCCCAAGCATGTCTTTACGTAGCGGAGACAAATTTAGAAGGATACAGTACTTCGTCTCAGGGTGCCCACTAGTGGTGATACCAAATATCACTATCAAGAAAGTAAATTCACCAAACACCAGAATGGGGCCCCTTGGGTTTAAATTGTACTCTTCCAAAACACAGTTAACTTTAAACTCATTAACATTTCTATTTATGGGAATTCCAGCTAGAAATTTTGTGATAATATGGCTGTCTAAATTACAAAGTTTGCAAAACCCCCAGTTTAAAGACTAGATCAGGTTAAATATATGCAAATATAAAACATAAAGTCATGTAAAAGCAACAAAAGGCAAGGAGATGCAAACTGCCCTCGACTAACATTTTAAAGGAGAGTTCATTTACGAACATCATTTTCCAAAATTATACTATCTAGTCAGCTTTCACTTGCTACTCACCGCATGAACTTTGCTCAGTAAAAATTATGCCTTAGAAGCAAAATAATGACCTAAATTATTCTCTATAATTCTATGTTTTGACTTACGAGTGTAATTGACTTGCCCATGATGTTCTATCTTCTGGCTCTTCGAGGTACAATTGTCTGTATTTTTCCAGTTCTTTTTTCTCAGCATCTAACTGAAAAGTTTTACTTTTCAGTTCAGATTCCAGATATTTAATTTTATGCTTCATTTGACTTACTGAAGCATTTTTATATTCTCTTAACAAGTTTTCTTCGTATGCTGCTTGTGTCTAAAGCGAATTAAAAGGATACAATTTTAAAAATAATTATAGCCTGAGTAATTACAGTGTATTTGTTCTCTTTAGTTTTGAGTCAATGATTCAGACAGCAATTTTAAATGTAAAAAAGCTGAACTTTAAAGTACTTATCATCGATGTGAAGTGAATTAAATCTGAATTATGAAATTAAATTTGAATCACTCTTATATCAGTACTCATGTAATGTGATAGTTCAAAGAATAGTAGGATCAACTAGAAATTTTAAAAATTGAACAATAAAACCTAAGAGTAATCAAAGAGTGTGGTACAATATTTAAATCACAATATTTTCTTTTCCTCCTAGGAGTCTTCATTTACACCAATTGGCCATAAAAATGATTCTCTAGTGAGAATTGTTCTGAAAGATCAATTTAATGATAGTAATGATGGAAATTGAATTCTTTAAAGGGAGTAACAAATGCGGCCTTCATTCCAGAAATCTACAGAACAAACTGCTATATAGGAAGTAGAGGAAACATAAAATGTATACATCCAAACTGTAATTCACAGCAAAGTGAATTAGAGCACATTAGAAATCAATGCTTCACCTGTAAAAACTGGCTGAGTTCTTTCAACATTCCTGCCACATCCTGTTTTGCTCGCTCTTCAGCCTCCCTCTTGCACTGCACGACTTGACTGAGTTCTGTCAATTTTTCTGCTACATCACGTCTTGCTCGCTCTTCAATCTCCTGTTTGTACTGCTCCACTTGACTGCGTTCCACTGTGTTCTCTTCTAGGTGATGTTTGAGGTTTACTACTTCTTCTTCCAACTTCTTTTTCTCCTCCTCTAATGTTTCACATTTCTTTTGCATCCTTTTCATAGATAATAACTCTTTTAGAAGGAGCTGAGTTTCTGCACTCAGATGGAGAAGTGCTGAAGTTGTCGATTGCAGTTTTGCTGTAAGATCAGCATTCTGCATGAAGAAGATAAAATTGTTTGGGAATGCGGTTAGTAGACTGAGAACATCCTAACTCTAACCCAGCATCAAACGTTTAAATAAATTCAGTTACAATAAAATGGTATCTACTTTGTGGAAGGGAGATACTCATATTACTCAGAAAATCAAGAAAAAAGTTCAAACCACCAAGAGTCAGAAAAATATACTGTTTACTGTCATTCATCTTTGTTATACATTTGTACTTGATTTTACACTCTTATTGTTCTGTAATTGTTTCATGTCTTTCCTACATAAAATGGCTATAAGGCACCTCTTAGTAGAAAGTCTCTTACCCCTTCCTCCCCGAAGTCTTAACTCTCCATGATTTTTAAAGCTTTAGGGAGATCATATTGAGTTCCTCAGGACTGTATTAATAAATCCCTCCCAAAACAACACTTTGGAAATAAGACTGCAATTAATACATCTTACAACTATGGATTCTAATGCCATAAGCCTTTCTCTGAACTACAAATATATTATGCTAGTTTGAATTGCATTCCAAGGAGCAATGAATGACTTGCAGAGTTAAGGAGAAATCCATCTCCTAGTGCAGTGGTTTAGTAAGATGACCCATACATTTTTCTAAACAAACAAACAAACAAAAAAGCCTTAATTCTTGGAATCCCTTGTTACTCTCCATAAAACAAGAGAACATACTCAACAAAAACAAAACAAATCTTGCTGGGATTTCAGTGACACTGACTTGGGAAGAACTACTTTGCTTCAGATAGGAGGGTTATTTGGCAAGAAAAGGCAGGCGGAGGTGGTGGTTGTAAAACATCTATACAAATTCCTTGACACTTCCCCTGTGAAATTCCCTCCCCTGAAATATGTACTGACCTCGGCACCTGGTTTCTAGTGGACAGAATGTGGGAGCACTGCTGTGTGATTTCTAAGGCTAAATAGCTTCTGACTGTCACTCTGTAGGGATGCTCACCCTTAGAACCCAGCCACCACATTGTGAATCCCTGGTCACCTTGTGAGTCTTTGTACACGCAACTGTCCCAGCCTATGGCCCCAGCCAATTTCCTTAATCAAAGCCAGCTCCAACTTCCAGATATGTGCATGAACAAGACTTTAGATTATTTTAGTGCCCACTTGATTCCCAGTGCAGAAGAAATAAGCTGGCTCCACTGAGCATTCTCTAAACACAGGTTTGTGAACCAACCAAATGCTGTTTTGAGTCACTGGGTTTTGAGGTGGTTTATTATATAACTTATTAGCAATAAATAACTGGCACAGATATTGATATTAAAAATGGGGTGCAGCCATTAAAAAAACCAAAAATGTGGGGATGCCTTTGAACATGGAGGTAGGTGGAACCTGACCAGATGTAGAGAAGAGTAAGAATGAAAAGCCAAAGTGCCCATGAGACTGTTAGTGGAAGCCTGGGGGCCTTTGAAGGGCTGAGAACGAAGGCTTCTAGGCCAGGGAAGAAAATGACACTGAAAGCGGAGGAAATGGGACACTTGCTACCAAAGAATTGAAAGTAAAATTGATGAGAGAGATAAGCTAAAACAAACAAACAAAAAGATTATTAAATACAAAGGAACCAGGACTCACTGGGTTCAAATATCTGTATCCCATTTAAAGCACTGTCACATGCCCAATGGACACATAATGGGTAAACAGAGAAATGGCTTCTAGGGTAAGATCAAATCTAGGGTGCTGCCAGGAAAACACAGTCTAAGGATGAAGCCAAGACTTTGTTAAGACCTTGGAAAGATTTAAGGTGCTGCCTGAAATTCCTTTAAAGATCTTAACAGCACAAGAATTTTAAAGGCATGGTCCCCCAACAGCTCCACAAGGAGAACAAGATGGAGAGCTTATCTCAAGAAGACTTGTGAGGGTAGCTTTTCCAATGGCATGAACCCCAATAAAATTCACAGGAAACTGAAAATTTTAAAGAGAACTGTGCTAGCAAAAACACTGCCTGCTTGCTTGGACTGAAGGAGACCAACACAGTGCAAAATGAGAAGAGGTCTTTGGGTTTTTCTTAGAAGGTCTACAAGGAGGAAGCTGGCTTGAGAGAACTACTCAGCTGTAAACACAGGTCATTGCTCAGGAAAGGGACAGAACCAAGAGCTCAGAGAGGGCAGCGAAGGAGAATTCCTCCCAGGGTTAGGACTAAGTCCTAAGCAAAGAGCTGGCAGCAAGCATCAGGCTGCATTTCAGAAATTGTATGGACCAGTGTGCCTCCCATCTTCCAACTGTGAGTGAGGGAGTTTGTGTGGTGGTAAATATCCAGCCTCCTTATCCTCAAGCCTCAGCACTGAGAGGAGTGTACCCAAGAGGCTGTACTCTAGAAACCACACCCAGGAACCTCAGCCCCACCTGGACCTGATGAAGATGGTAAAGTAAGACCCTGGACTGGAGCCTGAGCCTGACACCCCAGAGAGCAAGACCTGCTGGGGAACTGAGTAGGGATAAGGGTGTTTCTCATATGGAAGCAGTAAGAAAGCATTGTGGCTAGTGAGTAGATTATGCTGGCTTTTGAATGTCTCCATAAATTTTCAAAATTAATTCCATAAAAAAGGTGGAATATGGGCCAACCTTAAGTGACTTGCTCCTGATGAAGAGAATACAGTGAAGGTGGCACTGGGTGAACGGCAGGGCTAGGTTTGAAAAGGCATTTCAGCTTCTGCCTCACTCTTAACCCTGGAACCCAGTCTTATGTTGTGGGCAAGCTCAGGCCACAGAGACAGCTTAGGTGTTCCAGGGGAGGGGACCCAACTGCCTGCCCCATCAGAGCTGCAGCCAACTGCCAACATCAACTGTCAGACATCAGTGGATGAAGCTTCAAGTGATTCCAGCCCCCAACCTTCCAGCTGCCCCACCTGAAGCTGAGAGGAAGAGAGGCCATCTGTCTTGGCCACACTTTTCCTAAATGCAGATTGTGAAGAAAATAAATTCTTGTATAAGCCACTGAACATTGGGGGGTTTGTTAGGCAGTAACAGATAAACAGAAAAGTGGATGCAAAAAGATAATAAGAAATGTAACTTGAATATAGTAGAAATTGGTCTCCTACAAACTGTAATGTAATAAACGTTGAGATGAACTTAATGACAAAGTGCTGATGAGAAGAAGCAGATAACTTAAAGAAAGACCTAAGAACTAGAGAGAAGGAAGATTTTTTAGATTTCCCTTCAATTACAATTTCTTATAAATAGGCATGTATGCCTTTTGACAGTTTCCCCTCAACATTGAGGATAAGGAAGACTGGTAGGCAAGGAGACATATGATTTGAAGACTAATAATTGAAAAACAACTAGAAACAGTCAGTTTACTGAAATCAGCCTTTTTACCTCATTTCAATTAACTGAAACTCTAAGAGACAGGCAGCTTTGAGAACTTACTAATCTGGCACTCACTCTTCATTTTCTTTTCCTCAGAGAGAATATAAAATATTATGGAACCATTTTTAATCTTCTCAGTAGTAAAACAAATGTAGTGTCCTTTGGCAGTATTTAAATTAAATAAAATTTTTCCTTTCCCATACTTAAAGCTTGTTTGTAAGGGAAGGTAAGACTGTCTCACCTTTATGTTGTAGCACAATGTTTCTCCATATCACACAGGTTGGCTTTGAACTTTTGAAATTCAAATTACTAATCTGTTATCTGTTTCTGTTAAACTGATTGAATATTATCTGATTTTTAACAGTTGTACTCTTGAAAATTTTTCCTTGGATGGGGTGAAATATTTATTTCATCAATTATACATTAAGCTATAGAATACAGCTAGGCATCTCTCTTTTTAAGTGAAAGGGGGTAGACACAAGGAGCTGAGAATGCAGGATCTACATGAAGAGCAGGATTGGCACAAGCATTACACACAAGAACGAAGTCAAAAGAGAATTTCACTGTGAACCACAAGATGATGGGTTAGAGAGGCTTCCAAAGAGGAAGGTTGAATTCATCTTTTCCAGGCTTAACCTTTTGCTTCTAGATAGTGAAACCTTTTAATAAGTCTATGAATTATAATGAGTGCCACATATTGAAGTACATTGCTGGCTGAGTCAGCAGATCCCATGACCATGATTTGATGGAAACTGGAGTGAAGTTGGAGGTACTGGGTGAGAAAATAAAGGTCTGAATGGGGTGTGGGGGAGAAGGAATGGACTTTATCTTTGCAAGCCTACTTTCTGTCATGTCACAGAGTCAGCAAGGAATAAGCTGGCCACAGGCTCCTTCAGGAAGCAGCAGATTTCCACAGAAGTAGAGTTACAGACAATCCTCTACACCGACTTTCTATTTTTATGTAAAACAACTGGTAATGTGCAAGATGACTCGTAAAGTGTTCTCATAACATCTGACTTGATACTGGCATAGGACAGACATAGATCAATGCATCACCACTGAGAATCTAAAAGAAACCTTCACATTTATGGTCAATTGATTTTCGATACGAGTGTCAAATAACTGAATGAGACAATAATAGTCTTTTTAACAAATGGTATGGGACAACTGGATATCCACATGCAAAAGAACAAAATTCGACCACTACCTCATACTATATATAAGAATTAACTCGAAAGAGCTTAAACTACAAAATTCTTAGAAGAAAACACAGGTGTGTGTCTTCATGCCTGGACCAGGCACTTGTTTCTTAGATAGGACAGTAAAAGACAGAAATAGATTAACTGAACTTCATCAAGATTAAAAACTTCTACTCTTCAAAAGACACTGTCAGAAGGTGAAAAGGCAAGCTCTTGAATAGTAGACAGCACTTGAAAATCCTACATCTGATAAAAGATTTGCACCCAGGATACAAAAAGAACTCTTACAATTCAATCATAAAAAGACAATCCAATTTTAAAATGGGCAAAAACCTGAACAGACAGGTCTTCAAAGAAGATACACAAATGGATAAGCACATGAAAAGATCCCCAACATTCTTAGTCATCACAAAAATGCAAATCAAAACCACAAGGAGATGCCAACTCACAACTACCAGGAGAGCTAATGACCAGCGTTGACAGGAATGCATACAAGTTGGGAGAACGATATACTTTGGATAAAAATGTTAAATGGTGCAGCCACTCTGGAAAACACTATGGCAGTTCCTCAAAAGGTTAAAAAGAGTTACCATATGACCCATACGACAGCATTTCCATTCTTAAGTCTATTCCCCAAAGAAATGAAAACATGTTTACACGAAAACTTGGACAGAAATGTTCACAGCAGCATTATTAGCAATAGCTAAAAAGCAGAGGCAAACCAAAGGTCCATCAATTGACGGATGGATAAATGGTTTAGACCCACAACCGAGTAATGTTTGACAGTAAACAGAAATGAAAATACTGACAAGCACTATGACATGGATGAACCTTGAAGACGCTATGTCAGATGAAAAAAGCTAATCATGAAGGACCACACAGCATGTGATTCCATTCATGTGAAACACCCAGAACAGGCACATCTATACATACAGAAATGAGACTGGTGGTTGCTGGGGGCTGAGGGATATGAGGGGCGGGGGGTGATGGCTAAGAGATGCAGGCTTTCTTTTTGGGGTGATGGGAATGTTCTAAAATTGATTGTGGTGACAGTTGCACATCTCTGATTATACTAGGAGATACTAACTATGCATCCTAAATGGGTGAATTATATGATACGTGAAATTTTTTTTTTTTTGGGTGGGGGAAAGTAGTTCGGTTTTACTTATTTATTTTGAGAGGAGGCACAGGGGATCGAACCCAGGACCTTGTGTATGCTAAGCATGTGCTCTACCACCTGACTTACACCATCCCCCCTATATTATGTGAATTATA
This sequence comes from Camelus dromedarius, assembly GCF_036321535.1. Lineage (NCBI taxonomy): Eukaryota > Metazoa > Chordata > Mammalia > Artiodactyla > Camelidae > Camelus > Camelus dromedarius. Next base: position 66,509,743 of record NC_087444.1, on the reverse strand, counting down.
TCTCCATAAAGTTATAAAAAATCCAAAGGCAGGATCTGGAAACTTTTCTTAATTCTCTCTTTTGGGTGTACCTACACTATCTGAACTTCTCCATGCGTTTACAACACGTCTAAAATGAAAAGAAAATGAAGGAAATGCCTAACTCCAACTGGTTTGTATAATGACTTTTCTGCACAAGTTATCCTGAAATCCATGTAATCAATACACACAGACTCTATATCCATTCACAAAAGTGAGGATGAGACATGACAATTTTCCGGACCATGCCATGAAACATTATCCTCTGATTTTTATCTAGCTTGCCTCACTGTGGTGAGAGATCACTCAAAAAATACTGTTTAATAGGAAAAAAGTTAACGTCTGTGAGGAAAGATGTATAATTTTCAACTTCTCTAAGGATAAATATTGTAAGAAAAAAATATATAAAAAATGGCAGAATGAGAGTCAAAGTTTAAGAAACAAGTGCATCATAAAGGTAATAAAGCTGTAATCATAATGATGATGCAAAAGAAAGCTGTCCCTGAACAGCTAGTGTCCTATAACACCATGCGCTGTACATTCACGGCTGACGTGCTCAATTTCATACATACTTGGTCTGCAATTTGATGTAATTTCCTCTCTAAATCCTGTGTCTTATTTTCGACATTAGTCTGATGACGTGCTGTTGTCACCTCCAGGGAAGCTTCCAACATGAACACTTTCTTTCGGGTGTCAGTCAGCTCTTGTTGAAGCCGTCTCACACAGGCCTAAAAGGATAACTCTGTTACTGATTTTTAAGTCACCTCATCATTAAGTTACATTAATAATATATAACTCCAACATATGGACTTTGAGAACTATCCCCACAGATATCAATTTGCCTTCTTTTACCCATAGGTACACATTCCTGTTTACTGACTTTTGTTAAAGACACAGAAGGCATGACCCTCCTGCCTTATTGACAGTAAGTTAACTTAGACAATGAGTGCAGCCCCACCAGCCATTCCCTGCCCCTCCCAGGAAGTGGCTGAGCTTTACCCCAACTGAAGTCGCAAACAGAAAGGGGTGTGCGGGTGGGATGAGTGGTGGTAAATCCCACACTGTGGAACATTCTTTCTCTTTCTCATTAGAGGCTTAATTTCAGAGTTCACATATTCAATTTGGTGCTTAAATCCTTCCAATAGACTCCTATCTCACAATAAAAATGAGGTTATTCCAATGGCCTTTGGGGACCCTAGACAACCTGGCCTCCCCTGCCTCCTGGACTGCAGCTCCTACAGCTCCCCCCACCCCTCCCACTCACTGCCTTCCTGCTGCTCAGGACTCTGGCCACTTCTCCTCAGTCTGAAAATGGGACACCACTGCCAAACTCGTACAGCACAGAGCGCCCCAGTTCCTCTGTACTGGACAAACTTAGATCCAAATGACAGTAACTGAGCCTTGGAATGAGAATTGTGAGCAGATTATTTGAAAAAATGTTCAAAGTAAATTATAAATAGATGGGGGGAAGACTAAGGCAAACACAGTTTAGCTAAAATTCACATTAGTCCCAAATTATGACTAAATGAAAAGTAGATGACTTTAAGGAGTGGAGAGGTCACAGCAAAACATGATTTGAGATGGAAATATTTCTGAATTTAATTCCAACTGACATGAATAAAAAGAAAATTATATCAACTAAAAATGTATGAAAAGCTACTGAAGGAAAAGTACTACAAGATGCAGCATTTACACATCGGTTCATCTGGGAAATCTGGATTTGACTGTCAAAGTAATCCACACAACTGAACCTTCTCTCTCTCTCTCGCTCTCTTTTCTTTTACTTTTTTTGTTCACACAACTGAAGCTTAATTTCAAACTACTCATTTTAGGTATGAACATTTCTTTTACCTGCTTCATCACGATACTAAAATGTGGTGACAGAAAGATTAAAATGATTTGGATAGTATAAGACTAAATTGCTAATACCTGCCTGTATCTGTCAACAACTTACAGCTTAATCTCTTAAAATTTCAGGCGACAAGGCATATTTACTCAAAGTAAAGCACCTCTCAGGTCTAATTTTTGTTTACTGGATACAAGATATGCTTTTAGTCTGCTTTACAGGGTATATATTTATAGCCCACATATTTTTAACATTCAACTAGTTTCAACACTTAGCTTTCATCGGACACTGCTTTGAATTTTCTTTGAGGAAGTCTGAAAATTAGTTCTGTTTCTGGGTACTTACTTGCATTTCTGCTCTGTCAGTTTCATACTGATACATTCTGTCTTTTACACATTTGCAGTCATTGATTAATTCCTTGTTTCCTTCCTCCAGCATCAGAAGTTGTTTACGCGCGGCTTTACTCATATGGTCTGGAAACGGCTCTGGGATATTAATTGTCTTTTTACTTTTGGCTTCATTTTGAGCAACTTCCAGTTGCTGTCGAAGCAACATGTTTTCACTTTGTAGTTCACACAATCTGTCCTCCAAGAATGCCTGCTTTGCAGCGTATTTATTGACTTTCCCTTGTTTGTGCCGATACAAGTGTTCAATTTCCTTCTTTGAACACTGGGCTTGGCTTTGGTCTCTATGCACACATTCTAATACCGTCACTGGTCTAAGAGCATCTCTCCTGGGATGTAGCTCAATTTCTGGGCCACGGTATTGACTTTCAGCTTCAGGAAGTTGCGGAGGAAGCACCTCGCCGTTATCTTTTGGGTCAGACACCTCAAAATTCATTGTGTCCTGTAAGTGAAACGACTCATCTCTTACTCTTTGAACTGTACTCAATAAGCTGAAGTATCACAATTTCCTTTGAAGTGAAAGACTAATCTCTAAGTTTATACAATAAGAAGTTTGCAATAACTGGATATCCAATTGGAAAAACTTAAGGTGGATACAAGTCTCAAACTTTATACAAGCAGAAATCCCCAAAAGTTCAAAAATTTAAAGACCATGAATCCATGAAAGTAAAAAAGAAATCACAGAAGAATTTTTAAGAAGCTGAGAACTGGAAAGGCTTTTCTTTCTCTGAAATACAACAAACCCAGAAGGCTTACAATAAAAAATGAAAAAATCTGACTACACTTAAAAATTGTATCTCATATCTAATCTTTACAGCTACCCCCTCAGTAAGAGCCTTAGCTCTGATTATATAACAATTTACCTTCCATTCCTTCATTCAGAAAAGACACAGAGCATCTACTAGATGCCAAGAACACCAAGAAATTAGTAAGTTAAGCTGTAAATGTCATAGTTCCTATTTAGGATGAGATAACTTTTAAATTTGCTGTAAATGAAAATATAGATCAATTCAAAAGAATAGTATAAATACTATTGATGAAACAGTGTTAGAGATATGAAAATTTCTCCTAAGACTAATTTACCTGACTCGGTTTATTCCTTATGCTCTTCAGTTCAAATTCTAGTGGTTGGAGAGTGCTTTCAAGTTGCTGTTTCTGGAAAACCTGTTCATTGTATTGTTTCTCCCTGAAAATTAATTTTGTTAGAAATTAAAAAGTTCATTTTATGATCTGGTTCTTCACATGCCGGTTTATTACCCTAACGGAATTTCTATGTTCTCATTTTGTTTTTCATTTCTAAGTCTCACATTTTAAATTCCTCACTTCAATCTCTTCATAAAGATATATATATTTGAAAAGTAGCAATGAAAAGACATAATGCTACTGAGTTTCAGTCAAGAGTAACTCTGGTGAATAGTGTAGGAAAGAAATTTTGCAATTATTCAGTAAGTTATGAGTTAAAAATTACCCCTTTTTTTCCCACATAGCCATAAATAACTCCTTTATTAGAACAGAGAATTTAGTTACTTATTAAGAGAAGTTGCTGTTTAGAAACAAGTTTATAAGTTCATGAGAAATAAAATTTTAACTTCATGAAATACTACAGGTACTCCTAAATGATCTACAGTGGGAGGTAACATCCACAGATGTCTTTTCCAGAACACAGATCCCCTAATTAGCATAATCCAAGGCGAGGCTGGGGAGTCTGCTACCTGACGCCCTACACTTTATGTTTCTTCTTTTGCAACACTTTGAACTTACCTTGTTGACTATTATTTATTTAGTAAATCATTTTTAAATCCCTTTGGAAACAAGGCAGGATCCATAGTAAGTAATTAAACAATAAAGTGTAATCTGTGCTTTCAGCATACACCTTTGAACTGATCTTATCTCTGCATGAGAGAGAAGCTGAAGAAATTAACCAGTAATCACTTTCCACTTTAGTTTTTAGTCCATCTATTCATATGTCAAGAATAAAACTGCATAATTTTTTAAAAGTTTCTGCCTTGAGAGAATTGTTCATTTCATAATTCTGCAAGTGGGAATGTAAAGTAATATAAACTTTCTGGGGGACAATTGGGAGATAAGGATCAAAGATCTTCTTTTAAAGAAATATAGAATGAGGAGATATATATATATATATTGCTGTGTTATTTCCAAGAGACTCATATTCCACAATACTAATGAAATATTCTCCCCTGTAAAATCCCAAAAGTTCAGTGAGCAATCATAAGTCTTCTCCTACATATCTTCGTATTAAATATAAAGAGTTCAAATATTTCTTTAAATCTAAGGAATTCAGTACCTCATACTGCAGAGCTCTCGTTCCCAAGCCACATTTTGACGTTCTAACTGTGAATTCATTTGTCTTGTTTCCAAAAGCTCTTTTTGTAGCTTGTTAACCTTATTTTCCATTTTTTTAACTTTTCCTCTAAGTAGTTCACAGTCAGATTCTTTACATTCTATTAAGCTTCTGAATGAATGAACTGCATTCTGAATTTTCAGTAAGGTAGCATAATCTGCATTAGGAAGAAAACACAAATAGAAATAAGATGAATGAGTAATTTTTTGTGTATAAAGGACTGTGCATTTCGCATTCACTCATCCATACATTGAACAGATGGTACTGAGCATCTATTCTGTGGAAGACATTCTTCTAAGCTCTGCAGACATTAAAAGAATGACAAAGTAATATTGTGAACATTATGTAAATAAATTTGACAATTCAGATGAAGTGGGTAAATTCCTCGAAAGAGAGAAATTACAAAAGCTCAATTAAGAAAGAACACATAAGCTAAAATGCCCTATATCTTAAAAACCAAAATGAAAGTCCTATTTAAAGACCTTACCACAAAGAAAATTCCAGTCCCAATGGTTACACTGGTGAATTCTACCCAATATTTTAGGAAAATTTAATACCAATTCTATAGAAATTCTCCTCAAAAAATGAAGAAAAAGAAATATGTCCTCATTCTACAAAACTAGCATTAACCTGAATCCAAAACCAGACAAAGGTATTACAAGAAAGAAAACTAATGTCATGAAAATGGAGGTAAAATTTCTAAACAAAACATTAACAAATCAAATCCAACAATACAGGATCATTCATCATGGCCAAGTGAGGTGTATCCCAAGAATGCAGGGCTGTATTAACACGTAAAAATCAATTAATGTTATTCATCATATTAACAGACTAACAAAGAAACATCATATGATCATGTCAGTGGATAAAAGGAGGCACTTCCCAAACCTTAACATCTATTGCTGATAAAAACTTCCAGCAAACTGGGATCTAAGGGAACGTCTTCACTATGACAAAGATCTGTGCCAGCTCTACAGCTGACACCATGCGCAATGGTGAAAAACGGAACGCTTTTCCCAGAAGGAGGGGAACTGGACAGGAATGGCTTCTCTTACTCCTTCTATTCAGCACTGTACTGGAGCCAGTGCAATCAGGCGAAATAAAGAACCAAAAGACATCTGGATGGGAAATGAAGAGGTAAAACTGTCTGCTAATCAGCGGGGAATATGATTACATGGTGCGAGTCAGCTAACTCCAACCTGTGGGCTGGGTTGCTTGCTTTGGTAAATAAAGTTTTACTGAAATACAGCCACATCCATTAACTTCTGTATTGTCTATGGCTACTCTTGTCATAACAGTGACAGAGCTGATTAGCTGTGACAGAGAACGTATTTATTGTCTGCATGTCTTAAATATGAACTATCTTTAGTAAGACAGTAGTTTAAAGAAGAAAAAGCTTGACCACCTTTGGTTACATAGAAAATCTGAGACAATCCATAAAAAGGCTACTAGAACTAATCAATGGGCTCAGCCATGTTGGAGGGCACAGTCAGTATACAGAAATCAACTGTATTTCTATCATCAGAAACTAAAATTTAAATTATATTATTTTAAAACAAACAAACAAATAAAAATATACTACTTACAACCGCACTGAAAAAGAAGAAATACAGGTAAACGCATGAAAGACGGAAAGACCCAGACACTAAAAACTCTAAAATATTACTGAGAAAATCAAGGAAGACCTATATAAGTGGAGAAATGAAATTTGTTCAGGGTTACAAATTCCATATTGTTAAGAAGTCAATTCTCCCCAAATTAATCTACAGATTCAACATAATCTACATCTAATTTCTAGGACACTAGCAGACTTTTTTTTTTTTTGCACATTGACAATCTGATTCTAAAATTCATGTGGAAAGAAGGGTAATAAAATGAAACAAGATGAATCCAGAGGACTGTGGCCTTTAACCATGGAGATGTGAGAAGCAGTAGCTGGATTTTAAGCAAGGGGGTAACAAAAATCTGAATTTTACAAACTATCTAGTAATCACGGTTGCGGTGTAGACCAAGGATCCAGGAGATGGAACGGTGGAGAAAAAAGTCCTGAGGTGATTTCAGTGTTCTAGGAGGGAAGTAGTGATAACCTGACCTTGGGTGAAGGCATAGGAGCGGCAGAGTCAACAGACAGCACAGGGAGTGGGAACGGTCACAGCCCCTGGCTGGCAGCGCACAACACGTCTGATTCTGCTTTAACACAAAGCAGGTTTCTGAGACGCAGCGGACTGTTACGTACCCGCGCTCCCTGGGGCAGCACTAGGTGTGCACACGTTACCGCGAGATACTTCAAAAGGCTTTGTAGTCATACAGGGGCCCTACCTTTCCCCTCCAGGCCAAGTCGTTCGATTAGCCTCAGGGTGTTCTTATAATTAGGGTAAGGCGACTCGCAGTCCTCAGAAGCTGTTTCCGGTGACAGAGTTAAGTCATCGAGGTCACCCACAGAATTCACCTGCTCTTTGACCTACAAATAAATAATGCTATTTCACAGTGTCTCCAAGAAAGTTATAAAATATGCTCAGTGTACTGAGGTGATAAATATCCATCTTTTTCTGAGAGCAAAAATACAGACACTTCTTGAAAGAGCTGATTTTTGTCAAAAGGCTAATTTTATCAATAGTGTTTCCAAATTATTTTTAAGTAAATGTCTCTACAACAAAGGAGGATTTTCTGTTTTTCCACTCTATGTTTTATAAATTGTTTTACTAAAGGATAATATTTTTATAATTAATATTTTTCTATACCTTGTCCTTTTTAGCAGATGTTTTCTTTGAAGACCTAAAAAAAAAAAAAAAAGGAATTCATTTCAGCCAAATACTAAATATTGAAAATACAAGAAATATGTAAACATGTTATTTTTTATATAAAATCTTTGCATTGATAATTAATTTTCAATACAAGGGATTAAACAAAAATGGAAACCATAACATTAAAGGACAAAGAAATTATATCAATTATATTATTAACAATGTATTAAATTTAGATCAAGTGGACAAACAAAGAAAAAGGAAGAACATAAGGTTACTTGCATTATTTGATAGGAAAAAATATACCAGGATTTTCCTGTTGTTGTCATTTTCAATAAAAACTGGTATTTAAGGCACTAAAACCTATTTGGAAAGTATTACTTAAGTCCTAATATGAAAGAAACCCTTTTCTAATAACCATGGAATTAGCTTTCTCAAGGACTTAGTACGCAACTGCTATGCATTATTATCAGCACTTTACATGTCTTAAAGACATTTTAATCCTCTCAACAATCCTGGGAAGTAGGTAATACATTACGTACTTTACCCAGGAAGAAAATTAGGCACAGAAAGGCTAAGTCACTTGCAAAAGCCCCTTTGTCTGCCCTGAATTCCAACCCAGGCAATCTGGCTTCAATACATGCATTTCACAATATGCTAAGAAAGTAATATTTATTTTTAAGTATTTTTAACTAATATAGTAAATGAATCTCTATTATTATTCTATGTCTAGGTATAGTTATAAATAATAATTTCTGGGGCATATATCCAGAAGGAACCCTACTTCAAAATGACACCTGCACCCCAATGTTCTAGCAGCACTATTTACAATAGCCAAGGCATGGAAACAGCCTAAATGTCCAACAGATGACTGAATAAAGAAGAAGTGGTATATTTATACAATGGAATACTATTCAGCCCTAAAAACCAACAACATAACACCATATGCAGCAACATGGATGTTCCTGGAGAATGTGATTCTAAGTGAAGTAAGCCAGAAAGAGAAAGAAAAATACCATATGAGATCACTAATATGTGGAATCTAAAAATAAAACAAAACAAAACAAAAATTCAAAACAGAAACAGACTTATAGACATAGAATATAAACTTGTGTTTGCCTAGGTGGCTGGGGGTGGGAAGGGACAGACTGGGATTTCAAAATGTAGAATAGATAACCAAGATTATACTGTACAGCACAGGGAAATATATATAAGAACTTATGGTAGCTCACACCAAAAAAAAAAATTTGTGACAATGAATATATGTATGTTCATGTATAACTGAAAAATTGTGCTCTACACTGGAATTTGACACAACGTTGTAAAATGACTATGACTCAAAAAAGTTAAAATAATAGTAATAATAATTTCTGAATCTTAACACCTATTTTTTAAAAATAAAAAGACTTTAGACCTAGGCAATACTGGAAATCAACTTTCAATAAAGATTTGCTTTTGTTAAAGAAATTAATGAGTGGGCATTCATTATCCATTCAGCTGTTTGTTCATGCATTTGATATGTCCTTATAGAGCAAACAAAACATGTTAATGACACTTTTGGTACAGGAATGATGGCTTTTGTAATTTAGAACTTAGTAATCCAAAAGTAATCATCTGTGATAGACTGTTAATAGTTTATTATTCTATTGTATATAAACAAAATCTTCCCCTTCTTCCTCGAATCTAAACAAATATTAAGTTAATATAATCTGATAGTTTACAATAGCATACAAAACCATAGCCACCCATGATGATACTGTCAAAGACACTATAATATCTAGAATCATCAAGGAATGATTAAACCCTATTCAGTATGGCCTAAGTGTGTGTATAGTTATTATGAGTATACAATTTTAAAAAAATCTATGTACAATAGTGTAATTTTAAAGTCACTATCTGCATATTGAATTGTGTAAGAATATTACGCTTCAGAACCAATGAATAAGCCCTTACAACAACTATATGTGAATAGACGTTTACTAGAATATTTTAAAGATAATGTAGTACAATCAATACACTTTCTTATACCGGAAATGCAAACAAGGTTAAACTGAAAATCATCTCTTCTACGGAATCAATTCCAACAGCAGAGAGACATGCTCTACAAACTACCAACTTATTATTAAAAAAAAAAGAAAGGGAACCCCCACGAGCCCCACATCCCCCTTCAGTTATCACCCAGTCCTCTCCTGCCTTCCCAGTGAATGTCCTCTAAGGGGCTGTTTAGACCGATTCACTGCAGCCCGGCTTCCATGGGGACGTATTATTGAAACTTCTAGGAAAAGGCACTTGTCCTCATCTCAACCTTTTGGCAGCGTTCCTCTGATAGTTGAGAAATACCTTGCCAAGCCTTTGCACTATATGATGCTGTTCTATTTCCAGAGAAGGTAATCACTGCCAATATGTCTTCACCTAGAGATAAAGAATTTGTAGACTTTCCCTGCCATGACCTAGATCTCCTTCACTTAAACTGCTGTTGTCACTCATGTGCAGGAGACCACCAGCCAGTGAGGCAGTCTTCTCAAATACATGTGAAGTCACAGATGCTTTTAATGTCTGTTTTCCACTTTCATTCTTCTTTACTTCCTTCATAGGCAAGCCAGGAGAGCTACTTTAAAACAATCCATAAAAAAGCCAATTTTTAAAAAATAATTCTACTTATAAATTTTAAGAAACCAATTTTTGAAAAATTCCAACTCTTATCCATCTTCAGTCATTTAATAATTCACAAAATGGTTATCAAGTGCCAACCATAGGCAAGGAAATACAAATTCTTGCTTCAAGGCAGATTTACAATTATGATACAATGTGATACGCAAGAGCTGACATATGGAAAGTAATAAGTGAGCATAAGGAAGGCTTTACAGAAGAGGGGAAACAAGCAGGTCATGAGCAAAAGAGACAGGAGGAAATGATTCTACCTAAGAAATTAGAATGTGAGCACAAATATTAGGCATTTGGAATCTAAGAGTGTCCTCGGAACCTGGAAGGAAGAGTGCAAAATACATGGAAGCAAGTACAGAGATGAGTCTGGGAAGAAATTCTGAACAATACTAGGAAAATAATAATTATCTACTATTGAATTCTGATATACGCTTACCTATCAGAAATTTCTTTCTGCAGAGCAGGTAACTGCTGGTCATCAGTTTCTCCCCTCTTCCTCTGCTGAGTTTGTCCTTTATAACAGTTGCCATCACACATGGTTTCTGATCCTTCCAGTTCACCACTTTTGTTCCTGTTCTCGTCTATTTTAACCTTTAGTGAAAGTTTGATACAAAAGGTAATTATTACTTTATTCATGATAAAGGCGTTCTTTCCATTCATTTTATCATTTGACTCAGAGTTTCCCCTGATTTCAATTGATTAAAATATATTTGTTCTTACTTTAATTTTATCATTTCAAGACATTGAAATGTTTGTAAATTCTGCTTCTTTCTGTTTGAGGAAAAGAAAGAGAATTTCCAAAATTTTAAAAGGGCTTTCTTAATGTTGTGCTGTTACATCCACTCTTCTGCATGTGAATGGCAGAGACAGAGAAATAAAAAGACAAAGTCATAAAATTTGTCCTCTTCTGTCTTTACCACCTAGATTTTGTATTAAACAGCCAGACTTAGAAGATGTCACACCTTGGTGCTTCAGTAACACAAAGGAAACAATCTTCTTTCTGTGCTAAGGCTATCCTTTCCCCACTACATTTTATAATTCTTGTTTCATTTGGATCCTGGGCTATCAAAAAAGTGGTGTTTAATAAAATATATAAACCCAAGTTTACCGAAAGGAGCAGAGTGAAACTGATGAATTGCCAGTTAGTGTGGAATTCTGGAAAAAGAATAATGATTCCCAATTTCACATTCAATAATCATGACCATTTTATAGCTAGAGGGCATAGGAGTAGTGAGTGATCTACCTTAGCCCCACTGTCTACTGATAATGGGAACACAACCAAGAAAGGTCAAGTGATTTGTCCAAAGCCCCTAAAGCAACAATCTTCAGCATTTCACGGTGTCAAAAGAGATGATACAATTCTCTAACACTGAATCTAATAAAGTACCAAATAAATTCATCAAATTGATCAGATAAGTTAAAAGTGTGACTGTGGCAAAGCTGGTGGCAGGGCTCAACTCCTTTTTCTATTAAAGGAGAACAGCTTCAGATTTCTGTCTACCTTTCACACTCTTTGCACTCACACAAAAGAACACACACACACATTTAAAAAATCCATTACTGGAAGTGAAGAAAACCATTCAGTGCATCTCAAAACTCAAGATTTCTCCTTTGGAGATAAATACAGATTTTTTTCCCTGAGGGTTCATACTACCTATATGATAAAATCATACATGTCAAAACTTACTACATTTTATTAAATAATACAATGTAAGGGTCTGACTCAACAGAAACACCCAAGAGTGGTGATTCAAGAATATGTGGGAGCACATGTATTTGTTCTTAAGTATATCTCAGAGTGGCCGTGATGGAATTCTAAGTGTCCAGTGATCAGTAAGACACAAAAGCCACACTCACTAAAGCACAATGAACGGATCAGTTTAGTGAGAGTGTGTGCTTATATCCCTTGTCTCAGTCACTGCTTCCTTCCCATTCTATGGAAATGCAACTTATATTTAAGCCAATAGATTAAAAACAAACAAACCAACAAACCTTGAGCTTATTATATTTCCTAAGCCATTTCTCTTGCGTTCATTCTGGCTCAGAAGGTCACATGGCACACAGCTGAATTACTTTCCCACTTCATATGAAAGACTGACACAGACACTTATGTTGATTAAGGAACCAAATCCAGGAAAATACTTCCCTGAATTCCTGTTATTTAGATGGCAGAAATAGTCTGTTTCTACACAATTACATATTTAGATCATCCCCGTTTTATACATAAGCTATTTTCATAAGTGGAAAATGAGATCAGATATGGATCAGAATGGAAGAGATGATTGATAAAGAGAAAAACCAGAGTAGCAGCAAAGGAACCTCTACCTGTTTTTGAAGTTAAATTTTCTTTTTCCAAAGCCAGGAATTCTAGTTGTAACATGCCTACCTCATTCTTAAACCTTTGCATATCTTGGTGGAACTCTTTTAGATATACTTTGTTCTGCTACCATTTGATGGAGAAGAACTCACATTTCCTAATTTGGGGTCCATGATTTTAGAGTTATTAGCACCGCAGTTAACTGCAAGCAATGGCTTCTGGAGCTGGCCTTGTATTGGTTTGGTTTTCTTATATGTATTTGAAACAGCAGACATAGCGTGACATTTTGTCTGAATCATTTGTTTCATCTCACTGGATTGGGCAAGCCACAAGACAAAAAGGCTTTTTGGACCACTTACCAGAGGTGTATGTCTGATCTCTGATTTCCAGGGAGTATTTCGGCTCCTTTTTTGTTTTCTTTTTGTATCAATTTCTTGGTTTTCTTTCAGCAGCAGCCGAGCTCGGTTCCTTACTTCATTTTCTCTATCAGTAAAGAAACCCTCCTCATTTTTGTCACAAACATGTTCAGTGTCTGGTGTGTCATTTTCAGTTAACTTATTTTCATTTAAATAAAGTTTTGAAGATGACTGGCAGCCATACTTTCCTGAATCAGCCTTGGAGTAAGATGGGGAAACACTTTCAACAGTGGGCTCTTCGTGTTGAGGGAACGCCTGGAATCCTACAGAGATGGAGGCTCCAGGTGCACCTTGTTCCTCAGAATCACATATATTCTTTGTCACACTGGAAGGTAGTTCCTTTAAGTCACCATGTAGTTCAGAGTTGCCATGTAGTGACTCTGTCTTACGATGAACAGTAATTTTGCATTTTTCACGGATTTTACTGACTTTCTGATTTAACTTCTTTGTGATAAATTTTGTATTAATTTTCCAGTGTAATTTGCCTTTTTTGACCCACATGTCCTCATGCTTCTCCACACAAGAACGTTTTGAAGATACAGGTACGTCCTTTCTGTCCTGTTCCTTATTCATTCCTGGTTCTCCAGGCATTTTTTGCAGATGCACAGGTGAAAGATTGATCTGCCTGATTTGACCTTCAGATTTCTTTCCTTTCACAGTACATGCTTGTAAAACATATTTATCCTTAAGTAGTCAAGTACAGATAAAGAAAAATTAGAAAATAATTAAAATTTAACAAACTTCCTAATCTATGTTTGGCTACTCACAAACTAAGAAGTGAAAAACAACTTGCCTTAGCCTTGAAATAGGAGAAAAATAGGAACTCAGAAACCTAACTTTGTCACTGTTTGTTTGAACTAAACAATTCATACATGTTAAATCTACCAAGAATTAGAGATTATGTTTTTAACATTACAGAGGCTTCCTCACTAAAGAATAGTTCACCTCACATACCTTAAATAGTGAGCCCCTCCAGTGCATGTAAAGGATTTTTAAAAAAGGACTAATAACCAGAGAATAGGCAAACTGTAAATTATTAGGTGCCAGAATCAATTAACTTCAATCAGAAACAGGAACATATTCCTAAATTTTAATGCAAACTATATACTATGATAGTGATCTACCTCAATATGTGTTCTCTGCATCCATCCAGGTGTATTATACTCTAGTATTCACTAGTGAGAGTGAATAAAAGAATTTTTAATAATATTTACTGATTTCCTACCCTGAAATGAAATAAATTAGAAAGGTTTTGTTTGTTCCATAAAAGGAAAGGTCCAATCCTGGAAGGTTTGATTCTCTTAATAGGCAGTTGGGTTGACTCTATGACCCCTATTCTCTCCCTGATTGTAGATTCTGAAATCAATTACATAGAGATCGCAAGACAGAAGAAATCTTTCATCTGGGCATCAATAACTTGCAATTTTAAATTGCAAATTTTGGACCACTGGGTATGACTGTTCCTTACATAAAACTAACACAGTGGTCATCACTGTTATATTGTTTACAATTTGAACTACTTAATCACATGATTTATTATTTGATATCACCTTCTTTATCATGTGAGGCAGTTATAAAAATGGAAGAAGTAAACAATATTCAGGAAGGATTTTTGCCTCAATTCCAAGGATAAAGTTTATCTATAAATTATTAAAGACCCTAACAATACTTTAAGCTTTGTAACTAGATAAAATGCTATTAAAAACAGAATATGAAATAATTATTTAATGACTCTAAAAGTGTAGTTTGAAAGGCAATTTCTTTTGAACTGTGTTATTAAAGCACAGAAAACAATATTAAACCCGAAATTTAAATTTATATTTTTACATACCTGTGACTGGTTGTTTTCACTTCCATTACGTCCTTCTTGCACTTTCTTAGATGCCATTTCTAAGTCTAGGTCTGCTGAAAAATGAATATGCGTAATTAAAGTTAACTACTTAGAACAGCTATATAAAAGGCAACATCTCTATAAAAATAGATAAAAAACATTACATCAGTTGACAGTTTAAATTAAGCTCAATCTTTAGCTGAATATTTAATTCTTTAAGTAATACTTCTAATTAACTAAAACTTCAAGGAAGTGTTTGGGAAATACTAGATGTTACCAGATTAAAGGCACACAAACATTTCAAGGTTTCATTCGCAAATTCATCCACCAGACATGAACAAAACAAAGAGAAACAGTACAAAATTTAAAAATACAGTAGAAACCTACAGAGTCACAATAGACTCTAATCTCTACCTCCTAACTACCTTTTTAACAACATACCAAGCTTCAAGAGCAATGCTATTCATGGTTCCCAAAATTACTGTTACTTTTTATGCTTTTATCTTTCCTTAATCTGAAATCTTTCCCTCTATTGTTGTGACAAATTTCTTTTCCTCTTTTAAGACTCAGCCTGCTTTGTGAAGTCCTCCTTGATTACAGCTATCTTTCTACAGAGACACAGGGATCTCTTTCCTTGGAGCTACCTTGGTTCTTCACAGATTTTTCTAGTGTATCTTCATCAGCTGAGCTGTAAACTATTTCTTTACATGTCTATCCTCTTTGCTCCTTTGCTGTAGAGGACAAACTCTTAAAAGTACCTTTGTAGAAACAGTCTTTATTTATTTTACTCAATAATTACTTATTGAGTTCCGGCTTTAGCAGTAGGCACTGGAGTTTAAAGAAGAATGTGGATAATAGGTGTCAGGGAAGGCTTTTTTAGAGAGAATGCTGAGCTGAGACTTCAGCAGTGAGGTCAGCCAGCTTCCCAGGAAAGCGGGGCAGGAGAGCAAGAGAACACACAAGGCTGGGCAGGAAGGGAGAGACGCACACGAGAGGATCAATATTTGTGTGAAATCCAGGGCAGGTGAGGAGGGCATCACCAGCAGCTCAGACCAACAGAGCAAAGGACAGACAGAGGGCGCTAGAGATGGAGAGCCAGGCCGAAGTCAGACCACAAAAGCCTTGCCTGTCCCTGTAAGATGCCTGGACATTAATATGCTTTAAAGAGTGTTTCATGGTCATGTGTGCATTTGAGATAGATCACTCTACATGCTGAATATAGCTGTAACTACTATTTATAAATTCAGAGCTAGATAAAAATAAAGCTAAGAAACCATACTTTGAGAAGGGAATCTGTGGATGGCCACCTAGGTTTCCCAACCTGTCACAAAGCTCTAGACACCATCCTCCTACTGGCTCTCAGGACTGTGCTGAATACTAGTCTCAACGAACTTACTTTCTCCTAACCCTCTTTGCTATTTAATATGCTGCTTTGGTCAGAGGATGAATGTAAATGTCATGCCAAAAGGCATTGTCTGGTTCTAGGTTGCATAAAAGGAGTAAACACAAAGGAGATCCTGCCACAAAGTGATTTCTGCAAAGTCAGAGTGCGGCGAAGCCACGCACAGGTGGACTACAGCTAACTGTCTGTGCTGCTTTATTACCTTCTTTGCTGCTTTTGTTCTCTGGCAGCTGTGATTCACGCAGGCCACGGAGTACAGCATTTTCTGACAGAGACAGGGCTCCAATATTCAACTGGTCTTTATCTACTAGGGCCCTCTGCCTCAGTTCTGTGCATGCTGACTGGTCTGTGGTCACTGATTGTGATACCGACGGACATTTATTGACTTCCAAATGCTCAGCTCTTTGACCAGCCGCATTATTGGGTCTCAAACTAGTAGAATCCCAGTCTGAAGAAACCGAAAACAAAGTTTCCACTTATTAGAATGTGAATAACAATACAAACTTGACTAACTTGTACGAATTGTCTTTCCAGAGCAGCAGCCCCACGTCCGTCCGCAGCCCCACATCCTCCTCTCCCCTCGAACACACTGCTCCTTCCCAGCTGGTTGTACTTTACATGTCACTGCTGTTCACATAGGGAGCCACTGTCTCTCTTTTTCTACTTTTAATTCTCTAGTATCTCTTATTTGGATTAACTCACACTCCCTATTAAACAGTCTATATTCTATAAGACTTTTATGAATAATTATGAGTCTTCAAAATATGAATTTTTTCATTAACAAAATGTATGTCTAACCAGCCATTTACTGGACGTTTAAATATGCATGGCAGTATTGTGTCCTAGAGACATGGGTTTAAGAAAACTTAATGAACGGTACTACTTGAATTACAATGAGACAGTCTTTCCTCAATGTACCAATATCTTCAGAATTCTTTCCTTAAGGCTTGGATAAACATCATCAATTTATTTAAGAAAGGATAGCCTTGAGTGACTAATTTTTTCCATAGAAAAATAGGATAAGTCAAGGTACAAACTAGATCCAAAGAGTACAGGGTGCCATGAGACAGGAAATATGTAACAAAAATGTTTTGTTTTTTTTAAAAGAATTAAGTTGTCAGATTTAAACTTTTTAAGAAAAGTTAAAGAAAAAAAGGTAAGAAATGTAGAAGTGAACTTTAAAGCCCGTTTCATCACAAGGGCCCCTGTATCATTTCACATCCATGAACCCTGTTTAAAACCGCAGTTCTCAAGTGTCATCTGAGAAGCCCTGCAGCCCCAAGTTCCCTCCATCTAGGGAGTCCACGAGGTCAAAACTATTTTCACAATAATACTGAATGCTATTTTCATTCTCATTCTCCGTTAAGTGTGCAGTGGAAGTTTCCAGATACATGACATGTGATAACATCATAGCTCTAATGGCTAATGGAATGTTTGTGTGTGCTTGTATTTTAAATCTTTCAGTTTTAGTTTCTAATATACTAAACATCAATACAGACAAACCACTTAAGAGTTCTTTGGAAGTGTCAATAATTTTTAACAGTATAAAAAGAATCCTAAACCCCAAAACTTTCAGGATTAGTGTTTTAAAAGATCGTGTCTACCAAATATTAAGGTAGGACTAATTACTTCCATCATTTTTAATAATCAAAGACACCACCCCCTCCACACACACACACTGCTAATCAAAACATCCAGTTGGCTTAAGATCTTTGGGGAAGGGAAATAGCTCAGTGGTAGAGCACATGCTTAGCATGCACAAGGTCCTGGGTTCAATCCCTAGGACCTCCATTAATAAATAAATACAGAAATAAATAAATATCATCAATGTGACAGCACTAAAATAATTAAAGTGAAATATGACTGACGTGGTAGCAAGTGAAGCTTTACCCTACGTAAAGGTCAGAATTCAGTTAAGCATTTTAAAACTCTGGAAAAACCTTAGAACCTAATAATCAATCTCTCAGAATCCCTAAGGAATATGGGGATACCAAACTGAGCACTTCAGTGTCTCCGAACTTCAATAGAAACATCTGAGTCAAAACTCACATTTTAAAAAATCTTTTTCTTATGCTTATATATTTTATTCAATCATGGATGCCAATTATAACATGTGCCTTATTTATGTCATCTTTCAATTATATTTGAAAAAAAGAAAGGAATTAGGAATAAGAAGACTGTACTTCATTTCAGAGTTAAATTTGTATTGCAAAATTTACCTGATTTGAATGTTTGTAAATTCTTCATTCCTCCTGGTTTATTAGGAACAGAATCTTTCACTCCAACGGCAGGCTGAATGGTTTTTGAAACAAACCGATTAATAATGTACATTTGATAAAATTTGTAGCAATAATTCAAGGGGGGAGTGTCTAGCTCAGTGGAAGTGTGCCTGTTTAGCAGTGCATGAGGCCCTAGGCTAAATTCCCAGTAACCTCATTAAAAAAAAATTCATGATAAAAGTATAAAAGTTTTTACCTTCAAGTTCGGATGCATTTCAGTAGACTCTAAAAGCCAAAAGGGACACATAATCAATTACATGTAAATATGAAAGCCAACTATCCATTCATGCAGAGTTAGTACTGAGCGCAATCCTCATGCTTGCTTTGGAAATGGGTACATTAGGTTTTGGTGGTTTGTTTTTGAGGGGCAGTTAGGACAGCAACAAGACAGAAATATGAATCCATTATAGATACTGAATAAAGAACAGGAATATAGGTTTAAAAAAACATGCAGTTGAGATTTCAAAAGTACGATTATGTTTCAAATGACTTTATAAGATAGAAACGTGCACATATACCAATGTGAACATGCTGCCTGAGGAGGAGAAAAGCGATCTTTAATCAGAAGAACAAATCAGGGCTCCAAGAAGACAAATGTGAAAGCTGATGGTAAAATGCAACAGCACAGCGTTCATGAGACTGACACCATTAGACTACAAGTATTTATCATGCTCTTCAACTTGTCCTATCATTTAGGAAGTCCACAGTTGTGATGGCAGTTCATTTGAAAGTGCAATTCACTTATCATCAAAGTGTGATGAATTGATCAGCTTGGATACACACTTGTAGAATAATAGTTCATAAAAATATTCATTGTTTTCCATACCCACATGAGCTATTGGTTTGCCTACATTTCTTGGATCCTCTAGCCATCGAAGTTTCTTGATCCACTCATGCAAGAAAGAATGTATACTGAGTTTTCAATATTGAAATCTGATGATCAAAAATAAAGTTTAATTGCCACAGAATTATTAGATATTAAAAGTCTTTTATATTTCAAAACCTTTGTAGTATTCACTGAAAATAACAACTTTAACTTTTATGGAAAGAAGCTTATTAATTTCTTTTTTTCCTCTATACACAAGTCTACCCTCTGAGCGTGGTCTGAAGACCAGCAATGAAGGCATCACCTGAGATTGTTAGAAACTGCTCAGAATGTGCAGTTTTCACTGGGTCCCCAGGTGACTGAGTAAAATTTGAGAAACTCTGGTCTATACCGAGTCTGCTTCTACAGCACTTGGACTTAATTGATCCTTCTGAAATCCAGCCTCACGCGCCTCCCTGTAACACTTCCCCAAAAGCTGCATCAGAAGTTGCAGACTTTCCAACGGACTCTTTACCAGGCTCCAGCTCCCCTGACCTCCCCGGAATGCACCGTGCTCTCTTCCTCTTTCCCACTCTTCTGTTGGCCTCTGAGACACCATCCTATATGGCAGCAACACGCTGCATGACACGAAGGTCCAGACATTTACAGCTGACCACACATGCCTATACTCATCCACGGCAGGTACCCCCAGCTCTGCGTGATCAGGTACCGCAGTCCTCACCGCCTTCCTAATGATCAGGTGGCTGGGGGAGTGGAACTTTCTGCTGTGCTTCCCGGACAAGCTTTGGTGCTGGAAGAAGCTCACTTCATACCCATCTCATCTCAAACACTCTTCTCTTCCTTCTTCTAAAGAACTATTCTACATTACCACCTCCTGCCAAGGACCCCCCTCCCTTTAATTCATTTTCTCCCCTCCTCCCTGCCTCTCTCATTCTTCACTCCCTCCTTCCCTCCTCCTGAATTCCTGGCTGTCCTCAGATCACAGAGCATCTTGAAAGAAAACTAACAACTGAGCTCCTCAAACAGCATTCTACTTTAATCGTTGCTGACACCTGATAAGATATACAATTTACCTCTTTTTCTCCTCTTTTTTCTCACTATATGTTCAACAGGTGATTTCCTTTGGCTGAGAGAATATATCCTAATTCATGTTTTAAATCAACATTCTGTCAAATGACTTTTTTATAAAATACAGTGCTTACTTTCTATTTGTCCATTTAATGTATGTTTTTCTCCTTGACCTGCAGCTCCAGATAACTGATCAACATAGTTCGGTAGTTGAACCTTGGTGGTACTCTGTTAAAATTAATATTAATAATGAATTGCATAAAGATTTCCTAATCCCTTTCTAAGAAAATATTTGTTTCCAACCTTATTATTATTATTTTTTAATTTCCTACTTTAAAAGCAATTAGATTAAAATACAAGACAAGCATATCCTAGAAACCCAAACATTTAAATAGAAAATTTCATATACACTCTCTAGATGAAGTCTATCTTTTATCTTCAGTTGGCTTTTGACTCTGTGAACTGAGCATGGAAAGCCAGAGCAAATATTTTCACAGACAAAATACTGACGTGCAGATTTCAACAAAGAATTAACTTCAAAACGCCTAATTCCATTTTGCATTCCTCAACAAAAGAAGAGGACGTTTTTAAAAAATAAATATTTTTATATGTATAACTGAATTGCTTTGCTGTACACTTGAAACTAACATTATGAACTGACTACACTTCACTAAAAAATAAAATTAAAAATATACATATTTAAATATATCCTTTAATAAGTATACATGCTATAAATTTAAAATGTTTCTTAGGGCAGATATTGACTTTAGTATTAAAATAACACACTTGGCATGAAAAGAAGCCTTGGAGTCTGTCATGTTGAGTATTAACAGAACACTGTGGAAACTGCTACACTTCAGTAAACAAAGGCTTAGCAGAATCTAACTATTATTTGATAAAACTTTCATTGATAGGAAAAAGAGTTGAATAAGGTAGCAAAGTAGAAAGAAAAACATTTATGCTTAAATTAACAGCAGAAAAATTTTAAATGTAGTTATGCAGCTCTTCAAAAAGTACCATAAGCTTTAATTTAATATGGGAAGAATAAGAACACTGTTTATTGACCATCTGCACATGCCAGGCCCTTATCATGCACGTTGTCTTTTCTACACACACCAATGATAAAGGTGATGCTAAGGACGCTTACCCACTTGCTGCTTCCTTGCCACTCCAAGATGCTGGAGCACCGTGATGAGCAGACGGGACCCGCTGATCTCTCTGTCTGGAACATCCCTCCCCTGGACCTTCGTGTGCTGGCTCCTTCCTGTCCGTCACCTGGCAGCTTTGGTCACACTCAGCTCTTGTCTGACTACCTAAATTCCACCCTTACTCCACCCCAGTCCTAACTACAAACTCCCCCACGGTTGTCTAACCTAACTCTCTCCACGTTCCTCATAGAAGGAGTTCCTGTCCCTGAAAAACGGTTCCTGTTTACTTGTTCTTCTATTCCTGCCACTACAGCCTAACCCCTCAACTGCTACATTCAGTGTCTAACGGCCCGATGCATAGCTGGTGTTCAGGAACAGGAATTTATTTAAGGTCAAAACATCTAAAATACCCAGAGGTCACCAAGTACCAAAGCACTATATACCTATCGGAGATGTCCGATAACAGCCCACCGACACTCAACATACCCCAAATGAGAAATGCCGTGCCCGCTCTAACTTTCCCATCTTATCATCCTTCAGATTTTAAAAAAGCGTCCTCAAGATTTTAGTAGGTCACTAGTGGCCACTGTCATCATTCTGTCTTACATTTCTATAGCACCCTTTACAGGTGACAATGTGTTTTCATATTTGTTACCACATTTTTGTTCATGACACATAACCAGAGGGGTAGGTGTCAGTACCATGTTTTTGAACGAGGTCACTGACATTCAAACAAGTCAGACAAGTTTTCCCAAGATCCCACAGTGTGTCAGAACCAGGATGCTACCACGTCTGCTGACTTCAAGTACAGTGTTGTGCCACTAGGCAGGAGCTGCCGAGATCCAAGGGCTCGGGCTCTTCTGACCTCTTTCCACGGCTATCACCTTGGAATAGGTCACCACTACCCTGCACTTAGCTTCCTTCATTTCGGTCGCCATAAAGGTACTCAGTGCACGCTACTTTCCCTGCCCAAACTGGGCTGTCCTCAGTAAAACATCACTAAACCAAACTGCTGGCATTTTAACACCATGTATTTATTACTATTCCCCATGCTTTTACTTCTCCTGAAATGTTCGTTGCAGATCTACCTGACAATCCAAACATAATAACACTTTCAAGTCACAGGCACTGTCTTTTCAAGGTCAAAGTGGTTAAACAAACAAAGAAAAACACTTTTTTTTTGAAATGCAACTTGTTTCTCTCTGAATCTCACTAGGAGTTTTACACATCCATTTATGACAAAGAAACAAACATCTGATCACAGGCTGACCAAGAATAATTCATTAGTTTTTAGAAAATGTAACTTCAGAGCCCAAACTGATTCCCTGTGACTTCTAAGCCTTGGTTTTTGCACTACATACACCCGTTTCATTAGGTGAGTCTGGAAAATTAACAGAAGTTCACTCTGCATGGGTATGTCATGTAGCATGGAATGATTTTACTAAGTGCAGGTTAAAAATATGAGGGAACAATTTTGCTGGGCAAATGCAAAGGTGAGAAAGTGAAGTCAAAACATCCCTCCATTTATGTTTTAACATCACGCAAAGCTTATATTAGAAAATAATAATAATAGAAGACAGTACCTCAGAGTCCCAGGATGGTTCTACAGCTTCCTTTTCTTCTAATCCTAATGCTGATGTTGCGCCTACAAAATGTAGTCACAGATACATTAATGAGAACACGTACCACTGGGAAGTTGAAATACATATATAAGCCTATCTTCATTCATGACTATGTGAATAAAATAAAGTGGCAGGGAACAATTTCAGAGGGTTGAAGCATTTTCTGGAAGAAAACTTGGTCATAGTTGGGATATTTATGAAGAAAGGTGGCAAAAGAAAGACACTTGAAAAGAAAATTGTATCATATTTGGATCTACACACTTCAGATTTTTTACATTATTTTTTTTTAATTGAGGTACTAGGAATTGAGCTATACCCTCCCCCCTCCAACCATACTAGCTTTTAAGCAGAGAAGGAAATCCACAGATGTGCACTAACTTACCACCTTTGTCATTTTTATGTGCTCCATCAATAGAAACCAATTTGTTATGATCTGCTTGCTCCTTTAGGACACTGTTAATAGTCCGAGTGCCGTTCTCTTTTCCCCCAGTTTTTGGCTTTGCTGCTTCTTCCTATAAAAACAAAACAAAATGTAACAAAAACCCAACTTCAGAAAACATCATATTCCTGCACTTGGTCATTCAGTCAATCAGTCAGGAAGACAACATATATTTACTGTATCCATGAGATCATAGGCATTATCCTGGGAGAAGCTGGCAATATGTATAAAAGACAGATTCTGCTCTATATTCTAGGAGAGGTAGAGACACATGAAAATGAATCAACACAGACAAGTATAGCCAAAAAGAAAAAAGGTGAGGGTCAAATTTTCTTTCCATTGTTTGTAAAATCAGCTCTATGTCTTTCAGAAGAGTCTGAGCATTTTCCATGACCTGACTTTTCCTTCCCTTAATTTGAATTTGAGATTATTCCCATCATAATTTGTACTATAGAGCTCCCGCTCTCACTTAACCACACTATTTCTGCTGTGCGTGTATAATAATCTCTCATTTTGACACTCATTTATCTTTATATTAATCTCATCCTTATTAAATGAATCCTTCCCCTTTGTACTCCTGCCCATCTTCATATTCATTCAGCTGTTCTTTTCAGTTGCTTTCTTGTTCTTTCCTTTCTTAATGGCACACTTGAGAACTGTTTATTGCCACCAACCTTTACAAATCTCAGTCCTGCACATGTGCCTCTCTTGTTATCACTCTGTTTTCTATTGTGATCTTGAGGACTTCCATTTCTGTGTAGGATCCTTTTCATCCCCATGAGAATCAGGGGGACGGTATGGGAAAAAGCACAGGAGGCACAAGTTAAAAATAAAACGGCTTACCTCTGTAACACCAAAGACTGCTGAAGATGGGAGAGGTTCCGGTGCTGGGAAGGCAGGATGAGAAAAGCCTGGAACTTCGGTTGATGGTTCGGGAAAGGTTGTAACCACATCTTCATTTTTATGATCAGAATTATTGTCCTCAAAGGAGGCGCTAGTTCCTGGTTTCAAAACACCATCTTTTGCCTCTGCTGTAGTGAAAACAAGGTACGGTAGATGAGATTATCTATAATTTCTAGTCAGTGAAAACACAAGAAGGACACTCTTCAAATAACTCACTGTTTATCGTGGGATCTTGCCAGGCCTGAATCGGCTTTGTGAACCTTGGATGCCAGACTTTCTAGAGAAGAAAATAACAGCTTTAAGAACAAGAAATATGAAATTGAATAAAATAATTATAACATTCCCCATTCCTAGAGGATCTAACACAAAGAGCACTGGCTTTGGAGTCATTCAGATATGGATTCAAATCCTGGTTCTGACCTTTACCAACCTACATCTTCTCATGGGGTGAGGATTATGAGAGATGATCTGAGGAGTCCCAAAATGTTACTTTCCTTACCCCTCATTGATTACTATACAAACACTGTGGGATCCATTAGATGACTTTCTTGACCAAAATGATCTAGAACAAAAACTTATCCCTGACAGTTTAGAGTCCTATTGAAAAAACTAACATTAAGAAATTTAAAGTCATTGTTCTATTTTGAAATGTGCTTGCATGATTTATATATGTGTGAATGATCTCTCATGGGGGAAATATGAGAGTTTACTTTTTAGCAGTATCTTATTTGGATGAGTTAGAACAGCAAACAGTATAAGCTACTTGTATTCCATTTGCCAAAAAGCTAAAGACAAATGATTGTTTAAATTCAGCTACTTCTAGGAAAGAGGAATTAAAAACAAAAGTAATTCTGAAGGGCAATGACTCATGAGTGAGAGCCACACACATAGTAAACAGAAAGCTGTAACTAAATACAGTCACAGAGGCAGAGTGAGATGGACTGAAAGAACAGACACTGAAGAAGTGTTTTCTGCAAAGAAATATTAAGTTTGGGGCAAATCATTAAAAAAAATTGGGGGAGGAGGAAGAAAAGGCAACATGAGACATGACTAGTCAAGAACAAACATAAGGCAAGAAAAAAAGGGAAATGTAATTATAACAAGGCATGTGGGGATATATATATATTTCAGTATTTATATATATAATAGATCAGTGATGTATGAGTATTGTTAGGTACATACTATCAATGAAAGCCTCTGTTTTACCTTTTTATTATATAAAATTATATAAATTATATATGCAAGTATATATATTGTTCTTCAGCAAATTTTTTAAAAATATCAAAATATATTGTATATAAAACATATATATAAAACAGAGGACTTTGTTCATAGTGTATCCCCAGTAATACTGACGTGAATTTCTCTACAACTCTTTGTTTGTCAATACTACTATAATAAATGTTTAAATTTTGTCACTGTTAGGCATTCAGTTGAACAAGGTCATCTCTCACTACCTGAATGCTGTAAATTGTTATTAGGGAGAGAGAGAAATAGATTTTTCAAAGTTCCTAACACATCAACTTTCCAGAGAGATAACTGGTAATCAGGATTCTAAGGAGAATACGTAGCTTGAAAAGATATATTGAATGGAACATGAGATGGGGCTAAAAAGAAGGTTAAAGAGTTTTCATCTCAAATTCTAAGCTCACAATTGGTGGATACTGAAAAACAGACTGTAACTTTTTCCTATTTATCATACACTTCTTATCTATTTCCTCGGCATTTATGACATATTTCCTCTCATAACAACTGAACTTTTACAACCTAAACAGAGGGAATACAAATTTAAGTCATATTTTTGGAAATCAAATGGATTTCATTATGACATAGTACACATATTATATTACCTGTACCATCCGATAGATTTCATTATGATAGAGTGTGCATGTTATATTATCTGCAACATGATACAGAATTCCATGTCTCCTCATGCATTCACATTCAAAAGATATTAAAATGTTTCTTATATTTAAGACCTTATTCTAGGTGCTCCAGGAAATGCACAATTAGGTTTCCTACTCTCTAGTGGAGTATACTGAAGCAGGGGCTATAAAATGAATATGTAAATAACTATACTACAAAATGTCTGAAACTTGAAATTTTAGAATGGGACACGAGGACTGGACATACTTTTTAAAACTATAATACAAAAGAATTCTGAAGTAGGTTTCATCATATGGTTGTTATTAAGAGTCTACCTAGAGAGCTGATTGTTATTTTAGGGAAAACATGTATTCTTCAATTAGATGAAGAGTTTTGAATGAACTCTTAATGGGATAATTTAGAAAACACAGAGGAATCTCTTTATAATATGGGTTTTGAGAAACAGAATTTTAATGTCTAAATTTCTATAATTTCAACTATTATTTTAGTCTTAATGCAGAACCAAAGGTAGAAATGAGGTTAAAAACAAACAAACAACAACAACAACAAAAAACCTCTTTCCTAAAAACCCTATGCTATGAAAATAAAAAGTGTCCAAGGCGGGGGGAAAAAAAAGACACATGCTACATAGTTTTGGAACTTAAAGTCCCCAGGAACAGCCCATGATTATCACAGAGAGTAGCTGTGTGCACTGAAGATGTCCCTGAGGCACGAGTATTATACAAGTGCCATCAGTGTGGTTTAAAAGTCAAAGAACCCCTATCTTTGGCCAAGCTTCACACTTCCTCTATCGTGGGAAAATTTTTCACAGCACAGTTTTCCTGTCACTATATATTTTCTGGTCCAATTTGCTTCAGCCTCATCTTCAGTATTTACCAAAGTAAGAAAAGAAAAAATCAAGCAGTCGTATTTTTATAAAATGGTTTACTCTGACCAACTTTCCAACACAAACATAGAACAATGATAGGCAGACCACTGCTAAATTTTAAGAGTAAATACTACACAAAACTAAATTCAGAGCAGAAAAATTAATTTCACAAGGGAGCACTTTACCTTCGGAGCAAGATCTGCGTCATCATCTGCTGAATGCCATGAATCATCAATACAATATATGGATGAAACACTTTGGAGCAAAAATACACATCAAAAATGAGTGAGTTCATTTCTTTAAATAAACAAAAGTCTACGCTGAGGGATAAGAAAGCAGATTTGGGAGCCAGGCTGCCTGATGGTCAAGTCACAGGTCAACTACTTGTTAACCAAGGAATCATGGGTCAACTAGTCAACCTCCTTGAACTACAGTTGCCTAGTTACTTAGAAGTAAGCTACAACAGCACAGCTACTCTGCAAAGCTTTTGCAGTAACTATATGAGGTAACAAATGTGAAGTACACAACACAGTGTCTAACCCAGAGTAGGACACTCAACAAACCTTGTTTCTTTTCTCTGTGTTCCCTTAGTCAACATATAATTTTTAAAAATCCA
This sequence comes from Camelus dromedarius, assembly GCF_036321535.1. Taxonomy (NCBI): domain Eukaryota; kingdom Metazoa; phylum Chordata; class Mammalia; order Artiodactyla; family Camelidae; genus Camelus; species Camelus dromedarius. Next base: position 66,482,083 of record NC_087444.1, on the reverse strand, counting down.
CAAAATCCTACCTGCTTACAGAGAGATCTTCAATCCTCAATGGAAACTTAACCCTTAAAGTCTCTATTAAAGAGAAAATTAAAATAGATTTTGTATCAGCAATAGAAAAATACAGAATACTAATAGTATAAGACCAATGTTTTGTTAAAAAGCATTTCTTTGGGACCACACCTGGAGACTACACACTTGAGTGAATATTGAGTATACTCCTGGTGGGTAATTAATGAATAAAAACCACTTCCCCTCCTTTACATTTATCAAAAAAAAAAAAAAAGATATTTCACAAAATTTGCTATCTTATAGTGAACTGCTGCTTACAAGGACCAAAATCCCAACCAAACTTTATGAGACTCTCAAAAAAATGATAACCACTAGTAGAATCAGTATCATAAACTGACAATGTCAAACTTACATAGCATGGTGTTTCTGGATGATACCCATGGGACAAACCCACCCTGCAATTTGGCTTTGTCAGCCTCGTGTTATCTGGGCACAGTCATACCTATTCACTCACATATGGCCTAGGGCTGTTTTCACACTGCAATGGCAGACATGAGTAGATGTGACAGACACCACATGGCCTAAAATATTGACTCTCTGGCCCTTTATACAAAAAGCTTGTGCATCCCTGCTTTGTGTCATAACCAGGAAACCCTAAGACTCAAATCAAATCTTCTTACTCTTCTCAACACTCTTCAGTGAATCCGTGCAGCTGCCATTGCTGGCTCCCAGCTCGGCAACCATGTCTTCTTCGTTGTCCTTGCTGGACAACTGCAACTTTTCTTGGGTATTTTCTGCCCCAGTATGCGAAGAAGGTACATTCTCAGCTGCAAAAAGAGAAATGATTATTCTGCGGTCATCACAGTAAATACATCTCCTTCCCCAGTGGCGTTTAGGAATGAGCATGTGATGTAACACAGCCAGTGAGATGCTAGGGGAAGCCTACCGGCAGCGTCACTATTTTCTTCCTCATTAACAGAAAACATGCAGAGAGAAGCAGCCCTCCTCGCCTGCGGATACTGTCATGTGAGAAGATGACGCTTGGAGCTGCTGCCAATCAGCAGACCAGGAAAGGCGACATCACACGCCGGCAGCCTCACTGCTGAAGGAGGGACAGCATCTGGGATCCTGATGACATCACTGAACCTTCTAAACAACCCTGGTTCCTGTTGCTGTAGCCACTGTTACTTAGGTCTCCTATTATTATTTGCAGCTAAAAGCATTCTGACAAATTTCTTAAGGTCTACAGCAGACCTCCTCCTTCCTATAGTACTAGAAAGGCTTTCAGAAGCGTGCCTCAGCTAGGTAGTCACCTCGTTCCCAACCATTCCTACAGCATCCTTTTTGCACCAACAAAATGAAACTCATAGATCCTGCAAAGTTCACCGGCACATCTTAGTGTTTGCATTGCTGTCCTTTCTACCAAATGTAATCTTGAAAGATGTTCTGCCCACCAAACACTGTCCTTCTGCCTCCTTCCCTGGCAAACTTCTACTCGCTCTGCATGCTTACCTGACATCCTACCCACTTTTAAAACACTCCCTTCCTCACCATGCACTTAAAGAATCTGGGACATATTAAATATCAATAAAAAATACATAAAGACAGTTACAAAGTCCTAGTGGGCTCTGGGACACAAGAGCACAGAATAAAGTCAAGTCAATCATAAACATGGTGATGACTGTAACGAGCTCCTGGAGGCCAGGAACTGTGCTTTTGACCTGTTTGCATTCTGGAACGTCAGAGTGGTGCTTAGTACCTAAAACACTTGATAGTCATCTGTCAAGTGGGTGAATTCACAGATAAGAATGTTTTCTTTGACAATCCTGTTTTAAAAAAACATACAGACACTAACCAGGGACAACTCTATTGTGTTATGAGCACCTTGAAGGCCAAAACTCTGTCTATTCCATCTTTGTATTTCCTACAACAGATGTTCTATCCTTGATCGAGGTCTACTAAGTTTAAGGTGCCCTCATACAGTTCAGACTGAACAGCACGTTAGGGGTCACATCTAGGCAGAACAGTCGTCTTTTGTTTTTTGTTTTTTTATGTGAAGTATTTCTGTGTTTTTATTGCAATTTGCTGAGTCCTGAGTTGTGCTATTTGAGTATTTATTATGACAACCCTTTAACTAATGGCAACAAAGAATCTTTTCCTAAGAAAATTAGAGTTTCAAGACAAGTATCCCCCCAAAAAAGAAGAAAACATCTCACTCTCATGAAGTCAACATATCGCATTCTGTCTGCACTTATGAGGAATGAAATTGGCAACCGAGTGAGACCTTGTTGGTATAATGATGCAAAAAGTAACCAGTGCTTCTCAACAAGGCACTGCTTTTCTGACTTCTGCGCTATCACTAGGTATTTTAAAAAACAATCTCTTATTAGTATGTTGCACACTGGCCCAGTTGTGCAGTTCTAATTGTTGGCCATTTGTTTATAGCACCAGGAAGGCACTGCCGAGTTCCGTTTTAAAGACAGTAACATTTTTAGTGAGATTAATCACTATGCAATAACTAGCGTTCATTCTCCCAATGTAATCCATTCGCTTTAAAAACTAAAGATCCAGTTGTATACCAAGGCCAATTTGTTATAAAGTTAGAGGAAATGTACAACAAAGTTAAAAAACGTTTTCCTTATTTACACAAAGATATAATATGGGATTTCAGGGGCTATGATTAAATAAATGAATTTCTTTTCAGATAGTATTGTCTCAGATTTTAAATTACCTACAATTAACTTCTTAAATAATTCTGAATACTAGACCATTAAGAGAAACTTAATTAAAAAATAAAAACATACATGAAATTTACACACTGGCTTTTTTTTTTTACTGCTCTTTCATTATCAAAAGTTCCTCAGTCTTACTCCCTTATCTATGGTAGGACCAACAAGAGTAACTTATTACCAGAAATCTGTCCCAGATCGCTATTTTGAGAGGGAGTATTTGGTATCTTTCCTTCTCTGTAGTCGACAATCAGCTGGTAAATGCTATATATAAAATAATGTGATAAATAAATATTACTACTTGAATACTAATATGAAATATAATTACCAAATGTATTAAATTCTTAGATTATTTCAGATAATATCAGAGATATCAAAACTTCAATTGTCCCATATACGTCAAATTTGTACAATCTACAAACATTTAAATTTAGCATGTGTAATTAAAGAAGAAAAAAATTAAAGTGAAGTAGTCAGGAACTGAGGGTAGTACAGCTCAGTAAGTTATCTGGAGTGAGCCTGACATATGGAAAGTGTCTCAAACTCAGAAGTCCCAGCTCTATAACCAACAGCTATTTGTTCCTGGAAAAGCTGCTTCTCTTCAGCCCAAAGTCTTCCTTTATACAACTGGGATCTTACTGTCTTCTTAGGCAGTTGGTTATTAATACTCATAAGAGTATTATGAAGATTTAATGAGATAATGTACCCCCCCAGATGCTCAGAGAAAGCGTGGAAGAATGGAAAAATTTGTTCTTGAACTTTAATGCTGGAACTATATGAGAATCCCAAATAAAACCCACTGTGTGTTTTTTTCACAGGTGTAATATTTAAATGTGGCAGTTTTCAGGACAATGTTACAAATTATGCTGATTAGCTGTTCTTCGTGGTTTATACTTCAGGGCACCTCAGCTACTATATAATTTGTAGCTAAATTTATTTATAAATATATGACCTCATACAAGCATATGTATGAGAACTAAACAAGCTGTCACGCTGGTTTACGTGTCGATCACCATGAAGACCACGGAAACTGGATCAGCACAGGCGTCCCGGGAGCAGAGGTCAATCATGACCCGACTGCAGGACCAGTTTCTTTTTCCTTTTCTTCTTTTAAAATTTTAGTAAAGGTCTTTAGAGAGCAACGTCCAGACCCCAGACTCAGCTGCCAAGGAGATCCTGTTAAAACCAGTTTTAGTACCAACACTGCAGCAACAGAATCAAGGGAAACAAGAGAATGATTAGAATGCCCTCGCCCTGCCCCAATGCCTTGTGGGAGAGGACTGTCACTGTGATCTTAGGGAATCCCTCAGGCTCTTGGAAAATTCAAAAGGAAGATTATAGAAGAAAGTCCCCAAAGGAACATACAGGATTTTCTGCTCAACTAAACATTTCAAGACCTAAAGAATTAGTTAGAAAAATCAGATATGTGACATTATTTGTACCTCCATGCACAGGGGTTACACTGGAATGAAATGGAGAACAATAGGATCCCTAAGGATAAAGGTCTTACAAAGCCTGAGATAAAGAACCCTGTGCCCACTGCTCCATCTCACTAGTCTGGCCTTTTGCTGGTTTCCAGCTGATGATGTGGAGTGTCTCACTGCCATCCCCAAAGTGCCTGCTCCCAACTACGAACTCTCACCTGTCACATAACAAGTAACAGTTAGGTCATTTCCAACCTCAGTTAAGAGATACTTGGCATTTTAATGTAAACACTTACTGTTCAAACCCATTAGAATAAGCATATTGTTCAGCAGACCATCCGCGTGAATCTTGAGAATAGGGACTAACACCTTCCTGAAGAAGTAACTTGACTATGTCCGGGGAGTCATGAAATACAGCAAGGATGAGTGCTGATCTAAAAGAAAAAAGAGAGAACTTCACCCTTAGGAACTTAGTTAGCTTCACTTAAACAGTTAACTTGATCTATTTTACCAAGTTAATATCCTGCCCACCCCTGGAGAACTGACCATTTACATGCTCAAGTGCTCATCTCTGCAAATTACCTCCAAGGCCAAAATGGAGGGATAAAAAAGAAGCCTCCTGTCCTACTTGGGTAGCACACAGTAGAAGTTGCTAATTTAAAGTCCTCTGATGGACAGGAAAGGATGCTGAGGTCACTTGTCTGAAGTAGGTAAAGATTTAAAGAAAGGATTCCCCATTTCTTCCCTAGTCTGAAATATAATACTTTAAAATCAGCTAGAGGTCACGTAAGGAGAAGCTGTCTGCAGGCTGAAAACAGTAATATGAATAAAAATGGCAGTAAAACCAGTCACGGCTGCAGTTAACACGCTGAGAAGCACGTGCCCGGCACTAACCTGAATAGTCTACGTATGGTCTTTCTCAGGCACAGCCGCCCTGGAAGGATGTACGACGACCCTCCTTTACGTGTCAGGATACATATTTGTTGATAAGTCATGTCCCCCAGGCAACACACCTGACCAGCAGGAGAGCTGGGAATTCAACCTCGTCTGACTCTAAACCCCGGCTCTTTCCTCTTTATCACCCACCAATGACTTGTCTTCTTTAAAGGGAATGTTTTTTCAATAATTAGAGCTATTTTTCTTCCTCCTACCATTATCAATTAAAAATAAGAACATTAAAATGTACTAGAAATGAAAAAGGATTAAAACTGATGAACCCACAGTATCTGGTAATAGTTACTCACTGAGTGATACTCACTTAGTGATAACCTAATAACATCAGTATCCTTCAAAGAAAGTAATTTAAAGCAGAGTCATCCAAAAGACAAAACAAACTCCTTTTTATTTAATATGTATCTTTTAAGACAAAAATATATGCCAGGAAGTGGTTAAAAAATTATAAAAGAATGAAGAAATTCTACACTGTCTCATAAGCAAAATTAAAATTAAAGTCCGTACTAATAAAAGTAAAATGAAATCCCTGAACTGTTGTAAGATCACATGACCAAGAAAATCAGGTTGCAAATGACATCAGTCACTATTACAAAGGAAGATGAATCCTGCTGCATACTGTTCTTCGTGACACCCACGGAGAATATATGCTCTTCTACCTAACTCATGATGTGTTGATTCTAAGTTAATCCTCTTCTTCTTAAGTTAATCTTTCTGATTGGCTGTTATTACTCTAGAACAACATTAAGGTTTAAAAAAAAACAGAGAGAACCAACTACTGTACCTTTGCACGTTGTCGACTGCATGTACATTTGCCCCGTTCTCTATCAAAAATCTGACCATTTCCTTTTTGTTCTCCTTGACAGCGAGTAAAAATGGTGTCAAATTACTCTGTAAAACAGCAAAAACAGTTGATAATGTACAAAATTACATATAATTTTCAAAACTGAATTTAAAAACTTAAGTCTCTGATCTTAAACATATACTATAAAGTAAATAACAAGCAGCCCCTTCCTCTTTGCCCCTCTATGCTCCTTCCCTTTAAAAGGCTCCTCCTTGATCTCTTCGAAAGTTTACCTGTGAAGTCATTCTCTGAAACTCACTTAAGACATTCGCTGGTTCCAAGAACCTTTGCTTCTATCGCAGTGTCTATCAGGCATTCTGTAGTTACCTTACTGCTCAACGACTACTTCTGACCCTCTAAACACTGCTCCAGAGAGAACCATTTAGCTACTGAGTCAAACATTTTTAAGGAGCCATGCTGAGTAGAAAGATACCATATTGTCTGCAACATGCATAGCCTATCCAATTATAGCTATGACTAATCTCATAAAGCTTGCAGACATTCCAATGGGAATATGATTATTTGCATGTAAAGAAAAAGGTTTCCTTAAACCAACTTATAAATTCTAATTTGAAAAATCCCATCCCACTCTTAAGGGATTATTATAAAATATGAAATAGACTATAAATTAATATAGAGTGTCTTTAAAATATTGAAATATTTATCAAAATATATTATACAACAGGAATTGTAAATTCAAATGCTTACAGAAGCAATGTAGGTGACCTGAGTAAGTGAAGGTCCCAGGTGAGGACAGCAAACCGGAGAACACATGTCCCACTGAGAAGGGACCACCTCTGCAGGGCAGTCTGCTAAGAGCCTCGGCTCAAGGGGGACCAGATTTGATTCTTCAGGAGAAGTTCTGAAATGCAGATTTCTGCACGAGTCTGCTAAATTTTCAATGTTGACTCAATGTGTGGGGACAAACTGAACATATCCAGGGCCATGTTTAGTCTATAGCCCACTTGTGTTTTTATGTTTGTTGTGTTTCCAACAGTTCGGTATAAATCAAGTATTTGTAAGTAAAACCTTGCCTTTCTTTAGTATCATATGTCTTACACACAAAAACACTGGGCCCCAACATGTAATAAAAATTGTGATTAAGACTCATAATACCCAGTTTAAGAATTTTTCCAATGCTACTAAAACTACAATTTATCTGTGTCAAATTCTCCCTGATTGTTAATCAAATGTATAATTAAGATGAAGGATTAAGAGGCATAAACAATCAGGTATAAAATAAGCTACAAGGATGTATTGTACATCATGGGGAATAGAGCCAATAGTTTATAATAACTATAAGTGGAGCATAAACTTTAAAAATTTGTGAATCACTAAACTGTATACTTGTAACATATAATATACTACATCGACTATACATCAATTAAAAACATAAGATATTGTAAAATAAATACATTTTAAAAAGCTTAAAATATCCCCTTCAAGAATTTTTTCTTTGCCTACTAAAACTACAATCTACCTGTATCTAATTCTGTCTGATTGTTAATCAAATGGATAATTAGTTCAGAAGCTGGCCAAAGCTAAATTACTAAAACCATTCCAATTTGTTACTAATGTCATGGGTTTTGATGTTTAAAACTGCCATCTTGCATGGTGTATTTATATATAATTGAATACGACTCATCCATAAAAAAGAATGAAACAATGCCATTTGCAGCAACATACAAGGACCTAGAGATTCTCATACTGAGTGAGGTCAGTCAGAAAGTGGAAGGCAAATCCCATAGGGTATCACTTGATATGTGGACTCTAAAATACGATACAAATGAACTTATTTACAAAACCGAAGTTGACTCACAGACATAGAAAACAAACTGACGGTTACCAAAGGGGGAAGGGGGTGGTGGAGGAATAAATTAGAAGTTTTGGACTAGCAGATACAAACTACTATATATAAAATAGATGAACAACAAGGTCCTACTGTATATACTACAGGGAACTATTCTCAAGATCCTGTAGCAAACCATAAAGGAAAAGAATATGAAATATATAAGCATGGAGGACCCCAAGGTGTACATGGAGGGCCATGTGGCCACCAGCACAAGCGAATGACCCTGCCGGATGTCAAACATGACCTGAACTCACTTGCCCAAATTCTAGGACCTGGGATCCTGGGGTGCTCAGGGCCTGTGGCTTGCTGCCTCCCCTGCCCAGGTGCAGTCACCCAGCTCCCCCTACTGGGTACTGTGTTCCTTCCTCCTCCCACCCATCCCCAGTGGCACACCTGCCCCTGCAGGCAGCCAGGCCTTCACATCATTCCACTCACCGCAAGCCTTCAACTTCTGTAGGCGCTGAGCCTGCGACCCACTCCCAGGCACTTCCTAAGGGGAAGTTTTTCCTTCTGGGGTAGAAGTGTGGCTGGGAGACAGAGCTCTGCCCTTTCTGTGGGCACTACCTCTAGCCCCTGGCCTTGGCTTTGGAGTTGTTTCCATGATAACAGGGCCTGATGTATTGCATTCAGTATACATATTACTATAAATAAAACACTTGTAGCTAGAAAAGACCCTGTATTTCAAATATCTTGTAAATAAAGTTAGTTGAGCTATACCTTGTTTATCGCCTCGATATTTGCATGATGGCGGAGCAGCTGTGTTGCAATTGACACACTCTCTTCCAAGATGGCATAATGGAGAGCAGTGTTTTGACCGCCGTCCTCAAGATTTGGGTTAGCACCGTGTTCCAGCAGGATACCGGCACATCCCCTGTTCAGGGATTGTACAGCCTGTTGGTATCATGCCAAGAAACAGACTGTAAGTGCCAGGCATTCCAAGTTAACATTCCCCAAGTTCCATCAGTTTCTTATGTTTAAAACAGATAAGTTAATTTTTATTCTAAGTAATTAAATCGAATCCATCTCACGTGGACACTGTTGGCAGCTACATACCCTGATGAGAGCTGTCGTCCTTTCCTTGTCACGAGCATTCAGATCACAGTTGAACTGGATAAGGAGAGCCACCACTCCTGGACAGCCGCTGATGCAGGCCAAGTGTAGCGGAGTCCTGTGAACATGAGAGAACTTTTTAGGGAATAGAGCACACTACTTCAAAGATACAATTATTCATGTAATTGGAAACATTCAACAGCATGCTATTCCTACCCCTTTAAAACTAGCATTTAGTCTTCTTATCTTAGTTCTTCCTATGGAGAAAGAACAATATTTATTAGCTCTTATTACTCACCACTTTAATGGAAGAACAACCTGTTTGAATAGAAAGGGCATGCCGTTGAGATTCAGCTCAACTTGGGTCTGACTCCTACGTTAACACTGTCACTCATTAGCTCTCACTTAGCCTGTCTGTGCCTCCGTGTCCTCATCAACAAGATGGGCATGAAGTGGTAGTTATCTTACAGGACGCCACTGTGAAGCTTAAATGAAAAGCTATGCAGAGTGTCTGGCAGTTTCTTGCACAACAAAACAGCTCAATCATTGTTAGGTAATATTATAATTGTGAACGTTACTATTTCACAAAGACAACATTTCAATTAAGTAAAATAATAGTATATCTACTTTGCTGCTGCAAGGATGAGAGACAACCCTGTACTTCAATGTTTCTAACATGTTCATTTTCTCACACTTCAACATCTCTGACATGGGAAGGCAATTTAAAATTCATGTCTTACAACCATAGTTGGCAGCTCCTCCCAGGTCCGCCATCCCGTCCCGCCACTGTTACCTGCCATTCTTGTCTCTGCTGTCTACGGCATTTTTCTTACGTGACAGCAACTTCCGCAATGTTTCATCATAGCCTGAACATGCAGCTCTGTGGAGCTTTGGTAGCTCACGCTTATCGGTGATGTACGAAGGCTCAGGTCTCTCAAGATTCCTGAGGCCCACCCAGCTCGTGAACTTAATCACTTTCTTCATGACCCTGCCTTTCGCCTTCCGACACCACGCCCTTCCCGCTTGGCCTCTTGCCACCTCCCAATCTCAGCGCTAGCGCTATGGAAAAGCCACAGAGATCGCGCTGCCACACCTTGGCTGCGAAGCTCAGAGGCTTGGAATGTTTGGTCCGGAACACTCGTAGCCTAGCAACAGACCTGACCCTCAACTGCCCCTCAACTGTCCCTCCAGAGCCAGTGACCCTGCACGTGGGCACGGAGGCCCGGAGGCCCAGTGTGCCCCGTGTGCACGTGGGAGCCTAAGCCATTTCAAATCTCTGCAATGGCTTGTGGGCCATTTTAGATTCCTTTCAGATGTCAGTGCTAGGTGGCTGAGTGTTTCAGGACATTTCCAGAAGTGAGGCTTGCCCCTGAGAAAGTCGTGTTTGTATGTGACTGTGGTTAGAGTAGGGTGGAACTACAGGATGCTGAAGTCCTCGTTCCCCAGAGAGCTCCCAACCAAAAACCTCTCCATCTCCTTATCGCTCACTGTATTCCTTTCCGCATCCCTCTGGGCCCCAGCCAATCTCCAGGGACTTTAGCAGATGCAAACAGCAGGAAGCTGTTTTCACGGTTTCAGAGACTGTGGCAATATGCATCATTAAGTACAAACATGAGAAACCAACACACGCTCTCAAGATGAAATGAAAATGTGTTTCTGCATGTCTGCTGCCCCTGCTCTGTGACTCAGCCTTATGTTACACGCTTTCTTCACTTTTATTTTATTTTTTGCTTTTATTTCCACCAATTAAATCTTTAATTAATCCAAGATTTATTTAGGAGCATGGTACAACATTTGAGGACTTTTTAACCATGTAAATACAAAAGCACCACGTCAGTGACTCAGCGAGACCACGCTGCTGGCTGACCGCTTGCAGGAGTGGTGGAAGGCAGGGCAGGCCTCTTCTTCCTGCCTAGCTCCGTCCTTCCTCCCTCAGCTGGGTAATTATGGTTTCTGACCCTGCTGGGATCAAAACTGCAGGGGTGCACCAGCTCCTCCTGAGTGGCTGATACTCCTGGGAGCTGGTCTTGAGTGGACAGGACCTGGCAAGTGTTTTAAAGCTGACTCTCTCAGGGGCACTTCTGTGCCCACACCTACAGTGGCGGGCAGGAGGGGATCATTCAATTATCATGAGCAATTATTAATGACTCCATATCATTTTAAATTTCATTATCAGAGCACATAAAGAGACCTTTGGACTTAATCCAGTACAGCACCCTTTGAAAACAGTGATTTTTCTAAATATACTCGAGTGAGGGAATTCACACTTTCCTGAGGAGTCCTGTGATCTCAGAGGACATTCACACACACAGACAAAACACCCATGACACATGGGCTCGGGGAGATGATGCAGGCTTGGGGAGATGTTGTGGCCTTCGGGAGATGTGGGCTTGGATAGATGATGCGGGCTTGGGACATGATGTCGGCTCGGGGAGATGACGTGGTCTTGGGGATATAACATGGGCTTCGGAGACTATGAGGACTTGTGAAGGTGATGTGTGCTTTGGGAGATGATGCTGGCTCGGGGAGATAACACAGGCTCGGGGAGATGACGTGGGGTTGGGGAGATGATGTGGGTTTTTGGAGATGTGGGCTCAGGTACATGATCGGGCTAGGGGAGATGATGCGGACTCGGGGAGTTGTGGGCTCAGAGAGATGTCTCTGGCCAGGGGAGGTGACACGGTCTCAGGGAGATGACATGGCCTCGCGGACATTATGTGGGCTTGGGGACATGATGTGAGCTTGGGGAGACGTGGGCTTTTGGAGATGATGTGGGCTTGGTGAGCTGTGGGCTCAGAAAGATGACGCCGGCTCGGGAAGATGATGGTGACTTGTGGAGATGACATGGACTTGGGGAGATGTGGCTTTGGAGAGATGATGCGGGCTTGGGGAGGTGAATAAATTTTTAAACTCTCTTCTTTTTATATGTTGCTCTTCATACGGAAGAGCCACAGGACCTAAACTGTTAAAAATCTTTAGCTAACGGATCTCAAAACAACAGCTTTTGCTTCTTTCTCATCAAGGTAAATCACTGTACATCTCTTGAGTGCTGACGACATGACAGCTGTGTTTAGGTACTGGGGGTATAAGATGAAAAGCACTGGTTATTGTCCTTGAGGAAGTTTTATTTTTTCTCTGGACTGAGAAACCTAAGTAGACGGCTCCAATGCAATGTATTAAAGTACAAGGAGGTATCAAGTAGGTACAGCTTCAAGGACTTGAAACCTACACAGTCGGCAAGTGGCTGTGCTGGAAAGATTTGTTTTCCAGGTTTTATCAGAAATATTTTCACACCATTTCAGTATTAAAAATCTGTCATCCCTGCCAACATCAGCTGCACAATGGAAATGTGTGAACTACCACAAAAGGGGATTTGAAAACAAATTCAAGGGAAAAAAATAACACTGTTTCTTTTATCACCATCCTCACAGTCCTCTCCCTCCTGAGTGTAAAAGGTCTGTACACATTCTGTTGAATGGTGTATGATGTGGACTGAGGTAAAAAAAAGCCTTCAAATTTCTATTGTAGACTCAAGATCTAATCTGTCCAGACTTGAAGTCTGCCTTAGCACAGAGCCTTTAAGGGGAAAATGTAAAGTGAAAAAGCTTTGACTACCCTTAGAAGAAACAGTGTAGCAAATAGGGAACTTGAGAGAACCAAAACAACAGTTCATCCAGTCAACAGGATATTTCCTGTTTTCTGGGGCTGTAAAGGTAAAAGAAGACAGGTCAAAACCTCCTAAAAGCAGACAGAAATTCTCAGTTTCTCAATGCTTAGAGAAACAAAAACTTGCTTTAAGCACACTGTCAAGTTTTTCTTTCAGTATTCGTCAAATTTTGAAAATATACAGGGTGTTAGCCTTGAGATTTGGCTCTGAAGCACAGAACTAGAGTCACAACAGTATTTCATTCCGAAGAAAAAGAGGACTCTCCAGGCTGTAAATCAGATGTGTGGGTGAGCCATACCCTTGAAACAAAGATGAGCCAGAGACAGACTGTGTAACTTAAATCCAAACTCAGCTTTAACCCATCCTCCGTAGTAACACAGCCTTCTTAGAATGGCACCAGTCACTGGACTGGGGACCTCCCTCTATTTCAGTATGACCTCAGTAATTACTAACACCTGCAAAGATCCTATTTCCAAGTGCGGTCACATACTGAGATTCCAGGTAGACATGAATTTGGAGGAAAACTCTTCACCCCATTCCAGTTGGTATGCCCCAAAGAAAGGGATTCTGCTTCTATTCTCGAATAAAGAAAATTCTGAAAGTCATCATCATACTACTGGCAAGACCATTCAGGAAGACAGACACCACTCCAAATATTTAAAACAGAATTGATTTAATAACATTGGTTACAGTGGCATTTGGAAGGTTGCAGCAGCCAAACCGGGGATGAGGAGGTAACCCAGACGTTAGCACAGAAGCAGCCCCTAGCACTCCTGCATGTGAGCAGAGGGAAGTGATGTTATCAGGGCCCAGGGATGCCAGCCACCCAGCAGCAGCTAAAGCAACAGTGAGCCTGCCAGGCACAAAGCGGACCCATGAGTGGACAAAGCAGCCGGCAGGGGTGGATCACGGTGGGAAAGGGGTGAGAGCAGGTGAGGGGGACCCTGGCGTTTCCTTCCCACTGCCCTCTGACTCCCCACCCAGCCTCCATTGGCCAGGCACAGCTGGAAGCCAACATCACCTGGGAAAATCAGCCTGAGAATGCTGACACCTCTGCCAAGCAAGAGAGAGGCTGGGAACAGATCGGTGGGCAAACTGGCCATGGCCAGCACAGCAAACATGGAGGGAGGTTAAAAAAAAAAAATCCTCAGATGCTACTAATTAGGATGTAAGCTTAAAATTAAATGTCTTCAGGAGGTAAGCATAGCCTCAAGTGCATCCACTGTGTTCAGTCTCCTCACTGACAGAAAATGTTGCTTTATTCTTAATTTTTGGAAAACAGACAATATAATAAAACAGTTAATGGACTTAGGAAAATTCTTTAAAAATCTCAGTAAATTTTTAAAATGTGTGCAGTCTCATGTGATACATATGATATTGACCTAAAATTCTAAATACCTGTTTTCTAATTTCACCTCTTCTCTGGGCTTGTTTTGAGCTTATATAGAAGCGGTATTCTGTCAAAGAAACCACATTAAGAAAGCAAATAACTAAAAGTCTCCTTTTTCTTTCCTCCTTCCTCCGCATTAGAATTAAGAAAAGTAACAAAAGTGACAGTCTACAGCCTCCTTGAAAAAAAATCCCCCTACACATTCTGATTCCAACTTTCTAAGCCATTATACAGCATTGCAAAGCATTCTGTTTCTGCTATTAAAGTACAGAAAAAAATGGTTTCACCATGCACTGATTTAGTAAACAGAATGGAAATGATATCAACATTGATATTTTGTGAATTGTCTATGAGACGAATACAGCTCAGTATGTCCACTAAGAAAGAGCTAGGGGGAGGGGTAGGAAGAATGAAAGAAGGGAAAAAAGAGCTTTGAAAAAAAGTATCAACTTCAAAGCTATTAAAAACCATTCCATTTTGAGCAGATGCCAACCCGCACTCCCTGCCCAGACTCTGTATTTTCATTGTTAACGATACAGAAATAAATGAAGACCAGTCTATCTCAATAAGGATATAAATCCCATGAGGACAAAGCATGTTCACCGATCCTCCAGCATACAGGGTAATGCTCAGAGCATATGCTAGATAAAAATGACAGATCAGATGAATAAACGGCAGCTTCCCTGAACACAACAGCCAGAATGCACCGCTTATTCCTCTGCAATCCCACAAAATCTAGCCTCTGTCACTGGTGTGAACCCCATCAGTGTGCCTGGTACATTGTACCCTGTGCCCTGTATTGTCCTCCCCTGCCCCCCATCGAGTACTTGAATACAGAGAATGGCTAATTTTTTTTGTTCATGGTAATAGCTCATGCTGTCCTCGAAACATGTCTCCGATTGTTTCATGTATGTCCATCTCATCTCTAAATCGGATTGCCCTCATTTCTGTCCTCCCTTAATTTATAGTGTGGCCTCAGGTGGGTCAGAGCTGCTTTGAACCGGAGCCTGCTGTCTGGAAAAGAGATGGTTGGATCAGATGATCCAAAGCCCCTTCTAATTCCAACAGGCTATGATTATCTTAGGGCCTGAAGGTAAAAGACTAAGAAGGCCAACAGGGTCCAGGTTTCCAAATGACTTCCAGTTTGGTGCATTCCATTAATTTGTAAAGTCAGTTGTTATGTGCTGCCGGTAACGCTGATTTATATTCCGAGCAGTGGGGAAGTTTCCACGTAAAACAGAAGAAGTTCAGCATGGCAATGAAGCATCCATCCTTTGACGACAATCTGATCTGAAAAACAGGACAACAAAACCAAAGAACTGCTAGGGGTAAAATGTGTTGATCTTTCATGTCTTAGGGCAGAGACACTACTGAGGAGCTCCCCACCAAACATTAATAAAATCCTTTAATGCAGAGGCACTTTGTTACAGTCTCCACAAATGATGCAGTCCCAACACCAAAGGAAAATGCATTTGTATCAGATGTAGAATTTCCAAGACTTCTGTGTTTAAGTTTTTCTTTAAACAGCTACCTAATATTAATTTTTTATGTCTTCAGTGAGTGTTTACTGACTACCTGCTGTCCAGCTGTGGACTCTGCACTAGGAGCTAGGTGAGTTTGAGGAAGTTATTCCACTTAACTTGTGCCTGAGTCTCTTCATCAGTTGAAAGGGGATAATGTTAGTGCCCGATTCGCAGAGTTGTTGTTTGGATTAAATGAAGTAACAGGGACAAAACCCTAGAACAGAGACTAACACATAGTTAGCAACATTTAAGTGACTTTTGTTGCTAATGGTGTTACTGCTGTTGTTCTTTTACTGTTACTTTCCCATGCAAGGCACTCAGCTAAATGTGTTGGAGAGCTTTTAAGAAGATATCACAGGGGGGGAGGGGAATGACTAAGCAGAGCACAGAGGTTTTTCTGGGCAGTAAAAATATCCTATGATATTCTAATGGTAGATACATGTCATTATATATTTGTCCAAACTCAAAGACAGTACAACACCAAGAACGATTCCTAATGCAAACTGCAGACTTGGTGTGATTGTGATGTTTGGATGCAGGTGCAGCAATGGTAACAAATGCAGCCTTCTGCTGGGGGAATGTTACCAATAAGGGAAGCTGTGGTGGAGGGGGAGAAAGGAGCACACCAAATATCTCTGTCCCTTCCCCCCAGTTTTGCAGTAATCCTAAAAGTGCTCAAAAAATTGTCTTAAAGCACACATCATAATATCGATGTCTCACCCCTCAAAAAAGTCTGAAGTCACAGAAATGACAAATGACACTATTAAATGGTAAAAGTAATAATGCCATGAGAGAGAAAAAGATAAGATGCTATGAACATTTAGAAAAAGAATTATTTGCATAAGTTTCCATTCTAGCCCTTTCCACACAATGTGATTTTTTTTTAAAAAAACATGCTTTCTGTCCCTCCTACCCATCCCTAGTGGACTGAAAGTCACTTGGAAGATAAATGTATGGCTAATTCATCTTTCACTCACTTTGCCTTGCAAACAACATGATGTAAAGGAAAATTTCAATAAATATTGATTTAACAGGAGTAAACATCACTAAGCTCACGTTCAGATACTTATCATTTGACTGTGATCTGGGCATCCACATAGAGATGTCTAGAAAGAAGTGAGAAATAGCAATTAAAATTTCTTAAGTAAAGGAAGGGCCTTGCACAGAGTCCTATACTTCAAGAAAATACTATAGTTGTCTGCAGGATTATCAAAAAGGCAAGAGGTCACTTAAATTTTCCAGTGTTATTCTAGTGTCAAGAAATTTAATCCAACATATTTTCAATTTTTCCTGAGTTTTACATCTTTAATAAGTTTCATAAAAGTTTTTTTTTTAAACCTACTTCAAGTTCATTATTGGGGTGGTAACACTTGGCTCATTATTAAAATAAAATAATGTTTGGACACTTGAAATGTGAGGCCATTTAGCAGATACTGAATTTTATGACTTCTTACATAATACTCATGATGTAGATACTCTCAGAAAGAAGGACTTTGGCTAAGAAAATTTTATTACAGATTCTGTGACTGGTTTCCTATCCATCTAATCCTCTCCGTGAGGATTTGACTAAAATCTAGAACCTTTGGAAAGTAATTTAGGGCAACAGTTCCCACTTACACAGAAAACAGAAATAATATATCAGCCCCCTCCAACCTGCAGGCACTGCAGAAGCTGTAGTTCAGGTAAAACATTCTCTCTAAATGCTGTCTTGCCACACCACCTCCCCAAATTGAGATATTTGCAAAGTACTTTCCTATAATGCAAGGCAGTTATTTACTTCCTTTATTTCCTTCTTCTCCAGAAGCTCAGAGTAATTAAAATGGTATTTCCTATTTATTTCTGAAAAGACCTTGAGACATTTGTTTCTGGCCATTTGGGAATTAATACTCTGAATCCATTATGACAAACTACAACATAAAAGAAACACACAGTTGATAAAGCACAAAAAGTTTATTTTTTGAATTGCATTGCTAATCCAAAAAGGAAATGTGGAAAATTCCCCAAAAGTAAGAAGTACTGATGACGATGATAAGCTAAATGAAGAGCGATAAAGAGAGTAGAACCTAACCACGGAAAGGAAAATGGAAGTGAAACCATTAAGCAGCGAATTGGCATGTATATATAACACACACCTCTTACTTAACTGAGTAATAAACTGAATTCAATTCCAGCTGCAGCCAGTCCCCCCAAGTACTTGGGTAAGTAAGTTTACAATAGTTCCTTGCTCCAAGTACTGCACTTGTACATTTTCTTCCCATTTTGTTGAACAGGAGACAGCTGTTCCTAGGATTCCCCTTTAATTAAAGGAAATTACTTCCTTTCAACGCTTGAGAAAGTAAGTTTTATTTTGTGGATTTGGGATCCTGAAAAATACCAAATACTTAGTAAAACTGGGGGACTGTAGGTTATTCACAAACATGAACTCTGTGGCTGCTGGCATTCCAGGGATCCTATCCCAATCAACCCTATTCAAAATTAAAAATCACGGCAAACCCCAAGCCTGCCTGCCAGCCTGAACCGGGTGACAGCTGAAACACTCCTTTCTGTGCAGCAGAAAGGTGGCAAACGGCGGCGGCTGAGCCAGAGAAACTGCACTCTGCCCCCAGGCTGAGGGGCCAGGGACGCACCTGCCAGCCAGCAGCGACTCAAGAAAGCGAAAGGACTTCGGAACAGCGATGAGAGAAGAAGGGCTCACCCAGGCAAACTCCGCGACTCTCAAGCGCACCCCGCCCCCCCGCCGCCCCGCGATCCGGCCGCGGTGAGCCCGCCCGCAGAAAGTGAAACCGAGGAAACGCCGCGTCGGAGGCGGGGGGGCGACATCAGCCCGCCGACGTCCGGCGCCGTCCTTCCGGGATAAGCGGGGGAGGCGGGGCGGAGGCGGGCTTGGGACTGGCTGAGGCTCCGGTGGGTGGGTGGGTTCAGACCAAGGGGACTGCGGTTCGGCGTGGGGCTCAGTGGGGTCGAACGAAGGACTCTCGGGCAGCGACTCGGCGCGGCGCCTTCTGACGGGTAGCAGGGTGGCGGGTCGCGGCTTCCCGGCCAGCCAGTGCCCTCCCCGCGCGGTCCCAGTCGGCTTCTCCTCGGATCCCCGCGGCCAGCGCCGCGGTGCGGGCCCGGCGCAGAGGCACCTGCTACTGAGGGACCCCGCGGCCCGCCCAGGTGCTCGTGATGGGGCTGATCTTCGCCAAACCGTGGATCTTCTTCTGTAACCAAGGTAAGAAGGATGGAGCTGCCTAACGTCTGGCACCGGAGGAAGTGGGTCTGGCCGCCGAAGGGGACAGCTCGGGAGGCAGGGCTCTCTGTGGACACTAGCGTTCTGAGACGCAGAGAAGTGAGTGAGTTAGTCAAGAGGGTAGGGTAAGAACTCATTATTTTAGGCTGGGAGTAGATGCTGGAGAGACGTGATGACGGGGAGAAATGGAGAGTCAGGAAAGGGGCATTTGGTCTCCCAAGAGCCAAACCAAGAATTTGGGGATTTTAGTGAAGGAAAGCGGAATGCACCATTGCTACCCGGAGGCACTTGCAGGGCCTTTTTCGTCTCTCGTTAAGCATCCTGAGTGTCCTGCCTGAGGATAAATGTCTGCCCCCAAACCTATCAACTTTTTAAAACTAGTGCTGCTTTGTTTTCTGCCCTGCTCTTGAAGCCCGTGCGCCTTCACGTTCTGTTGTTTCGCCTGCTCACCAGGACTCGGGAATATGTTGTCCTGTAGAGATTCACGGGGTTCCTGGAAATCTTCATTTTAAACCGATTATTCCTCTCTTCAGTGCTGGAAAACTGAATGCTTTTGCTTCCATGTACTATGTTGCTTGTCCGTAACTAGTCTAGAAGTGGTTCTGAGACATCTAAAACTTGCAAGTCCAAAGGGCCGAGAAGTTGTAAAACCTGTTGTGAGTCAGAGTGACTCAGATGTGATGCCTTCTGAAGAGAGAAAATTTACGCACAGAAAAAGGGCCAGCAATAGGTAAAGTTTTAGGCATTCTTTTAACAGAATGTTTTCTCAGTAATTGAAGCCAGTTTAAAAACTCAACTAGTTTCATTTTGCATTTAATGCCCAGGCCTAAAAAAAGGCAGTCTTTTATGGCCAATTTGTTACTGCTAATATGGTGGGGTTTTTTTCCTGGACTTAATAAGTCATGAAGAGAATGAAATGGCTTTAGCTCACTTGTGCCGTAGATTGATAAGAATACTAAAATAGCCTTTTTTCAAGGTTACTAAAGATAGATACATACACATATACATTGCCTGCCTTCCTTCCCTGACCACTCTTACCACCCCGACACTCAGTCTCTGTCTTTACCATTTTTCTGAGTAACAGTTATCCCTGTCATCATATAAGCTTATTTGTTTACTTGTCTTTTTCTTTCAATCAAAACTCACTGAGGCATGAACTTTGTCTTACTAACTGTTGTAGTCTCAATATAAAAAAACTTTCAATTTTTTGTTTTGTTTCTCAACATAAAAATTTTATGTTGAAGTAACACAGACATTCTTTTAAAAAAGTTATATAATTTTAAAGTCTGAAAGTGATGTATATTAGTCAAATGTCTTTAATGCCTTAGCCTTTTTTCCCTAGTATATAATTTGATATTTCTGGATAATGTGCATATATGGAAATTTTAAACAGTATAATTTGTCTTTTTTAAAAAAATGATGAAATATCAACATATAATATTTTACTTATTTCAGGTGTACTAATTATTTATTATAGCAGAACAGAAAATACTTTGGCGCTTTTCCCTTATCACCCCTATATAGTGTTTTGGCTTAATCCACACTCTGTCTTTTCATTATTGTCACTATAAAGTTTAGTTACTGCTGTGCTGCAGTGTTCCCCTTTTTCCTACACCTTTTTTCCCCTAGAGTAACTAATATTTCATTGCCTTAGTTTTCTTTGTATGTTTGGTTAAGTCATTTCATGCTATACAGAAGCTCTCCTCCAAGTTTGTCCACACACCTCTCTGCCCGGTCAGTGTTTTATCCTGCTCCAAGTTGGACCTGTGTCCCTCTCCGTGCCTGGTGCACAGCTGTTCTGGACATGTCCTTGCTATCATTCTAGGAATTTCCCTTCCTTTTCTGTTTTATGAGAACTTATGTTTTTCTTGCTTTGCTCTTTGATGAAGCACATGCTTCAGACATTTGCTGCAAAGGTTTCCAAAGTGATCATTTTTCTGCAGTTTAAAATACTGAAAATGTTTTGGTCTGTCTTCCCTTTTGATTTATAATTGGGCTAGATACAGAATTCTGAGTTGGGAAAATGTTTCTTTCAGAAGTTTGAAGATGTTGTCGTTGTCCTCCAGCTCCTAGTATTGTTGTTAACACCAGTATTTTGCGATTTTTTTCTTAGGCTTTCTACTAGATTTTAGAATCTTTCATTTATCCTTGGCATTTTTAAATTTGAAAGAATTGTGCCGTGTTAGGTAATTTTTTGATTCATTGTGCTAGGCTTTCTGCACCTTTTTAACACATAGTTGCATTTTTTTCCATTCTAGGAATTTTTTTTTTTTACTGTTTAGGATTTCTACTTTCCTGGGAATCTTGTTGGTCATATGGTAGTAAATTGATTATCAGATACTCTTTTCCATTTTACATTCACTTTTTTTTACAAAAAAATATGTTTCTGGGATATTTCCTTTGTCTTCCAAATCTTTTGAATATTTGGTTCAGCTATCTTATTTTTAGTTTATAAATGCTTTTTCTTATTTGCTGTTTTTTAAAATTCTTGTGGTATTGCTTCATAATGCTATGTCTTTTAAGTGTCTTAAGTTTTTTTTTCCCTTCTGTTTCTATTTTTATATTAGCTCTTCACTGGAAACTTTCCTGATAGATCTATTGGAAATAATTCTGTTGCATGAATATACTATGGCTTGTTTCTTCGTTTGCATCATAATAGTTTGTAGTAAGTGAAACTGTTATATTTTCCAAAGTGATTATACCATTTCTGTACTTCGACCAGCAACATTTGACATTTCTAGTTATTCCACATCTCTACTGACATGTGGTGTTGCCAGTAACCTAATGTCAGTCAGCCTGCTGGGTGTGCAGTGGTACCTCACTTTGATTTCACTTTGCATTTGTTTGATGACTTTTGGGTGTTAAACACTTCTTCATGTGCTAATTGGCCATTTGTGTACCTTCTTTTGCAGCATGTTCAAATCCTTTCCCCATTTTTTTGTTTTGGGGTTTTTTGTTTGTTTTTTGGTCAAAAAACCATTTATATTTATATATTCTGGAATTGAGTCTTTTATAAGCTACATTTTGTGAATATCCCCCTTTTCCTCTACCATGGCTTCCCTATTCAGTGTCTTTTTTTTTTTTCTTCCATATTCATTGTTTTAATGGGGATTTTTGCCAATGGAGTTTTTTGTTTGTTTGTTTGTTTGTTTTAACATTTTTGAATGAAAATTTTTTATTTTGGTGAAGCTTTAGCTTTTATGCTTAGGCCCATGAGCCATCTAAAATTATTTTGGGGGTTATGTGGGTAGGTGTTGTGATTTATTAATTTTTTAGAAGAATATCTGCTTGTCCCAGTATAATTTACTGAAGATTTTTCTTTCCCTGTGGATTACTTTGGAGTCTGTTGAAACTCAAATGATTTAAAAAAATTTTTTTATTTAAGTATAGTCAGCTTACAATGTTTTATCCATTTCTGGTGTACAGCATAATGTTCTAGTTATACGTATACATACATATATTCCTTCTTATTTTTTTCCTTATAGATTATTACAAGATATTGAATATAGTTCCCTGTGCTTTTAAGTAGAAACTTGTGTGTGTATTTCATATGTTGTAGACAGTATCCGCAAATCTGGAACTCTCAATTTATCCCTTCCCACCCACATCCTGCCCTGGTAACCATAAGTTTGTTTTCTCTGAGTCAGTTTCTGTTTTGTAAATGAGTTCATTTGTGTCTTTGATTTTTATCTCTAGACTTTGTCTTCTCCTGCAATGACTTCAGGTACATTTTGGAAGTAGTTTCTCCCCATTTTGTGTTGTTAATCTTTTCAAAGAAGAGATTTTTCCCTCTATTGTCTTTTCCTAATTCTTGTTATTTACTTCCTTCTACTTACTTTTGGTTTACTTTACTCCCCTCTTCCCTTCTTCTTAAGGGTTGGGTGTATGGCATTATTTTTGCTTCTTTTTCCTTTCATCTGTAAACATCTTAAAGCTGTAACTGTTCTGTTAATTACTGCTTCAGCTTTACTCCACAGGTTTTAACATGTTATATTTCATTTAGTTTGAAACATGAAAAAATTTGATTTCTTCCTTGACCTATGGTATCTTTACAAGTATTGTTATAGTTTCCAAATATTTGTTTTCGTGATGCAGGGGGGTGTGAGGAGGGTCCTCGGTTGAGCCCTTGGGACCTGCCTGGCCAGGACTGGATTCTTGGCTTCAAGCAGGAAAGAATTAAAGAGCGACCCACAGTTGAGTTAAGGTAGATTTGTTTAGAGAGATACATACTGCAGAAAGTGTAGGCTGTTCACCGAGAGAAAGGCCACAAGGTGTGTGGGTTGCGTGCTTTGGTTAAAGTAAGAGTAGGTACGCACTCCCTAGACAGTGCGGGCCGTCTCTGAAGAGGAGGGAGCCAGAGGGGGCAATGAGGTGCCATGTGGCCTGTTTTTATGTGCTCCTTAGCTTCATAATTTCACTGGTGGGAGGACCATCCTAACTACCCTGGGGAATGGGCTGGGATTCCTGGGAATTTGGCCACTGCCCACTCTTTGACCTTTTACAATTAGCCTTGGAGCTGTCTTGGTGCCTGTGGGTGTGTTATTCATGTTATTCATGTTAATATATTACAGTGAGGATATAATGAAGCTCAAGGTCTAATCGAAGCCAAACCTTCCACTATCTTGAGCCTCAAGGCCTAATGGGAATTGAACTTATGCCATTCTGGTGTTAATTGCTGTCATTCCTTGAATGGCTGTGCCCTGCCTTCTTCCCTCCTGTCTCAGTCAGAAGCATACTCTGTAAGCTGTCCTTTTTTTTTTTCCAAATTTATTGGGACTTTTATAGTTCATCAAAATAGTCTGTTTGGTATATGTACCATTTGCACTTGAACGTGTATTCTGTATGCAATGTTCTATGCATGTTTCTTTAAGGTGTTAATTTTCTTTATATATTTTATATCTTAATGTGTATCTCTTCTAGAGAGCGTATGTTGGGATCTTGTTTATTTTATCTAGGGTGAAATTCTCTTTTAATTGGAATGTTGACCCAATTTATTGATATGGTTGGATTTATGATATGATTAGATGTTAAGGTATGTTGTTGTATCATTTGTTTCCTGTTTTTTCCCATCTCTGTTTTGTTTTATTACTCTATTCCTCTTTTCCCACTTTCTTGTGGGTTAACTATTATTTCTTTAGAAGAATACTATTTTAATTTATTTTTTGCCTTTTTTTAAAATTCCATTTTGCATAATTTTGATGGTCCTTCTAGGCAACATACATTCTTAACTTTTTGCAGCCTAAGGCAACTAAGGGTTAGTAATCTAATGCTTGGAAGTTTTAAGAATCTTTAAACTGTATATGGAGTTGTACTCTCCCCTCCTCTAGTCCTTTATACAGGTTACGTGTTTGTATTGTGTCTACGTGTGTTGTAAGTTGCAGAATACAGTGTTATAATTTTTGCCATAGACAATCACGTTCTTTAAAGAGAGTAAATTTTTCTTATATTTACCCACATTACTATTTTTCATGTTTTGAATTTCCATTTTGTATAATTGCCCTTCAACCTGAAAAACTACCATTTTTATAGTGTGGTTTTATCTGAAAATATAAATGTCCAAAGTGACCACATGAGAACTTGTCTGTGAATTATGGCCCCTTTTTTTGACTGATGCGTATGGACACTTTAGGGTAGGAATATCAGCTAATACTTGATGAGGTGTATAATCAGAATTTTGACATTCTTCAGAGGTTAACAAGAGCAGCAGGATTCTGCTGTGAATTGTGTCAGATCATTCACCACAAATCAGCTGATTGTGTGAAGGTTTATGTGACTTCCTTACATACCCTGTTGAGGTTCACTGGTAGCTTTTTAAGCATTCTGCCCTGGGGAGGAGGAATCTTCAAAATATTCTGTATAGATAGGTTCAAATCTAAAAAAGAAGATATCTGGACTGTTCTAAGGAGGTTTCAGAACATCTCCCACTTAACAGACTAATTAGACAGGCATTAAAACTCCTTAAGAAAGAATTGGCTTGTTTTTAGTGCATAGCAGCAGAATGGAGAAGGGAACTGAAGAGATGTTTTGTTTTTATTTTCTTTTGTAATTGCTTATTTACCCATAAATTAATGGAAGGTGTGAAAACTGGTTGAAACTACGTGCCTTGTTATTGACAGGGAAAACTTCAGTTCTATGCTTTCAGTTGCATTTTTTTTTTTTTTTTAGTGAAAAAAAAAATCTTGGTACATGTAAGTGGGGAAAACATCCAGGTGTTTGGATTTAAAAACTTGATAAAAAGCTAATTTGATTGGTAGAGGGCAAACAGGTGTGTAAAACATTTTATTCCTTTGTACTTAACATTTTAAGTCCTTAATGTCTTGGCTTTTCCCCCCAAACTCAGTATAAGTGATGCAGTCCTCTTGTGCTTCTCTAACTCATCTCCCACATTCTTTTATTTATAAGGATGGAAAAGAATATCATACTAGATTGTCTCAATTAAGGCAGGTAGCCTTGACATCATAAAGCTCTCTTTCCATATCTTAATCCAGGCATAAATATCCAGTGAATGATTCTCATTAGAGAGCTAACTAATAATCATTGTTGAAAGCACGTAATTGAAGTATGCAGCAATGTTAACTGTTTATGGTTTGCTTTCTCTTTGTAGAACACAAAGTAATCATAGTGGGACTGGATAACGCAGGGAAGACCACCATTCTTTATCAATTGTAAGTATGTGGGTTTAATTAAGGTTTTTGTTATTTTAGTTATTGGAGCTAATATTGTATAATTAGAATGAGATACCATTATAGTGGGAAAACTTAAGACACGTGGTTTTGTCTTCTAGCAGACACAAAATTTATTAAAAAGTGAATAGGGTAAACTGCTGTATGTTTGCTACAGCCTTCAAAAACATGCGTCTTTTTCCAGCCTTGAAAGAAAGAATTAATATTAAACTAAAACTAAGTGAAGCACACATTCTCGCGCTGGAATGAAGGGATAAAGTGCGTTTCACTTAGGTCTTCCCACTCTGAGCTGCATGTGGCCAGACAGATGCCTATCTAGGAAGTTTCTGCTACTCTCCTGCCTAATAGCTCTGGAAGTTTTAAACATTTCCAGACGTGGCAACTCACCAGAAATGAAGATCGCCCCTGAAAATAACTGCGTTAGTAGCTTGCAATAGGAAGAGGCTTGAGCCTTTTAGAGAAATACTTTAATACTTTAAGGAAATTTTAACAGGCCATCAATCCCCTTGTCAGATGACCTCCCATTATCTTCGGTTCCAAAGAAATGATCCTTGTTAAGCAATGGAAATGAATCTGTGTCCCTGAGTTTAACGAATAGTTACTAAATGCCGCGCACCATCGTGTGGCTCTTAACCTCTCCGCACCGCATCTTAAGTGTAGCAGCTGAGAGCTTTCACTTAAGCAGTTCTTAATGTATTTTTGGCTATTTTGCTAAAAAGCTACCAACTTCTGGCTTGTTGTTTCAGAGTTTAATAACCACTTGGTTTTTTTTAAACATTCATTCATTGGCCGTGATGTATTTTAATATGACTTAAGCTTTAGACATCACATCACATTTCAGAAACCTGCCATCACTGTTGAAGTAATTTTGCACATAGCTTCAAAATATGTATGTACATATATATAAAACCCAAGAGAGAGTTATAAGCTTTTCCACCACAGTACTGATGTGTTATAGGTAAATATGTATTTGTTGAATTAATTAGTGTAGCTTCACTGGTAATTCTGATAATACATGTGATAGGAGCATCAGCATTCTAATACGTACATTTTCATTTGCCCAAGGTGTTTTCAAGACTGCAGTTTCGGTTAATAGGCATGCAGTAATTTTTATGCCTCAGCTGGGTCTGTTTTCTCACATAAATAGTCTTCAGAATTACAGACAGCCTACTGTGCAACGGTGACTACTTTGCAAGTTGAGGAAAGTCACCTGGAAACCTGCTCTTTCAGGATGGGGCATTGGTTCTGCTCTAGCCAGTAACAGGGCACGGGAGCTACTGGAATTTTGGCCACAGAGATGCAACTTCTCCTCACAGTTGCCTTCTATCCAGATCAAGCCTGTAGTTTACTCCATTAAAAGAACAAAAAAACCAGCCTTCCTTCAGGATTTGTTCTGTCTAGGTATTTGCACAAATGTTCTCCGGAGTTCCATTTCTGTTGCTAGTGGTTACCATCACTGATGCAAGTAAGGAAGGTTGATTCATATAAAAGTACAGGGAAAATGTGCTTCAGGTTCTCGGGATTGACGAGAGCTTTTATGGTGTCTGTCTTTTAACAGCTTAATGAACAAAGTGGTTCATACATCTCCAACCACAGGAAGCAATGTTGAAGAAACTGTCGTGAAGAACACTCATTTTCTCACGTGGGATATTGGTGGTCAGGAGTCCCTGCGGTCATCGTGGAATACGTATTACACAAACACCGAGGTACACTACAGGTACTTCTGAAGTTTAATGAAAACAACCAAGGGGTAAACCCAGAAAACAGACTGGACATAAGGCATAGCTACATCTGCCTTTCAATAAGATTCTCTTTTGTGAGGAATGTGAGGCCCTCAAGTAGAAGAGAAGGGCAGGCGGGAGGAGTAATGGGGGCTGTCATCAGTGGAGTGCTTTCTGTAGTCAGGCTTGCTCTTGGTGGCCCCTGAGGGTGATACTGATAGAGCTCCATTGTTGGAGAAATCGGACACTGGAATAAACTCTGTAACCTTTCCCAACTTTATAAGAGACCCTCGTTAGGGGAGGAATAAAATATAAGTGTAATTTAATACAGAATTTTTAAGTAATATGAAACTGAGCATTCACAATTTTGGGAGGATTTTGTTTTAATTGAAAAGCAAATGGATATGCAGGCCAGCCCCTCCCCAGTGTTCTCTTGTTATATATTTTATTTTCCTGGTTCACAGTCAACCTGGACAACAAATCTGGAATATCTTCTACTTTGTTTTTATTTCTTACAGGCAGATTTTTTTGTTTGTTTGTTTGTTTGTTTGTTTTAAACTGTGCAGTGTGATTGAGAGAGGTTTGTCCTTGGGAATGCTAAAGCCCATTTGGGTCTATAATTTTTCTTTGCAAAGAGGTACACAAAATAAATTATTTTTTCTAAATGGAAGCCTCTTAAAACTTGAGTCTTTTTTGAGGGGTGGGAGTGCGGAGGAGGTGGAGTACTGATGCAAGGAATTTTGTGTGAATAAATTGCCTTTAAAAAAAGAACCATGTATTCCTCTAGGTTTATATTGTAACAGCATATGTGTATGTGCATATATAGTCCAGGGCAGTACAGGAGTGGTCACACCAAGATGGCACGTCATAGATGTTCATCAGATGTGGGAGCACTAAGTTTTTTGGTTTTTTTTTTTTTTTTTTTTTTAGTTTGCAGGGGGAAGATAAGTTGGGAAGCTAAAATTTATGGTTATAGGTTAGTTTAATGTATCTTTCTGCAGTAAAATAACATTCCAAAACTAAAATTTGTTAGAGAGTAAGGAAAGAACAACATTGCAGCATAGCTGTTGGAATGTTTTCAAAGCTGATGGTTAGCTCCAAGTGTGAAAAGGACACTTATCTTTGGTGAATAGGTAAAAGTTGGTTCTGGCTGATCCACGTATATTTATAGCATTACTAAGTGGTAGTTTTTGAAATTGCTGGAACTTTAGAAGACTTTGTGTGGATCCAGAAAGAGGCACATTATTACTGATGCCATTTGCAGGAAATGTTCTTTAAATAAACCATTTCTACAAGAATATCAAAATTACTGCAAAGAAGTTTTGGCCTCTGATGTAAGCCCACCAGCATAGCACATGGCACTTGCAGTCAGACTCTTGTAGGGCTCTCGTCTGTGTGGTGGTTCTCCCATCGCCTTGTTCACCCTGGTCTTGCTTCTTCAATTCTTTACATGGAGGGATCGTTCAAAAGCTGAAATGTCTCCATTTTAATACAGCGAGTCAAAGTTGTTGATTAATTCCTGACACCTTCCTCTCATTAATTTATAGTTACCTCCCCATAAGAAAGTTTGCCGTGTTTCTTATATTTATCCTTTCTATTTTCTTTTCTTTCATCATTCTCAGCCCTCAGTTTATATTCGGGTTCCTATAGTTGTCTCTTTCCCTAATTTTAAAGCCATCTGAATAATCTGATTCTAACCTTCCTGTCTCAATTTCTTTTACATCACTTCTCTTCTATAACTCTTGAAACCAGTTCATGTCACTTCTTAGCTTTTTCTTCTGCGTAAGATGTTCCATTTAGGGGCCCTTTATCACTTTATCTTCTTATTTTTCTTATCAAAGATACATTATTTTTAATGTATTACCTTCACCTTTTTTCATGCACACCATTACCAATAGCTTTCTCCTGTTCTCTTTGCACGCTTTAATTTCATCTGCATCTTTAGTATGTTACTAACACCCAAGTATATTTCTACTTAGCACATTTTTCTTGCCCTTTTATTGTTGATATTGTCATGTAAAAATGTCTTGTTAGTTTTTTTAAACGTGTTTCTTTTTTTTCTTTCAAACTAGCCTCTTTCTAAAACATAATTATCAATTGCTTGAATGAGTACAGAGTACTTTTAAGTTTTAGTGAAGGTTACTTAAATTACTGTGACTTCCTTTTTAAAAATTACTTTTTATTACCTGCATTTTAAAATAAATCTTAGTACATATTAGGGTATATTATACATTCAAGCATCACCATTTGAAAATAAACTTGGGCATGGTTTTTATTTGTTGAATTATGAGTTATTTTTTTTTATTAACACTTGGATTTTGCTGCTTGATGTGATTCAGTATAATGTAAACTCCTGATGATGAAAACGCAGTAGACCATTTTATAGTGATGATGATGCCATCACTGAAAGTACTTCTAGCACTTAGAATAGTTTTGCAGAGCACCTCACATCCCCTTCAATTTTCTTTTTTTTTTTTTTTTTTCACTTCTAGTTCATCATTCTTGTGGTCGACAGCATTGACGGGGAACGACTAGCTATTACAAAAGAAGAATTATACAGAATGTTGGCTCATGAGGTAAATTTTGAAAGCAAACATAAAATAAATGGAGTAAGGTATCCATATACAGGTTTTGCTTTTTTACAATGATTAATGTCCTCTGCTGTCAGTTACTTTATTGTTAACAATGTTTCATATATTAAATTGATGAAAGCTTTCAAGTCAAAATTTTTAGTGCTTTATTAAACTTAATAAAGCTTACCATTTTAATTTGGAGATTAATACCATTATTGAAAATATTTTTCAAACTACTTAGCCATACCTTAAAAAGTCTGATAAATTGAGACAAGAAAGAGGAAAATTTAAGTGTTTTTCCCCCTAGAGTTTATTAAAGCTGAAAATTCTTTAGTGACTAATTTGGGATCATTTTTTGAAATAGTTCTTATATACAAAGGACTTAGATAATAAAATACATTCATGTACCCACCAGTCAACATAAGATACGAAATCTTAGACCTCTCCAATCTGATTTCCTTCCCTTGTCTTCAGAGAATTCTAAAAGAATTCTCCCATCCTAAAGGTAGTGATCATTACTCCTGTGTGTATTTTTATACTTTTATTACTTTTTTTATATACCTATCAGTTCTATAGAATATAATATTCCATGTTGATAAAGCAACTTTATATGGTGGTATCCTGTGTGTGTTTGTGTGTGTGTAATCTTTGTGTATCTTTGTTCTTAGGAAAGATAGGCACACATGGAACATAATGTATACTCATACAGTGGAATACTATGTAGTTGTTAAAAGGAATGAACTAAAGCTGTATGGCAGGATTATTGCATTGGTAATGTGTCCTTCTCAATGTATCATTTAAGAGGTACATAATGTCATTCTGTCCTATTATTAGTGATGTTACCTTTGATCACTTAGTTTGGGTGGTGTTTGCCAAGTTATTCCACTGTAATTTTTTCTTTATAATGAATATTCAATCTGTTGGATAGGTAGTCTAATTTTCTTGATCAGTCTTGCCAGAAATCCTCTATATTATATATTTATTTGTTTTATTTATTCTGACTATCTTTGTTTTTTTTCTCTTAATTCTACTCATTGGGGTCTTAGTTTGCTGTTCTTCTAACTTCTGGAGATACATGTTTAGATGATTCATTTTAAGAATTTCTTTTTTCTATTTGCATTTAAGCCTGTAAATTTTCCTCTATATATCGCTTTAGTTGCATCCTACAAGTTTTGATAAGAGGGGTAGATAGACACTAAGGAATATAGGGACTTATAGAGTATTATAATAATCTTTTTTTCCCAAATGTGATTGGGAACTACTAGAGGGATTTGGGAACAGAAGTCATATTACATCAGTTGGATATGATGTGCTTAGTGGAAGAAGAAGGAAAGCAGATGACCAATTTGAGAGCTATGGCAGTAGTACAACAGTGTACCTTAGACTGTGATAGAAATGGTGGTGATAAATGATCAGGTGTCTTTATACATTTTAAAGAACAAGTTGACCATGCTTGCTAATGCAGTATAAGTTGAGTAAGATGAAAAAAATTAAACTGTTGGTTTAACCTATTCATAAAAGATGGTTACATTTACTGAGATGGGTTAAGCTGGAGCATGAATGAGTCTAGAAATGGGAATTTAAAGTTATCTTTGGGCATGTTATGGTTGAGATACTTATTACATATTTACATGAAGATTTCAACTAGGCAATTAGATGATTAATGGGGAGCTCAGGGGTAAGATAAAAGCTAAGAGTAATATACATCAAGAGCAACAGTAAAATATATAATATTTATATGTTATATATGACACAATAATAATATAATATATATAATGCTTTACATCAAAGGCATCAATAAATTGAAAAGGCAACCTATGGAATAGAAGAAAGTACTTGTAAATCGTATATCTGATAAGGGATTAATATCCAGAATATATAAAGAATTCTTACACTTCAAAAACAACCACATCAAACAACTTAATTTAAACAATGAGGAAAGGATTTTAATGGATATTCTTCAAAAAACATATACAAATGGCTAGCAAACACAGGAAAATATGCTCAACATCACTAGCCATTAGGGAAATGCAAATCCAAACCACAATGAAATATCACCTCATACCCATTCAGGTGGCTACTGTTAAAAAAAAACCAGAAAATAACAAGAACTGGTGAGGATATGGAGAAACTGAAACTCTTGTGTTGGTGGAATGTAAAGTGGTGCAGCCTCCATGAGAAAGAGTATGGTGGCTCCTCAAAAAATTAAAAATAAAATTACCATGTGATCCAGCACTTCCATTTCTGGATATGTATTCAAAAGAATTGAAAGCAGCAACTCAAACAGATATTTGTATACCCATGTTCTTAGCAGCATTATGCACAGTAGCTGAGAGGTGGAGGCAACCTAGTCTCCATCAACAGATGGATGAATCAGTAAATAAAATGTGTATATCTGTGTGCATATATATAATGGAATATTATTCAGCCTTGAAAATGAACTAAATCCTGACACAAGCTACAACATGAATGAACTTTGAGGATGTTTTGCGGAGTGAGATAAGCCAGTTACAAAAGAACAGCAACAAATACTGTATGATTCCAGTGTCTAGTATGGTCAATCCATAGAAACAAAGCAGTATGGTGGTTGCCAGGAACTGGAGGAGGGAAGAGTGGAGAGTTATTAATGGATACAGAGTTTCAGTTCTGCAAGATGACAAAGTTCTGGAGATTCATTGCCCAACAACGTGAACATACTTAAAACTACTGAGTTGTACGCTTGAAAGTGGGTAAGATGGTAAATTTTATCTTAACATGTATTTTACCACAATTAAAAAACTATTTTTTTCAAAGTTAGAGGTAGAAATTTAAGATTTAGCAGTATATGACTGATGTTTAGTAGGAGTGTGTATTGAGGGCTGGCCAGAGCCTGAGTTCTGGGACATTACATTTAGAGGTTAGGAATTGGAGGAGAATGCATTAAGATGGATTGAATACCAGTGGAGAAGTAGGAGGATAATCGGGAAATTATGGCATACAGGAAGGAAAGGGATTGATTGGTTGTGTCAGATGCTGCTAATGAGTCAGGTAGAATGACAACTGACAATTGAGTACTGATTTTGGTTAATTTTGTTACTGCCTTTAGTTGGAAATGTTTCAAAGGAGTTATGGGAGTTGAAATATGTACTGAAGTGGATTATACAGAAAATGACTATCATATAGTCATTTGATACAAGACAAAGTCAGGGAAAGGATTGTCTTTTCAATAAAATGTGCTAATATCTCTTGAAAAGTAGGAATCTTGATTTCTACTTCACACTAGGTGGATTATAGATCTAAATATGAAAGGTAAAATAGTAAAAGCTTCAAGAAGACAATACGGGTATATTTTCATGACCTTAGGATTAGACTACCTTAAAATTAAGAACTTCTCTTTATCAGAATTTAGTACTAAGAGAGTGAAAGGACAAGTCCCAGGGTGGGAGAAGATATTTGCATTATGTATGTTGGTTATATCCAGAATAAATTTAGAATTCCTACAAATCAAAAAGAAGAATACAATCCAGAGATGAACAAATGTCTCTTAACTGAAGAGCAGATAAACATAATTTGGTATATCTGTGCAGTGGAATATTACACAGCTATAAAAAGGAATGAAGTACTGATATGTGCTACAACATTATTGAACCTTGAACACATTATACTGAGTGAGAACAGACACAAAGCATCATGTATTGTATGATTCCATTTGTATGAAATGTCTAGATAAATTCATAGAGACATAAAGCAGATTAGTGGTTGCCAGGGACTCGGGGGAAAGAGAAAAGAAAATGACTGTGGGTGTGGGATTTCTTTTTGACATGATAAAAATGCTGTGGATTTAGTGGTCTTGTACAACATTGGGAATATAGTACAAGTTACTGAATTGTAATACTTCAAAATGTATAAAATGGATTTTATGGTATATGAACTTTACCGCCAAAAAACTTAATAAAACTGGACAAAAATTAATAAAATTATGAAAGACATCCAGTTGGCCAACAAACATATGGAAAAGTGTTGAACATCATTTGTCATCAGGGAACTGCAAGTTAAACTACAATACAGTATCACAACACATCTGCCAGGACACCTGAAGAAGAGTAACAATCACGAGTGTTGGTGAGGATGTGAGGAACAGGAACTCTTTTCGAGTTTGATGAACTTGTAAGTTAGAACCCTTTTGGATAGTGTCAACTAACACTGAACAAATGCATATGCGCTGATGCAGCAATTTCACTCCTAGGTATATACACCTAGCAAAAAGTAGTCCTATTTCCACTAAAAGAAACGTGCAAAGAATGCTCATAGCAGTACTAATCATAATAGCCCTAAACTGGAAACATCCCAAAGTCCATCATTAGGAAAATGGAAAAATAAATTGTGTTAGAATAGAATGCTTTATTTAGTTGTCACTCTCAAACTTTCTTTTCTGAAACAGCCTCTGAAAAGCTCTAATATAGGAAAGACTTTGGAATGTCCTAGTTGTTAAAAGGAAGTTAATGGTGTAACACATTTATTCCTTAATAAAAAGGAATTGGACTCAAAAAGAGGTCTTATAGGTAATCAGAGGCCTTGTATAAGGCTCATGTGGATTTTTAAAATTTCAGTTCAATGGGAAACTGTTTTAGTTTGGATATAGGTTTGGCTGCATCTGATAAATATATGCAAAATAATTGTAGTTTAAACTATATATATAGAAATTCAATTTTCTCTTGCATTGAAATCCAGGCTGGAGTGGCAGCTCTGCTCTGCAAAACCATCACATCCACGTTGCAGCTGGCTTTGCTGAGGAAGTGGCAGAATAACAGATACAGGGCATGGGCCAGCTGACCCTTTAAGTTATCAGAGGGTACTACACAATACTCCTGCATTTCTTTAGGTAGAATCCAGTTACATGGCATATTCTGCTGCAAAGGCAGCCTGTTCTCAACTAAAAACCATAGATTCAATCAACATACAAAAGGAGACTAAGGCATTTTGGGACAACTAGTAGTCTCCCATCACATAATCTTTGGCCTGGTGGAGCTTTTTAAACATATAGATCTTGTAGATTCTGATTCAGTTGATCTATAATGTTTTGTAAACATCCATAATTGCAACAGACTCCCAAGGTGATTTTGAAGTAGATGAAAATTTCAGGACCACTGACTTGTTAATTAACTCCCTCACTTTCTCTCATGAGCTTTCATTTCTCTGCATCTCCTTGTCCTTTTTTCACTCAGTTTCATGATAGTATTTGAGAGCTCCCCAAGGCTTTCATTTGTTATGTAAATTTTTTTCAATTCTCTCTCTTTCTACTAGAGATATTTTATTTCACTGGTAATACAAAACCAGCAATTAAAATGTGTTTCTTATCTTTCAGACTTGGTTTCCAGGTGTGAGCCCAAGAAGTTATCTCCAAAAAGGTATTTATGAGACAGAATCATCCCAATGGGTTGTCATGGAACCATTTTAAAGCCATAACCCAGAGAAATCCATTTTCAGAGATACTTGGGAATGCAAAAGTCAATTTGAGAGACAACAGGGACAGCAGGAGGGCTATTTCAGGCAATTTATTATCAGCCATGAACACATGCCCATTTTTAGCCAACATGTTTTATTCGCTCAGGAATTTTATACTAGTGAGAAAAGTTTTGAATGTAAAGAATTTAGAAAAAACTTCAATTGCCATTTATTCTTTAGTCATCACAAAAGAACTCATTCTAAAGAAAAACTTTCTGAATGTAAGGAAAGTGTAGAAATTGTTGGTACATTATACCTTACTAAAAAACAGAGAATTCAATATAGTAACAAGTGCAATGAATGTAAAGAATACTGGAAGGCTTTTATTCATTGCTCACAACCTAAACATTTGAGAATCTACAACGGTGAAAAACTCTATGAATGTAAAGAATGTGGGAAGACCTTTAATTATGGCTCAGGACTTATTCTACATCTTTTTATAATTTCAATCTCTTTATTAATGGTTAATCTTTGATGAAGCATTGTCACTGTATTTTTCTTAGCTTCATTAATCGTGATTTTCTTTAGCTGTTGAACATAATTTTAATGACTGGTTTGATATCCTTGTCTGTTCAATGTGATATCTGGGCTCTTTCAAGTCTGTTTCTTTTACTTGCTTTTCCTCTGTGTATGGGTCTTACTTTCCTATTTCTTTATATGTCTCATTTTAAAAAAATTTTTTTAAACATTTTTTATTGATTTATAATCATTTTACAATGTTGTGTCAAATTCCCATGTAGAGCACAATTTTTCAGTTATAATAGTTTTTTTTTGTTGTTGAAAATAGACATTTTGGTAATATATTTTAGCAACCCTGGATACTGATTTCCCCACCCTCCTTTCTAAATGTTGATAATTTGTGGCCCTCTATCTAACTCAGAGTCTTTTTTATTTTACAGTTGTAAATAGAGTGATGTTGTCTTATAGCCCTTCAAAAGGGATAGGAATAAAGCATTCAGGGACACTGTTCATTAGGAACTGTACCACAGAGTTCCATGTAAGTTTTTTCCTGTAAGCCTGAGGATCAGAATCTCTTGCTCACTGAGGCACAGGCAGCAGCACCAGCAAAGGTGTCTTAGCAAAGGGTCTTAGGAAACCATCTGGTTTTAGGAAAGTAGACTTAGCATGCCATGTGGTGACTGCACTTCCTTCAAGAAGCAATCACCCAGTGGACCTGAATATTGCACAGGATATCAGTCTTCTTCTTAGTGCACTTTAGAATAGGGGCCAGTACCTAGTTGAAACACACAACTAGTGATCACAGAGTACGAGTCATTCTCCTGAGCATAGCACAGTAATGACTTATGCTTGGAATTGAGACATATGATTCACTCTGAGATAGATAGATTTGGGCCAAGACACATGCATGACCCAGAGCTGCTTTAAGGGAGACTTCAATCTCATTCTTCTAAATGCCAATTATAAAAACTTCTGACTTAGGTCAGTTTCTAACACAGGTTTGGTAGGACTCGGCAAGTACAGCACAAAGCAGCCAAGCTCAAAGCAAAAACTCTCTAGCAGGCAGAAGTATAGGTCAAACAGCATGCCTTCCAGCTGGCAGCAACTCAAAATTCACAGTTGCCAAAGGCAGCAGGGCTAGTTAGCAAGCCAAAGCATGAGAGGAAAGAACCCTGATTGTGATGGTCATTGTGTAGACACTTGGCTCAGATTTTTGCAACCACCCTACAGATGTGGGATAGACCCTCAAACCAAAATTTGGTTTGGATGTCAAGACTGATGTTACCACACAGGCACCAAGAGGGTATGGAAAGGTTTATTACTCACATAGTGAGATTTTTCCAGGGGAAACAAGGTAGATTCCCAAGCAGGTCTCAGAATGGGTTGAGAGATCATGGAGGGGAAAGTGGCTGGAGTTTTTATTGGGCTCAGAAAGTGGGGCTGTGTAAGGGTTCCCAGGCACAGGCAGGGGCTTGTGTGATTTAAACTTCCCACCTCTACAAAGGAGGGGACACCCAGCAAACATCGAAAATGGAGTCAGATTCTTTATTATGCTGTATTATATGCTATTGTGTAACAAACTACCACAGATTTTGTGGGACAACACACAGTTGTTATCTCAGTTTCCAAGGTTCATGAATCTGAGCACAGCTTTGCTGGGTCCCCTACTTCAAGGTCTTTCATAAGGCTGCAGTGAAGGTATGGGCCAGGATTTACCCAAAGACACAACTGGAGAAGGATCATTTCCAAGCTCACGTGATCATGTGCAGGATTTAGTTCTTTTCAGGGTATGACACTGAGGACCCCAGTTTCATGCTGGTTGTTGGCCAGGGTCCACCCTCAGTTCATTGCTGTGTGGGTTTCTTCAATATGGCATCTGGCTTCATCAAAGCCAGTCAATAGAGTCTTCTAGCAAGAAAGAATTTGTAATAGTTTATAACTTAATAATGTAAGTGACTTCCTTTATGCATTCTATTGGTTAGAAGTGAAGTTGCTGGGGGAGGGTATAGGTCAGTGGTAGAGTGCATGCTTAGCATGTGCAAGGTCCTGGGTTCAATCCCCAGTACTTCTGTTTAAAAAGAAATAAACCTAAAATTACTTCCCCCTATTAAGCAAAATTTTTAAAAGTAAACAAATTTTTTAAAATTTTCATTAAGAAACAGTGAAACCAAAAAAAAAAAAAAAAAAGTTAAGTTGCTAAGTCAGCCCACGCTCAAGGGAAGGGAATTACACAAGGGCATGAATACCAGGAATCAGGGGATCATGAGGGACATCTAAGTCCTTCTTCCACAGGATATGACCATTTACTTGAGCAACTGTATGCTGGAAAAAGAATACTCAGACATCTAGAAGACTAGCATACAAAGGGTCTGAGTTGACAATGATACCTAGAGACCTAAAGCATTACTGTGGTCCACACGTTAGAACGGGCATATATGGAGGTCAGGTAATAAATGGATTCCTGGCCAGAATCTGGCTTACAGTAGAACTATTGGGTCCACAGACTATCTGGTGGTCATTTTATGGATCCCTGAATTTATATAAGTATTTATATATTTTGGAGTTGGAGTTACTCCACGTTGGGTCCGTGGCCTGTAGTGTAATAGCTTTCATAGTGGAAAAGATCAAGAAAGCTCTGAGATTACCCCTTGTCCTCTCAAGCTGCAATAGTAAATAAAAAAAATATAAAAAAAAACTGTAACATCCCAGGGAGATGGCAGAGATTAGTGCCATCCTAAAGATCAAAAGGACGTAAGGTTGGTGGTCACTATTATGTCTCACTTCATTTGCCCTTTGTGAATTCCCTGGTGTTGTAAGGATTTTAGCTGTGGCTATAAGCTTTTCCATATTCATCATTTTTGTATGACCAGTGAAGGTAGAGGTCATAGGTAAAGTTATCCCCTGCCCCCTTTATTATACTCATATAGTATAAAAGAATTAGAATTGTCTAATATTGAGCAACGAAGATGCTAGGTGCCTCCCTTTCTCTAGCATGACTTTGATTTCAAGTAAGACATTCCTATGGCTAAAGGAAATCTCACATTTATTACATGTATCTGGTATTAAGATTTGAGCTGTGGCTAAAAGCCTTTGGACATGCATTATATATGGAGTCCCAGTTTTTACAATATTCATAGTTTCCCTCTAGCATGAATTCTCTCATTTCAACCATCACCATATTGATAATATTTACAGTTGTTTTCCTACAGAGTGAATTATCTCACGTTGTGAAAGTTCTGCATTGTTTGGTAGTATCCACCAAGGCTCGCTGAACATACATATACCCCAGGACCCAGCAATCCTACTCATAAGTATATACACAAGAAAAATGAATAAAAGTACACCAAAATATAAGTATGTTCACAGGAGCATTGTTTATTATGACCCTAAGCTGTAAACAATGAAAAAGTCCATTAACAGTAAATTGGGTAAATTGTAATATAATCATATAATGGAATTTTATACAGAATGAAAATAAATAACCTTCTGTGACATGCACTAGTGATGAGTTTTAGAGACAGTGATGAATGAAACAAGTCATGTATGAAAGAATACATTGTAATTTAATTTATATAAAGGTTTATAATATGCAAAAACTAATTTATAATGTTAGAAGTTAGAACTGTGGCTAACTCTGAGGAGGTCACAACTAATTTTCTTCCATATTTGCAGTGAGAAACACAGTTCACACCTTTTTTTTAAAGCACTTCTGCTCACAGTGTGGTCCATGGCCCACTGCCAGACAGCCTACTGTTTGTTAGTGGGTCACAACAAAGTGTGTATGGAAATTGAAAATAAGCAATTTAAAATGTCTGTAGCAATTTGACAGAGAAGGTTATGTCTGGTGAATATAATAATAAAAAATTGAAGCTTGTATTTTTAATGACTTTTGTCATTTCATTTGTCTAGTAATTCTTCTTGTGTGTTTAAAGGCTAGTAGATAGTAGGTAAATATGTGGTATAGTACCTTAAATTGTTTAATATTATTACACTTACAAGCAATATCATGTATAGGGTTTACTATGACTTTAAAATTTTTACCAAAAAAGTCACATCTTTTACTGAATTCCCATAGTTTCTATCTTGTGAGTCTTCTGATGGACAATGAGGTTTGACTTACAACTGAAGAACTTCCCACATTCTTTACATTCATATGGTTTCTCTCCTGTGTGGGTTTTCTGATGGCGAATGAGGTTTGATTTCCTACTAAAGGCTTTCCCACACTGAGGACATCCGTTGGATTTCTCTCCTGTGTGTATTCTCTGATGAACAGTGAGGATTGCCTTCTGGCGGAAAGACTTCCCACATTCGTTACAAATATAGGGTTTTTCCCCCGTGTGAATTCTTTGATGAAGAGTGAGGGTTGTCTTTTGGCAGAAGGACTTCCCACATTCATTGCAAATATACGGTTTCTCTCCTGTGTGAGTTCTCTGATGTACAGTGAGGGTTGTCTTCTGGATAAATGCCTTCCCACATTCATTGCACTGATACGGTTTCTCTCCTGTGTGTGTTCTCTGGTGATCAATGAGGTATGACTTCTTTCTAAAAGCACTTCCACACTGAGTACATTCATAGGCCTTCTCTCCTGTGTGTGTTTTATGATGTCTAGTGAGGGTTGCCTTCTGGCGGAAGGACTTCCCACAATCCATGCAAATGTAGGGTTTCCCCTCTATATGTGTTTTCTCATGAAGAGTGAGGGCCGTCTTTTGACGGAAGGCTTTTCCACATTGATTGCAAACATAAGGTTTCTCACCTGTGTGAATTCGCTGATGTTCAATGAGGTATGACTTCCTTCTAAAGCTATTACCACAGTAAGGACACTGAAAGGGTTTCTCTTCTGTTTGAGATCTCTGATGCATGATAAAAATGGACTTCCTACAGAGGAATTTCCCATATTTGTTGTATGCATGGGGCTTCTTCTCCGTAAGATTTTGTTGGTGGACATTGAGATTTGACTTTTCAATGAAGGCTATTCCATCTTTATTGTATTCAAAGGGTCTTTCTCCTCTGTGAGCTCTAGTATGTGTAAATAACATTCCTTTCATGAGGAAGGGTTTTCCACATTCATTATGTTCAAATGACTGCTCAGGAGTCTGAACCTTCTGATGTTGAATAAGCTCCTGTTTATCACTCAGGCTCCTTTCTGTTTGTCTACAGAGGTTAACTGCAGTATGAATTTTCTCATGCTTCTTATTAAGGAGTGTTTTCTCCCATCCATTACTCTCACCAAACTTCTCTCTTACAGGGCTTATATTTCTGATGACTAATTCTGAAATATTTTTAAAAACCTTTCCATCAGGTTTATATTCACGTAGTGTTGTTTTTGAAATAATACGATTCTTGCTGACAGTAAATGTTTTCCCCAAAATATTACTTCTCTCCTTCATTAGTCTTTTGTGGTTGAGGAATACAACTGATCTAGAATGCCTTTCTTGAAATTCTTTGAATTTCACTAAAACATCTTCAGCTTTCCCATCGTCTTCTAGAAAAAATAAAATTAATAATTCTAAGTCTTCACATAATGTTATGAGTTAGATACATATACAAGCAACCCATGAGGGGACTGTCTGTCTCACTATTAGAGTCTATACAAAGGCCAAAATAAATTACCTCCTGGAAGGAAAATGCATAGAACAGAAACAAACCCTGCTACACTGTTAAAATAAGGAAAAACTGGTATAAACATAAGCAAACAACACATGTTTTTGAAATGTTGTAGATGTAAGTTACACTGAGCAGGAATAGTAAACAGAAGGACAAGTCAGCAGAAGATAAAGGATGGTGAAAGTGTGATTGTTCTTGGAACGGGCAGGTTCCGAAATAATGAAGTGAGCCTATCAAGGGTAATAAACAGTAAGCAAGGAAAATGTTCAGGTGGAGACGAAAGCGTATATATTTATTCTCTAATTACTATATAAGTGTCATAAAATTCTTCCATTTGTTTCTTCCTCACTTGTATTTAGCCCAACAATGGCAAATGAACTTTCTCAAGCATTCCTTTTCTAGTATGTGTAGATAGACACACAAGTCTGTAGTCTAGATCCTAACTCTCCACATTAACTATAAGTTTTTTCTCTTGAAAGTGAAGAATTGGGAAAACATAATTCCATTAGGAATTGTAAAATAAATCAGAGGACAAAGCATATGTGCAACACAAGCATAATCACTGTTGTATTCTGATTGCTGCTACTACAATTATTCTTCCAGAGATGGGCAATAACTAAATTCTCTTGACCATCAATCATAACTTTTCCTCCTTTCAATTTGCTGAACTACTTGTTCAGTTTTAGGGAAGGATGGGTTCAACTTTTCCTCCCAGTGCAGTTGCTATTCCCTTCTGGGGCTGTGAAAGGCTGGATTCTTCAGTGTATGTGTGTGGCCCTGCTTGACCTTAAAAACTATTATTTTTCTTA
Source organism: Camelus dromedarius (assembly GCF_036321535.1). Lineage (NCBI taxonomy): Eukaryota > Metazoa > Chordata > Mammalia > Artiodactyla > Camelidae > Camelus > Camelus dromedarius. Next base: position 66,440,088 of record NC_087444.1, on the reverse strand, counting down.
TAAATGTTTGGCTATATCTTACTATTGTAACTTTACTCACCTATATCTGGTAGAGCAACTTTAAAGATAGACTCACCTTACCCATGATTTGCATCTTATTTACAACAGCACTTTTACCCCATCAAATTACCCATCAAAAGGTAAACAGATAATACTGTATCATGCATTTACAGTAGAATACAATGATATTTATACAATGGATAGTATTCAGCAATAAAAAGGAAAAACCTACCGATACACAGGGACAAAAGGGATAAAACACAAACATTTTTCTGATTTAAAGCTTTATGCAAAAGAGTACATACCATACAATTCCATTTATGTATAGTTCTAGGACATGCAAAACTCATCCGTATTAGTAATTGGAATTATATTGCCTTCCTGAGAACTTCAGCCACCTTCAGGGACATGCTACTGTCCAATTTATCCAAAAGCCTTCACATATTCTTTCTACCCTCCCATGTCTAATTTGTCTGAAATTTGAGTATAATTATAGTCTGGACCATCCATGTCAAGTAATCTTTCAACAACCTGCCATTTTAATATGAAGATTATATGTAAAATGCTCAATATGATAATAATGCCTTCCCAACTAAAACTCACACTCTTGGAAGTCAACATTTTATTGGCTATATTTTTTGAAATTTTGTAAGTACACATTAACACACTGTTATCTGAGGTGAAGGGATATGATGTTGGCATGTAAATCTAAAAAGAACTTACCATTAAATGATTTCTGAAAGGATGAGAAAGATATTTTCCTTGCATGCTACCATAGGCCATCAGTCAGGTAACTACTGAATATCTAGCCTCTGCTACAAGCTACAGTAGGGAAAGTAAAAGAGAGGATCTTATTTTGGGGGAATCTAATCTGATGGGGAAAGAGGCCTCAGATAAAGCAATGTTGAATCAGGTATCAAATTATTAGATCATATCAGAGGATGGGTCTGTTCACATGTTACAGACACTAAATACAATGTGAATGCAGAAAAAAAGGAACTGCCATGCTCTGGAGTAGTTAAGGAACATTTCATGGAGGAAGTGAAACTTGATCTTTTAACTAAAGGATATGTAGTATTGTGGTAAAGAATATAATCTTGCCCAAAGAGAAGTCTGACATTTGCCTTTGACTTCTGGGAGGTAGTTGCTAAGTCTTTGGAATGTCATGCTTGACAGGAGTGTATTTATTTGCCTGGGAACCAGAAGGTAACAATGTGATTGGAGGGGAGGATGTCTTTGAGTCATACTAATGATGTGATTTAGGGTGAGGGCTTTGGGTCAGCATATCAGCTCAACCTCTTAAGGGCTGGAAACTAAGATCAGCCACATGGGCAGTGAAGCATGCCCATGTGATGTAGCCCTAATATAAACTCTGGACACTAGACATGGGTGAAGCTTCCCTGGCTGGCAGTATTCTGTATGTACTGTCATATCAGGAAAGTAACGCTGTCCATGACTCCACAGAGAGAAGACAACTAGAAGCTCTGTGTTTGGTTCTTTCCTGGACTCTGCCCTATGTGCTTCTCCTCTTGGCTAATTTTAATCCGTATTCTTGTCTTATAACCATAACTGTGAGTATTATAGCTTTCAATACGTTTTATAAGTCCTTATAGCAAACTATTGACCCTAACAGTAATCTTTGGGACCCCTGAACTTGCAGTTGGTATCAGAGGTGAGGGTGGTCATGGGTGTGCTACTGCACTCTCATACTTTACAGCTGGCTAACTTTGCAAGTATCCCTGTGGGTGTATGGCAGCTGTCATATAATGAAAGGTCCAGTTGTGACAAATAAAATCAATTGTATGGAGTACATTTGGGAGACTAGAACAAATAGATATTAGCAAGAGTTCTCAGTTACACAGAGAAATACATGTGGAATGACCAGACAGGATATTATTCTCTCAGCCCTTGAAAAAGAAGGGATTTAACTTCCATATAGTAAGTGATATCTTTTTTGCATATTGACTGAAAGAAAATGGAAAGAACTGGGGAAAAACCATGGCAAATCTAAATAGTTACTGCAACAGTCCACACCTGAAATAATATGGCTCTCAGTTTGGAAGATATCAGTGGCAAATGAGAATATGAGAGGATGTAAAGATATTTCATGGAGTGAAATAAAACAAAAATTGTGGAGAGACCATTTGAAAAATATAGCACAGATGGTGGAATCAACCTGATACTACAAGAAGCTGACTACAGGATCAAAAGTATATAGAAAAAAAGATAAAGATAATTATTATTATTTCTGAAATATCAGTAACCAAAAGGGTGAAAAAACTGATTGCTGTATTGCTGTAGGCAGATTAAAATATACCACAAGATCTCCAAGTGGGAGAAATGGACTAAACATGTCTATTTGAAAATCATTCACATAAAATAAGGGAATCACAATTTGAGAATGGATCAGATTGTTAGAGCTTAGAGGGCTTTTGTGAAGACAAGAACTGAGGATAAAGAAAGATCCTTCAAGGATACTGATGAGAGCCTACTGAAATAAAATCCATTTATTCAACAAATATTTATTTTTCCAGGCAATGTAGATAGAGGGAAGCAAAGCAACCAAGATGTAAAAGACACCCTGGGACACAGGATAAGTTTTTCACCCAAATCCAGGTACTCAGCTATCAGGAGTCTGAGCACTATGATATGAAACATGGAGACTTATTAGGAAGAAATTTATTGAAACGAAGTGCTACTGAAATTATCACTTTGGTCCAAGGCATATGGATTTTGAAATCTGACAGTAGGTCTCACAGTGACAATGGGATGTGAGACTGAGTGCAGGAAACAAGTATAAGGGTAAAGGAAGGAAAGATAATGAAAACTAAGAGAAAGATAAATATTAGCAATGAGTTCCTTTTTATATTTTGGTTAGATTTAAGATGCCTGTAAATAGACTATAACAAAAGAATAAAGATAGAGGGCTGAAATGTTAAAGAAAGAGATGAGAAACAAGAAGAAAGGCCTGTATCTGCAGTTTCCAAGAGACTCTTATGTGGAGGTGTCCACAAAGTCAAAACTATTTTTGTTAATAATAACACTTCATTTGTATATTTAACTGTGTATTGCACAAATGGGGAAAAAGTGATAGTGGGTATCTCATGGAATTTTAATTTATGGAAGTGACACAGAAAGGCTAATAGTATTAAAAGAAAAAATTTTATTACTTGCATTTCCTGAGAGGAAGGGCCATTCCATGCCATGCAGGGCCACTTAGGGAAGCACCAGGTTTGGTCAGGAGGCAGAAAGAAACAAGTAGAAAGTCTAGGCCAGAGCCTTTATTTGGGCTTGCTTCCATGGGAAAGGTAAGGCAGGGCAGAGGAAACAGCTTAGGAGTGGCTTGTTTGAATAGTGTTGACAGGTTGTGGGGGACAGGGATGATCTCCAGTTATCCGGTACCTGGCCCCAGGTGATTTAGGGCAGGGGAAATACTGGCTGTGATTTAGATAAAGGAGGTGGTTGAGGATATGGTCTAGGGATTGGTTGATTTGTATATGAAAGGTGGGCTCACCAACAAGTTGTTTACTATTTCTAGGAATTAGCTAGCTCTGGGAGGAGCGATCCCTCCTCAGCCAGTAAGACTCCCCAAAGATGTCAAAACATAAAATATAGAAAATTAAAAATATGATTAATACAGTGGATAAAATGCTGGCACATTAACGTAAATCAATATAAAATAGATAAACAACAAGTTTATACTGTATAGCACAGGGAAGTATATTCAATCTCTTGTAGTAATTTATGGTGAAAAAGAATATGAGAATGGATATTCAAAAGAATATTGAAAACGAATGTATGTATGTTAATGTATGATTGAAGCATTATGCTGTACATCAGAAATTGACACAACATTGTAAACTGACTATACTTCAATAAATATATATATATATATACACACAAAAAAAAGAAAAAAAAACTACCCAGCCCCCCCAAAAACCCCATAAATCAAAGCACTGGTACCAATCTGTAATAGTAATCACTGAATTTTGAACTACCACATACTCACAGGAAACAAGTTTCACTTCAGACTTTTTGATGGCGTATAAAAAATCATTCATTTTATTAGATTGCCACCTTTAAGTACACATATTTTCAATATTCTGTCTGATTATTAAAGAATTATGTATAAAGCACTTCTGTTACATACCACAGTACAGTTGATCCTTAAACAACACGGGGAGTGAGGGGCACCAACCCTCTGCACAGTTAAAAATCTGCATGTAACTTACAGTTAGCCCTCAGTTTCTCCATATCCAAGGTTCCACATCCATGGATTCAACTAACCGTGGATTGTGTAGTACCACAATAATTACTATTGTAAAAAAATTTGCATACAAGTGGACCTGCACAATTCAAATGTGTGTTGTTCAAGGGCCAATTGTATAATGTATTTTGTGAGGAAAAGTGCTGGTGTAATTATTTGAGTTGAGAACGGAATATCTACTTTTTGTGGAACAGCTGTTTTACTTAAAAATATGCTATTATTCAGATGTGGCTATCTGGTAGATATTTTTATGAATAACATAAACCTGTGAATTCAAAGAAAACATCTGCCAATACTTGTTACCGAGGATAAATTTCAGGCTGTCAACTATAAGTCATTATGTTGGAAAGCTTGTATTTGCTACTGTGAGCTTGTCAACTTCCCAATACTTAACGACTTTTATGATGAGTTTACTGGTGATGCTAACAAATGTGGGTTTGGGGTTTTTAGAAAGTATTGTATATGGAAATGTGTCAAAATTTGGAAGACCTGTGTACACCAGAGAACTGTTACTTTCAGCAATAACTGTTGTTATTATATGGCCAATACATAATAATACCAAAAAATACATGGGTAAAATATTTAAATAGACCATTGGATTTTATGTAATAGTGGACAGAAGTTCATTGTTATGATTTCAGATTTTATATTGCAACCAACTGCTTAGGAACAACCAATTGTCGAACTGCTACTATCTGTTTCGGAACTACCAATTGTTCAATCTGGGTGTAGTATTAATGAAGAATAGCCATAATGATCTAAAAAGGCTTTTAAAATATTTCTCTTTCAAACTACATATATGTGTGAAGGAAGAGTTTCTTTATATATTTCAATTAAAACAACATATTGCAACAACAGATTAAATGTAGAATCATGTAAAAATCAGATGTCTTCTATCAAGCAAGACATTAATAAATTTCAATCATGTATCAATGTCCCTTTTCTCATTTTTTTCTTTTGGAAAATAGTTTTTTTGATAAAATATGATTTTTATGTCAACATGTAATGAGTTTATTATTTTTATATTGTTCTTTTTAGAGGAAATAAATGGATATTTTTAAAATTTCTGTTTAAGAAATTTTAAGAGTATTAATAAGTCCTGAGACTAAAAAGTTTGAGAACTGCTGATCTAGACATTCAGATTCTGGTAATGGCAAAGAAGTTGGTATCAAAATAACCTTCCAGCTGATAACAATGATAACTATGGACCAATTATAAAGTGGTTTGAAGGCACTAATGGATGATCAAAAGCAGGCAGAAACTGTAATGAATAAACCTTTGAAAGAAAGAAACCAAACTGCAGTGAGATCTACATTAATCGAGGTTTTCCACTGTGTGCCCTGGTAGTTCATGCAGCACAAGGAGACAGATCTCAAGGAGAAAGCAGGAGTCATCCTGCACGGAAGAATCAGAGACAGAGTTCAGGGATACCAGACTGCTGTAAATTCAGGAAAAATCCAAGAATGAAGGAAGCATAGAAGAGCCCTGATGTTAGCATAAACCCCTGCTCAAAACCTTGGCTTACTACATTTTTGCAGGGTAAGACTGCAAGGAGCACAAAGGGAAAAGAAAGCTGGAACACTGAAAGAACTGAGCAAAGATTTCAGCAACTACTTAGCTCTGGAAAAACAGTTTTAAATTCCAGTCCTGTGCCACGTTAGAAGAACCTGGTTAAAACTTTGGTCTTCCTGTTGTAAACCCTAGAATGGCCATGTATTAGGGGTAAAGGCTGCATCCCAAGGCTTAGAGCAACTCCATATAACTTAAGGCAAAGCTGAGAACGAAGTAGAAATAATCTAAACAACTTAAAGGCAACCTGACAGAGGAATCGACATGACCCTCAGTAACTTAACCACCTACACTAGATTAAAACTCAGCAAACTTCAGAGGAAGAAAAAGGATCCAGCATCTTGACAAATACTATATTAAATTTTCCTGAGAAGAAACAGGAAAATGTAACCAATAAGGAAGATAAAAACTGGTCAACAGAAACAGACTGATACATGTCCCCTATGTTGAAATTAGAAGATAAGAAATTTACAATAACGATGATAAATAGGTTTACAAATCTACAAGAAAAGGTGGAAATATGGGTGAAGGGACAGAGTATTCAGGAAAGATAAGGAAATGCAAACCAAAAAAGCCCAGTTTATGAAATATAAAATTCACTGGATAGGTTTAACAGCAAATGAACATAAGGGAATAAAAACCAATAAACTGGAAGTCAGGTTAACAGAAATTACCCCAACTAAAAGAATTGAAAATCCTTAGTGAACTAGAGGATAGGATTTAAAATATAACTGAGAGTAGAGAAAAAAATAACTGTAGAAGTATAGACCAAAATTTCCCCAAATTTGAGCTAATACAAGTACCGTGTGAACTTGTTAAATTAACGGTTTTTGTTTTAGATTCTTTAGGATTTACTATGTACATAGTCATGTCACCTACAAATGAAGATAGTTCTCTTTCTAATCTGTAGCCTTTTAACTTCTTTTTCTTGCCTTATTGTTCTGGCTTGTGTCCTGTGCAGTGATAAACAGAAGTGGTGATGGGGGCATCCTTTCTTTGTTTTTGATCTTAGAGTAAAAAGCATTCAGGTTTTCACCATTGAAGGTGATGGTAGCTGTAAGTTATTCAAAGATACTCTTTTTGAATTTGAGGGAAATTCCCTGGATTGCTAATAAACAGATTTATCATAGACATTGAATTTAATTATTTTCCCATTTACTGAGATGATTATGTGTTTTTTCCCTCATACTTTAAGTAGTAGCTTACATCCTTGATTTTAGACACCTTTTCATGTAAATTATATAGATTGACTTTTGAATACCAAATCAACCTTGCTTTCCTGGGATAAACTCTTTTCGGTCATGAGGTATCATCCTTTAAAAATATTGCTAGATTTAGTTTTGTAATATTTTATGAAGGATTTTATACCTAGCTTCATGAAGGATTTTAGTGTGTAGTTTTCTGTTCTCATAGTGCCTTTGATTGTGGATAATGCTGGTCTTAGGAGTTGGGACGTGTTCTCTCCTACTGTATTGGTTGGCATAAAATTGTATGTTCTCTAATTGTCCTTTTAATGTCTGTGGAATTTGTAGTGATGGAGCTTCTTTTTAATTTTTTATATTGGTGAAATTTGTGTCTTCCATTTTTGAAATTAGTATATATAGCTATAGTTTATTAATTTTATTATTTTAATACATCAGCGTTTGGCTTCACTCATTTTCTCTATTTTTCCTATTATGTATTACACAGATTTCTGCTTTAGTCTTAATTTTTTCCTTTTACAAACTTTTGAGTTTAATTCACCTTCCTTTTTCGAGTTATTTAGGGTGACAGCTTAGATCATTGTTTTAGACCCTGATTTAAAGGGATAAAATTTAATGGTGCTTTAGTTGCATTCCACACATTTTGATATGTTGTCTTAAGTAACATTCAGTTCAAAATATCTTCCAATTTACCTTAGGATTTTTGCCTTGATTCATGGATTATTTGGAAATGTGATGAATTTCCAAATATTTGGGTAATTTAGAGATATGTTTTTGATTTCTAAGTTAATTCTACTGTGGTCAGAGACCATACGCTATGATTTCAGTTCTTCTTAATTTGTTGATGCTTGTTTTATGGCCCAGTAAATAGGGTCTATCATGGTGAATGTTTCATGTAAAATATTCTATAAAGATGAACTAGATAAAATTCATTGTGTTTTCAAGCCTTCCATAGTCCTACTGATTTTCTTTCCCTTTGTTCTCTCCATTTCTGAGGGAGAAGTATTTATATCTTAAGCTATAATTATATTGCTCCTTTCAGGTCTATCAGCTTTGCTTCATGTACTTCATGCATTCTCAGTAGGGGTGATACTGCTCCTAAGGGAGCAAAATTGGTTCCAGGGAAAATGAAAAAAGAAAACCTTAGATATTACAATGGTTTGTGGCCCTCCAAAGGGCAACAGACTATAAATAGATAATGGTATTAAAATTTCACAGAGGGGAGGCAGTTAGAAAAAAAAAATATCTAAAAAGATTCTTTAGGGCAGTGAAAATGATAAAAAGCTTCTTGAAAAACACTGAAGTATTTTGAAGCTGGCAGAATTGTTATGACTTCTGATGATCTGTCCCTATTTATCACTATAATATTCCACGCTCTGAAATCTACTTTCATATATAGCCACTCGCATTTTCTTCTTAGTGTTTGCATGTGTAATAGGGTCAGATTCCATTTCTGATGTCTTACTGCTAACAACTTCCTAGACCCACTCCCTTTTTCCCTGCTCTTGCCCCATACCTGGGCAAGCCTATAAGAAAACTTAGGATGCTGGCTCTGTTGGTGCTGGCAGGAAGTTTAAACCATGCAAGCCTTAGCTCACATACAGAACCCCAACCTGACCCATCCCCTAACCACAATAAACACCAAAGCCTGACACCCATCCTTGCTCTCTCAATCCATTTTAGGACTAGCTTGGGAATCTTCCCTGCTCTCCCTAGGAAAGCCTCGTTATGTCAGATTTCAGTCTTGACATCTGAGCCAAATTTTGGGTGAGTAGGGAGGGTTGGTATCACCCTCACATTGCAACCACCAGACAGCATGGTACACATTTTTTCATCTGTTTATATTTCATCTACCTGTGTTTTTACATTTTAATATACAGCACATAGTTCGGTCTTTCTTGTCATTTCAGATACTGAACAGTCATCTTTAGAAGTTTCATTTGGTTCTTATTTATTTCAGTATTTGTTATCTTGCCTCATTATGTTAATTTTTGCTTTACATCCTTGATGATAATGAAGCCATTTACAATGGCTGTTTCAACATCCTTGTCTGCAAATTCCATTACCTCTACCTTTTAAAGTTTTTTTTAATTGAAGTATATTCAATGTGTTCAATTTTAGGTTTGTTATTATTGACTGAGTTTTTTCCCCCATTGAATGATTTTTTTCCTGTTTACAGGTCATATTTTCCTGCTTCTTCATAATGTTTAATAATTCTTGATTGAACATCACACACTATCAGTGTTGTTGAGTTTAAGATAATGGTAGTATTTTCATAAAGAGTTTGGCAGCCTTTTTCTGGCATTCTGTGGCAGCCACCAAGTTACACCACTAGGATCTCTCTTCAAAATAGAACTTACCAGTCATGTGCAAGAACTGTAGTTACCTGGCAACCTCTAATTTTTACCATCTTCAGGAAGCTCTTCAGATTTTGAACCAAACCAGGCCTCCCCAGGGAGTTCCCACCCAATGACTGAACACTGAGGGTGGCCATTTCTGTCCATGGGGACTCTTCTGATGGACAGTTTTTGCTTCAGACCAGTTAGGCTGGTTGACACTTTGTCAGATCTGCATATTGGTCTAAGGCTCTCCCTGCCCAGTCCTGTTAGCTTCTCACCCTTTCCTTCCACAGGGGTCATATCTGTATCATGGTCTGATGGCTGTGTATTTCTGATCTCACTTTTTCCTTTTATCTTTCATAGATGTCACTTCTAATAAATCTATGACACTCCCAACTCCATCTCAGCATCTCCTTGGAGGACCCAACAGACACACAGCAATTACTTTTGGATTGGTTAAATCCTTTTGATGCTTTTATTTAAGCTCTTTTAAGGCAAATCTTGCAGTCTCTAATCGATGGCTAATCTAGCCCCATTTACTAGGTGTGACCTTTCTAGGGAATCTCTCTAATGTCCTATGTATTAACAAGTTCTCTCCACTGTGGCTGGAGGGAAATAAAATGATTCCTGGTGCAGTAGGCTATGGGAATTGTTTGTCTCATAACACCGTGGTAATTGTATTTTTCTTAGAACGTGTCCTTGCCTGGTCTCATAGGATTTCAACACCTACAAACGTGCAGATGTGTATTTGGCCAAAGACTCAAGGGGAACCTTTTCCAGATTTGGGGAACTCTTTCCCTGCATAGCTCCCTCTTTTGGGGAAGTGTGTCCTGCAAATTCTAGCCACCTCAGTCTCCTTGAATGCCAGTGTTGGTCCCCTTAAGTCAATAAAATTGCCAAGTGTTTTTTGGATTCCTCTTTCTGCACTGCAGTTTGGAAGTTGCCTTCAGATGAAAGCCTGGAATGAGGTACGGTGCATCTCATTTGTTTTTCTTCTCTCGGGAATCCAGGCCTGTGCTGCCTGTTGTTCAACATCTGGAAATAATCTTGTCCAGTTTTCTAGTTGTTTCCTGTAGAAGTATAATTCTAGACTCTGTTACTTCCTAAGGGTTGGAAGCACTAGTCTTGAATTATAAAAATGCAGACCCAAATGGCTTAATAATGATTTTCATCAAACATTTAAGGAAGCAATAATACCAATCTTGCACTAATTCACTAATTCCATAAGAAAACAGATAAAGAGAAATCACCCCTAGTTTGATATGGCTGACACAATTCTGGATACAGAAACTTCTCAGTGACATTACAAGAAAACTATGGACCACTATCCTTGGTAAAATCATGCATTAAAGCTTACTAAAATACTAGCAAACCAATTTCAGCAATCTCTAAGAAGGATAATGCATCTTGTCCAACTGGAGTTCATCCTAGGAGCCCAAGGTTGGTTTAAAATTCAAGTTAACCAATGTAATACATACAGAACAGATTAAAGAAGAAACATCATACAATCATCTCAACAGATGTAGAAAAAATATTTGTTAAAATAAATATCCATCTCATAATTAAAACTGTCAGAAAACTAGGAAAAGAAGAGAACTTCCAGAATCTAATAAAGAGCACTTATGAAAAACTTACAGTTAATATTAAGCTTAGGAATGGATTATTAAATGGCTTCCTTCTAAATTTAGTGAACTGCTAAGAATGCTCAGGCTTACTATTTCTATTCAACATTGTACTGTAGGTCCTAGTCAGTACCACAGGGTAAGAAAAAGAAATGAAAGCAATAAAGTATGCAAATATAAAAGTGAAATATCTCATTTAAAGAAGTCATGTTTTATATGTAGAAAATCTAAAGGAATATACCAAAACAAAGAACAACAGCAACAACAATAAAACTTAATAAATCAGTAATGCAAAGTCAGTATCTAGAAGTCAGTTGTGGCTACATATATTAACAAGCTGGACAAAGAAAATTTAAAAATCCTACTATCTACAATAGCACCAAAAATATGAAAAGCTTAGAGATAAACTTAATAATAAATGGATAAGACCTTTATACTAAAATAATAAAACACTGTTTACAGGAATTAAAGGAGGTAACTAAAATTTTAAGATATAGTACAGCCATGGACTGGGAGACTCAATATTGCTACGATGTTAGTTCTCACCAATAAAAATCCCAGCACTCTATTTAAAGAAACAATAAGTTTATTCTAAAATGTATTTGAAAAAGAAAATGATCTGGAATAGCCAAAACAATTTTTTAAAAAGAAGAAAATTAAGAGGACTTACTCTGACATCAAGCCTTTATTATACAGCTACAATAATCAAAGGCCAGGTGGTACAAGCACTAGGACTTAAAATATATGAAAGGAAAGAATACTCTAGAAATAAACTGACACAAATACAATCAGATAATTTTTGATAAGATCATCAGAGCAATTTAATTCAATTCCACGAATGATGGGAGATATTGATATCTATATGTAAGAAGATAGACCATCAGCCCTTACCTCATATTATAAACAAAACTTAACATGAGATGGGTCACAGAACTAATTTAAAAAAAGAAAGCAAAATATACATATCATTTTTAGAAGAAAATACAGGGAACTATCTTCACAACCTAGGAGAAGGCAAATATTTGACAGGTCAAAGAAACAATGATAAAAAAAAAAATTATAAACTGGACTTAAGTTAAAAACTTGTGCTTATTAAAAGACACCATTAAAGTGAATCATCAAGCTACAGACTAGAGGAAATATCTGCAATACCCACATCAAACAAAAGAATTCTCTTCGGAATATGTAAAGAATTCCCATTATTCAAGGAAAAAAAATCCATTTATAAAGGGTAAAACATTTGAACAGACACCCCTGAAGAAGATATAAAAAGCACCTGAAAAAGTTCTCAATATAATTAGTCATAAGAGAAATCTAAATTAAAACTGCAAAGATAAGACTACCATTCTTCAGAATGCTACTTTGGAATGACCAAAATGAAACTACTGATAACACCAAACGTAGAGGAGAATGTGGGGCAATCACATTTCTCATACATTGTTGGTAAAAGTTTAAAATGGTATGGTAACTTTTAAAAACTGGCAGCTTCTTAAAAAGTGAAACAAACCTGCCTTATGAATGAGCAACACCAACTGCTAGGTGTTTACTGAAGAGAGATAAAAATAAACTTCCACAAAAAGATTGTTACAAGAATGTTCACAGTAGCTTTATTCATAGTAGCCCCAAAGTGGAACATTTCAAATGTCTATCACAGGAGATATGTACACAAACTAGTGTATTCATACAATTGAATACTATTCTACAATTAAAATAAACTATTTAAGTATGCAAAAACATGTATAAATCTGTGAGACATTAAGCTGAGTAAAAGAAAGATGTGAAAAAGGTCCAGAATGGATAAAACTAATCTATGCTGGTAGAAATCACAGCAGTGATTGCCTTAGTGAGAGGGGCTGACTTGGAAGAGGCCTGATGGAACTTAATGGGTTAATGGAAGTGTCCTTCATCTTGATTAGTGTGAGAGATACACGGGCTTATATTTCTGCCAGAAATCAAAGAACTTTACACTCAAGATCTCTATGTACATTTATTTACAAAGCACAGAGTGGATTCTTGGTAAAGTAATAGCGGCCAATTGCTCTACAGGCACAAGGGCCCACAAGGAGAGGATTTACATGGGGAGTGTTATTCAAAACTAAAATTCAGATTTTACAGGCATGGAAGTCAGTATGTATAGGCCCTTCAAAGATCTCAGGCCTTTAAAAATAAATCCTTAATAAGATGGCTACTATCAGAAAAAAAAAAAGACAAAAAGAAAATAAGATGTGGAGAAATTGGAACCCTTGTGCATTGTTGGTGAGAAAATGTAAAATGGTGCAGCCACTATGGAAAACAGTAGAGCAGTTCCTCAAAATATTAAACATAGAATTAATGTGTGATCCAGCAATTCTACTTTTGCATGTATACCCAAAGAACTAAAAGCAATGACTCAAATAGATACTTGTATACCCATGTTCACAGTAGCATCATTCATAGTAGCCAAAAGATGGAAGCAACCAAAGTGTCCATTGTCAGATGAATGGACAAGCAAGAGGTGGCACATATATATAGTATATATAATGGAATATTATTCAGCCCTCAAAAGGAAGAAAATCCTGATACATACTACAGCTGGGTGAAACTGGAGGGCATTACACTGAGTGAAATAAACTAGTCAGAAAAAAGACAAACACCATATGATTCCACTTACATGAAGTACCTACCAGTAGTCAAATTCATAGAGACAAAGCAGAATGGCGGGTGAGGTATAGCTCAAGTGGCAGAGTGCATGCTTAGCACACACAAGGTCCTGGGTTCAATCCCCAGTACCTCCTCCAAAAAATAAATAAATAAACCTAATTACCTTCCCTCCAAAAAAAAAGAGACAAAGTAGAATGTTGGTTGTCAGAGGCCATTACTGTTTAATGGGCATAGAGTTTTAGTTCCGCCAGATGAAGGGTTCATTAGTTGAATGGTGGTGACAGTAGCACAACAATGTAAAAGTACTTAATGCCATGGAACTATATGCTTAAAAACGGTTAAGATGGTAAACTTTATGTGTATTTTACCTCAATTAAAAAAAAAGATCTCTAAAAACATTCAAAGGCGTTAACTACCTAAGTCCACTGGACTTTATCTATACAGACTCACCTGGGTAACTATGACTTGGAAAAATTCTCCCTGTTGTCCATAGTTCTTTTCCTTGTTCCAACTTGCGGATCATATCGGGCTTAGTCATGTGAAAGCCTGAAAATAAAAAATAAGACTCGGTGTAAGCTGTCAGGTTTCAAAACTATTGAATTTTTAAAATTTATTTTTATTTTTTATTTTTGGTATATATATATATATTTTTATTGAAGTATAGTCAATTTACAATGTTTTGTCAATTTCTGGTGTACAGCACAATGCTTCAGTCATACATGAACATACATATCAAAACTATCGAAGAGAAAGATACAGCCTCAAGGTGGCAGACAAGGTACACAAGAACGTCTTACCAAAGTTAGGCAAGTGAGAACATCACTGCGCTTTCTACTAACAAAAAGGGATTCATCCCCTCTGATCTTTGAAATTCAAAGTTCCACATGTTTCAGAATTTCTTGAAAGGAGATGCATAACATTGAAGGATTCAAGGAATTTTGCTTACCCACAGAGACGAAGTGACAATAGTTTTCCAACATGACATCCCTGTAGAGGGCCTTCTGAGCAGAGTCCAGTTGCTGCCACTCCTCCTGGGTGAAGTCCACAGTCACATCCTTGAATGACACTGATCCCTGTAAGGGCACACTCTAGTTCATCCTAAAGTAATTGGAATGAGTGAGAACTAGGCATTGGAGACCATGTTTAGTGGTCAGAATAGTTTTTTACTTTGTGTTTTGTATTGCAGAAAACTTTCTCTGAAAATATATTCATCTATATTTACTTATTATCTCATGCTAAAAATATATGAGCTCATACTATCTGCCTTGAATGTGGTTGGCTGCTTGGTGCACCAAAATGATTAAAACCCTGACCTTGCATTTAAGAAGTTACAAGCTAAAAGAGAGGCATAATGTAAATACATACACTCAACAGATATTACAGAAGCAATGACAGAATTATGTACATGGGAATATTCTACAAAGTAAAGAAAATTTCATTTTGTATTCCAAGACTTCATTGAGGACATAAAAAATTTGTACTCACAATGAATTTGTTTTATAGGACTACATGACACTGGCTTTTAAAATTCAAGGGGAGAGTAAAACCACTTAGCAAATTCAGGAAATAGCAAAAGGTACAGTGTATTAGGAAAGAGTCTTTGAGCTGTAAGAAGAAAAAGGTATATGGAGGTAGGCAGTGGGCATATTTATGTAACAATACTGGATTTTTTTTTCCCCACAGAGCAGTGGTCTTAAAAATGTCCTGAGCACATTTCCAACACATTGCATTTATTTGTAAATCATCAATCGGCATTAATGGCATCCACTTTGTTAATGATCACCATTTTCAAATGTAAACTATTAGTATTTTCCTTCTTTTCAGTACATTCCATTGTAATGCATACCCCACTTTGGGTCTGCTGCTTTATGGAGTATAAATAACAAGAAGAAATGTTAAATCAGCACATGTTATGGGACAAAATTTGTACTTTAGAGGTAATACTCCTGAACACTAGAGAAGGCCTGAGGTGTGTTAGGTGGGAAAGACAACTGAGTAACCCCTGTTAGAGATGTGTCCTAGATTAAGGTCGTATTAGTGGTCTAGACAGGGGACAACTGGTTGCTACATGATGAGTTTCATAAATTGGTTGTAGAGTGGAAGAAAGAAAGGCAGAGCTCATCTGCCTAGCAAGTGGGTAGGTGCTTAGAGTGAAAAATGGAAATAGGAAACAGAAGGAAGAATAACTGGATGAAAGGAGATAATGAGGTAAACATTGGACATGTACTTGAAGTGTCTATGGAACAGACAGGTGGTGATTGATGTTGGAGATTAGATATATGGTTCTGATGCCCTGGACAGAGGTCTAGGATGGAGAGAGGTTATCTCAGAGTCATGAGAATCAGATCAGTATAAACTCTGTAGTGAATGTGACTGTGCACAGAGAAAAACAGACAGGGAAGAGAAGCAGTTAGCATCTGTGGAAAATTGGTCAAGACTGGTAGATGAAGAGGAGTTTTATGAGAAAGATAAGAAAACCAGAGTACCACCTTGGATTCAAGAATAGAACATCTCAAGAATGGATTAGCATAAGCATCTCCGTCTCCTGCACCCACATACAAAAATTAGAAGAAACTAAAAAGATAAGAATAAATCTATAGCGCCACATTGGAGAGGTTTCCACTGGCAGGGCACAGTTTGTAGGAATTGCTGGCAGACATGCATAAAACATAAGGACCAGAGAGGAATGTAAAATCTCAGTTTTCTGTACAAGTCTGCAAGCAAATCTCTGTTCTAAAAACCTCACAAAACAGGAAGTCTAATCACAAAATAACAATGTGATCTACCCATTCTGCTTCCCACCTGATCACTACAAAACCTTGGTCACTGGAGATGATCAAGGTTTTTCGATGTCTGCTTCTTGACTCACAATTTAGATCTCCAATCAGTGTCTAGACAAGATAGATTCATTCAAGTATTATATTCCCACTTAAATCAAGATAATACATTTCTGTTCCAGAAGTATTTTTTTTTAAGACGACTGAGGAACGAGATGGTGAATGATAAACGCAATCAATATGTGAACATTGGCTACATCTAGAAGGTGCACTTGGGGAAGGCTTATGCTTATATGGTTGGAATAAGAGAAACTGGGAACAGGGCTGCAACTAGGAGGAGGCAGGTGAGGCACCTACGGTACAAAATTTAGGGATGGGCAGCCCTGACAGTACTCAAATTTTGTACCTAGGCCACTTGCTTGCTCTACTGGAGACCAGTATTCTATCCATGTCTGCCAGCAGTTCCTACAAACTGTGGCCTGCCAGTGAAAACCTTGATGGAAGCAAGTTCCAATATCCAGAAAATTTAAGGCTAGGGAAGCAAATGTTCGTGTAACCTAAAACCAAGTTATTTCAGTAAGAAAGGAAATATCATCTCACCTGAGGCATGGCTTTAAGAATTTGCCTTCCCTTTTGAGCTCTCCTTTTGGACAAGGGAAGAGTCCTGAGAAGGGAGAGATGGGAGGATATAGAGCCTTGTGAATCCATATTTGACGTAGATCTCCCAGAATAACTCAGTGTCTGTGTTAAATCTGTGTCAACTGTCACAGTTTCAGCACTTGCCTACTCTGTGGACCCCACACAAATTCAGGATGGAGATTAGTGAGAAAATAAACAAATCCTGCTCCCTTACCAATGCCAGAAACCTGGTTTCGTGGTCAGGTAGATATCTGTTGTAACTTGGAGAGAGGGAACACTGTGTTTTCCCCCTCTGTAGCTGTACCTTCCATCTCCCATGGAAGACAGATTTATCATACATTTCCAAATCATTCTTCATGGATTTTCTGTGAATTTATACTGTCACCAGCAGTGCATGACAATACATCTCTCCATCCTATGAATGCAGTTGACAATAACTTCAATTTCTGCCTACCAGATATATAGTATAGTTCTAATTTACACATTTCTTACTATGAGTATAAGCTCCTTTAATTTCTTTTCTGTGATATCTTAGAGTATGTCTATTTTTCTCATGTTTATTTTGTAATTGGGTGACATTAGCTTTTATTTTAATTAAATAAATTAACCCTTTAAGTTGCAAACAGTTTTTCTCATTCATATATCAGTGTTGAAAGTGCTAGTTGTGAGTAAAAATTGTTTGCTTTTTCCTGCATACTACCCATGGAACGCTACTCATTTCAGCGTATTGGTTTTAGTTCACGTAATGTTTCCCTGTGATGAATCCCACCATCTGGGAATTATGAGATCTTATCTATTCCTTTCCAATACTCATACCTCTATTTCATATGCTAAACTGCTATTGAGTTACAATTTTGGAGGCAGGCTTAATGACCACTATTCAGAAAATCAAATCTTACATACCCAACTAGCGGTCATACAGTTTCTCAATCACAAAACCATCACAAATCGTAACAGTAGGTTACAAACACGCAGAATTACATTCAATCACTTCCTTCAGAAAAGCACCATCCCGCGGCACCCACATGCCATTCACAATCTCAGACAGCACATTTCATAATTTCATGCAAAGTCACAAAAACCACAGCACAAACCATTTAGCTTCTCTATCGTCACCTGCGGTGTCAAACACGATTCACATACAATCTGAAGAGCGACAGAGGCAGAGGAATCCCCACGCAGCAACAAGACTCCGTCCACTTTCACACACAACCAGCCGCAGCATCCCAGAGAGTAGGATGCACCCAAAATGCAGCAGGTTGGGCACAGGAGGCCGTCTCCATTTGGTACACACACACACACAACACCCGCTGTGTGAGGCCCCGCTCCTGGCAGTGTAGCTTCCTCGGGGTCAAAACAGACAAAATCCCCCCTAGCAAAACTCGCACCAGGTCACAGTCGTTTATCACCCTCAGGGTCACGCCCACGGACCACGCCCGAGGCCCCGCTCGCACAGATCTGTCTGGTTACTACGGGCCCGATTCCGGTTCCCTCCTCAGAATTACCAGGCCCACTCGGACTCTCGGCTTCCTCCCCGGACTTCCCACCGGGTCCCGCTTCTCTAGTCTGCCCTCCAGGGCTAGAGATCCCACTTCCCGCTTCCTGGTCAAAGCCCCTAGGACCTACGAACCTCACCCCGAGCCGAGGCTCAGTCGACTGCGCCTGCGCACTCCCGCGTGGCTGGCGCTCCCAGGAGTCCACGGGGCGGCGGGTTAGGAGCCGCGCGGTCCCAGCTGCGGGCGGTCGGGTTTGCTCGTGTCAGCCTCCGCGCTTTTCCGGTTTTGACTGCGTTTCTCACAGGCCCTGGGGACTAATGAACTTCGGCTTCTGGTTCATTTTCCGCTAGCATTGAGATCACAGTTTTCCGTGTGGTGAGTTGAGCTATCCGGGTCTGGGTGCGGAAGGAGCTCACTGCCGCAGGCCTGGAGTTTCCCAGGCACGGATGCGGCGGGTGGAGGCAAGAGCCTCAGGCCGATGTGAATCACCTGCTGAGGAAGGTGATTGTGGGTGTGTGTGCGATTGTGTGACTGCGTCAGTGTAAGATGTGACTATGGGAGTGTGTGTGTCAGGAAGAGAGGGAGCGCGGGCGCGCTTGTGTGTTGGGGCCAAAATGTGTGCGTGGTGAGGAGGCCCTGACTGGTCCAGATTTGGCTCCTAGGACAGAGTGGGGGCGGGGCCTTTTTTAGGACCTTGGTCGGCGGTGACTATAAGGTGTACACTGTGACCGAGTGATCCTGTTAACAGCATTATTGTGACCGACTGGAGGAGACTGACCATAATTAGCCTATTGTGGCTTTTTTTTTTTACTTTCAGGAGGATAGAGCTTCACGTTTGCAATTCTGGCGCTGAGGTATCAGTAGACAAGAGCCCTGTGTGACTCAATCTGTGTCTGTCAAGACTCCGAGGGCCTTGTCAGAGGGCCCCAGTTCTAAAGCATGGCCCCTGTTGCCTTCATCATTGCCCCCCTATACCTGTTGTCTAGACTAGTGTTTAAAACACAGTAGGCATGCAGTACGTTAAGTGTAGCCTGTTTTGGAGCTAGTTGTAAATTCTGTGGTTTCTTGGAATTTGTTGTACTGGGTTTTCTTTCACTGCTTCTGTGATTTCACTTTATAGCCACGCTGCACAAAAATGGCTGTCAAAGAGAAGTTGAATATTTGAGACCTAGAATGAAGGTTCCAACTTAAAAAAAAAAACGCATTTCTCTGTTTATTATGGCGATTTTAGAGCTGGAATTGCCCTCAAGGTAGGGTCCTTTCCTCCAGAGATTCCTCTTGGAAGCTCTGTGGGGGCAAGCTGCAGCTGCATATTACAGATCTACAGCATTTTCATAGCTTTGTTGACAGTAAATTGCTGTGAACCTAGAAGCAGATTTCAGTCCTAGGCTTCAGTGAACCTGACTTTATGATACAGGGAACGGTCAGCAGTGTTCCAGTCTTTCTCATACTTCCATTGGGCTTATTTATTACTTTGTTTGGTGTTTTGGTAGAGGGAGGTAATTAAGCTTCTTTATTTATTTACTCTTAGAGGAGGTACTGGGGATTGAACCCAGGACCTCATGCATGCTAAGCATGTGCTCTACCACTTGAGCTATACCTTGCCACCACATTGGGTGTATTAATTTAACGTGGATGATGGAGGATTGTTAATGATGAAGAATGTATTCTTATTTAGCCTGTCTGGGTATAAAAGGCCTGGGAACAGTGGCTGGAAATAGTAAGTGCTTAAATTAAAAACTGCTTAAATTAAAAACTTGCTATTATGTGCATATGCTAAG
This sequence comes from Camelus dromedarius, assembly GCF_036321535.1. Taxonomy (NCBI): domain Eukaryota; kingdom Metazoa; phylum Chordata; class Mammalia; order Artiodactyla; family Camelidae; genus Camelus; species Camelus dromedarius. Next base: position 66,419,756 of record NC_087444.1, on the reverse strand, counting down.
GCCTTCCACATTCATACATAAGAAGCAATGAAAATACGAAGTTAATTGTAATGGGCACCTGTAAGTAAGACCAGATGCTCAGATGGTCTAGAACAGGGATTCTTCACCTTAAATGATTTGCTTTGCTTTGAAATTATATACCAAATTATTGTATTTTTATTTTATTAATGCATATTTTTCTTATAGAAAAAGTCTATAATTTTGAGACTATCAAAGGTGTACATGAACCACTTGCCTGGAACCAGTAACTTAGACCTGGAAGTGAATTTTAGGAGGAGTTTGTCCCAAAATAATTTCCTGTATTATGTAAATATAAAGTTAATCACATTAGAGTCAAGTTATTAATATTATATCAATAATAGAGATTCTAATATAAAATATAAAATGTAATGCTATGCAGTATTCATGTTTATGAATAAAAGTACTCAATTGGTAAATTATAAATCAATTTCTTTATTATAATGGTATTTCTTACCGATTTTTCAAGGATTATATCCAGTATGATCCATTAACTGGTCATTCAGTAGAGAACGGCAATGATAAAGCCACATTTATTAAGCCTCTACTATGAACAAAGCACTGTTTAGTCTAAAAGTGTCATGTACCTGAATTGTGCTCATTCACAGGCGAATCGTAGCATGGAAAGTGTTTCACTACAATTATGAAATGCAGTAAAAGAAGGTACAAGGCTTTGTAGGTTTATTTCAGTCACACTGGTTTTAGTGCTAGTACCTGTCATTTTGCCAGTCTGCTCAGTTTTCCTAGTGAGTAGAAGATAGCTCTCCCTACAACTCTTTTTTCAAAAATACTCTTAAAAAAAAGGAAGTAGATGTTAATTCCTGATGATGGAATTAATGCAGTCTTGTTGAAAAAGAAATTAGTAATTCAATTTGAAGTTATAAAATAGGAAGTTAAAAGTACTCAAAATTTTAGCATCTAGAAATAATCACTATTAACATTGGTGTACATTCTTCTAAATTTTTCCTTATGCCTATGTTTATATGATTTTGGTTTTTTTCAGGAAAAAAATCACATGAATTAATCATTTAAACGAATAAAGACCTCTCTAACTCTTAGTTTGAAAAAGGAATTCAACCCAATCAATGATTTGTTATATTTTCTTGTATGTAGTGTCAAAGGATAAAACTAAAACGATTTAGTTACCATGTTTGATGTCTTTAATTCAAGGGAAACAACCCATGGATTGGAGGAGTAGAGTGCCTCTGAAGCAGTAGAGTATTCTTCCCAAGGGGTTTTGGGCAAGAGGATTTTATAGAATGTGAGAAGAGGCAACAAGGAAATGGCATGATTGGCTCCGATGTCAGAGATTTCCTTATGAGACTAGCTGGCCCTATTTCCTAGGGTAAGGTAGGCTGGCCAAAGCTGAGTTGGAGGATTGTGATTGGTGTGCACTAACTTTCCTATATAGGTGTTTCTTGTAACTTCAGTTTAGCTTTGTAATGTGGGCTGGACCGCTGAGCTGGCCTCCATTTTGTGGATCCTGATACACAAATTACCATTATCAGTAGGAATAAGAAGGAAGTGACAGTGGTATCCAACAACCGATTTGATAGACCTTTTGCTATTACACAGATATCAACTTATGCATTTTATTAGGAGATCAAATTGTCAAGTAAAGCTGCTTAGTTAAGTATTTTTTTTTTACGTATTTTGATAACTTTCAGAAGACAGCACTAGTATCTCAAGACCAGGTATCTTAGGAGACTTCATTTTATAAACTGCTGACAAGGATGAGTTTATAATGATGTTAGTAGTTATAATTATGCAGTTATAAATAATGCAGCATAAAAGGTAGGGTTAACAAAAATTGAGTTTTTGTTAACATTTTCAATTTGTTACTCAAGTGGTCATATTGTCTGAGCTAGTTTTATGAGGCAGAATGATGTTTGTGTAGTTGCGGTCCTCCTTTTCTTTCTGAAATTCTCTGTGGGTAACATTGCTAGTGAAGACTAGTTACATTTGTAAACTGTGTTCTGTTGTGTACAAGCATGATAAGGACGAGCAGTAAGAAGCTCAAATGTCCTCAGAAAAACAGAACAGAGATTATCCTTTAATGGTAGTAGATTACAGGATATGAAATTGTCTCTTCTTTATCAGTTAAAAATAGGTAACATTTTGTTGGTTTTTTTGTTTTTCACTTAATCTTGACAACTCTTTGAGGTACTAGCTACTATTGTTTTTCTCATTTTATTTATAAGGAAATCTAGGCAGTACAGATGAAATACTTGGTAACAGACACAATTACTTCAGAGCTAAGATTGACATATGGAAAGTTTAACTACAGAGCTTGCTCTTATTTGTGACAGTATATAACCTCGCAATAATTTTAACCTGCCTGTCTTACTTATTAATTCATTATAAATGTCTTTCCTCAACATTTACTATGAATTAAGGTAACCACCTATAAAACAAATATACATATGAATAATACATACATATGAACAGTGGCCATGTATTAATCTTAACATCTTTTTGAAGAACAGCTTCCTTTTTACAGAATTTTTAAGTGCTTATTTATATTAATACATGGCCAGTCTTAAATTAAGAAGTAATTTCAAATAAAAAGAGAAACAATACTAATATAAGGCTTCATAGCTTTCCATTTTTCTTTTTGTTTATATATACACACATATGTTACAAACAAAATTACATTATGTTTATGCATTATTTTTTAAAATTACTGTTTTGAAATATTTTTCATACTTTTCCCCAGTTTTATTGAGATATCATTGATCATGTTCTTAACTACAAATTTTTTTATAGCTTTGCATTTAATGACTACCTTTTTTTCCCCAACATCTTTGTGAAATTCATGCTGTTGCATGTAGCAGGTACTTTTTCTTTTGCTGTATATTCCATTATAGGATGTTGCACAGATTAGTTATCTGCTAGTCTGTTGTTGGAAATTTAGGTTATTTCTAATTTTTCTTTTAGAGATACTGCTGCTATGAACATTATTGTACATGTGTTTTGTGGACAAAAGCATTCGTTTTTGCTGTGGAGATACATAGGAGAAGGACTGCTGGGTTATGTAATATATTTATGTTCAGTTTTGTAGACACTGATGAACAGATTTCCAGTGTGTAATGCTTTCACAGCCACTGCATGAGAGTTTTAATAGTTAAGTGTAATATTGCAGTCTTTATGATAACCACTAAGAAAATAATGAATGACACTATAAATTAATGAGGAAAACTAGAGTAATGAGATATTTAATTAATACACCAGGAGGTAAGAATGGTGGCACAAAAGAGCAAAGAAACAGAGGGGACACATAAAAGCAAACATTGATGTATTCAACATTATTTGTAATTAAATTTAATGAAAGTAGATTAAGTCCAATAAAAAGAAAATTGTGATCAGGCATGATGAAAAGAACAAAATCAACCATATGCTTTTAGCAGCTGACACACATTAACTATACTGACACAGAAAACTTGAAATACCAAAGAGCTATAATGCAAATACTAAGGGAAAGTTGGTGTCTCTATATGAAGATCAGAAAAAAATTTATGAGCGATAACAGGGGGACGTTCCACAATGATAAAAGTTGAAACCTAGAAAGAAGATATAGTAACCACGAATTTGTATATACTTAATAGTAGCTTCAGGATAAACAAACCAAAGATTAACAAAAGTAAAAAGATGAACTGACAAGTCCACAGTCATTGCTGAAGCTTTCAGTATACCTTTTGATAAGTGTTAGAACAAGGGAAAAAAAAAATCATTATTACAGATAGACGTTAATAGATGACCTAATTGACATCTAGAGAACACTAGATCCAACAACTGGAGAATATACAGACCCCACTTATTGAAATTTGCAAACTGCCTGACTTCTTTACTTTTTGTGTTCTGATCTGCTGAACAGGGAGATTAAATTAAATTATAGAGCACTGATGAAGACTAAATAGTAAGGTTTACAAAGCACCTATCAAATGGCGTTCTTAGCAAATATTTGTTTTCAAGCTGCAAGAGGCATGAACTTACTTTTCTCCAGCCTGGATGCTGGTGAGAGAGGTGGTAAATGATGCTACAAGGAATCAGGGGAGTTGACTGTGATTAAGAAACGGGAATTGCTGAGCTGGAGGATTCTGGGCCTTGTGTTGGCTGGGGGCAGGCCTCCATGTGAGCCAATGCTGTTTTGCAGTGGCACTGTTTCCTGCTTTTGTGTGTGGGATGATCAGGCATTCCTAGTTTCTGCATAACAAACCACCCCCAAGTTAGTGGCTTAGCTTTAGAACAATGATAACATTTATTTTAATCATTAATTTGTTCATTGGGCAGAACTTTATGGCGACAGCTAGAGTATCTGCTCTGTGTGGTTTCAGCTGGAGTAGCCCGAAGGTTGGGGGCTGGAATCACGAGAAGGTTTGGTGGTTGATGCCGGCAGTCGGCAGACACCTCAGCTGGACTGTGGCTGGAATATCTAGCTGTGGCCTTTCTGTGTAGATGCTGGGATTCCTAACAACAAAATGGTTGGGTTTCAGGGTGAGCATCTTGAGAGTGAGTTGTTAGTAGGAAGCTCCATTTCCTTTCTTAACCTAGCCTAGCCATGGAAGATACGCAGTGTCATTTACACTGCACTCTTGTTCATCAAGAGAATCACAAAGGCCTGTTTTGTTTTAAAGGAAGGGAAATAAACTCCACTTCTTGACAAAGTGGGTGAGTGGCAAAATTCTGGAAGAACATACAAAATCTGAAATATTGTGGGCCTTACTGGAATTAACAATACGTGACAGTCCCTGAGGCCACAGAGGAGGTTTAGGTGTGGATGGTGTCTTCCCTTTGCAGGCCTGGAATGTGGAATAGAGGGAAAATACCTTCCCACTCTCAGGTCCAGGCGAGTATTATCAGAGTGGAAGATGGGCCAGAACCCTCCTGCTAAAGTGTCTGGATCCTGTTTTCAGACAAGAGGACACTGCTTGTTGTCTGTGCTTGTCTATTGTATTTCTTGTGTGTGGAGGGTTTGGATTTGTCCAGAATCCTTCTTACCTCTGTTATTTTCTATGTATGTTGACAAGGTATTTTTACAAACAGGAAGACAGAAGGAAAAAGCTCATATTAATGTGCATCAGTTTGGGAGCTGAAAGGTGTATCTCATCTTATAGCTGACTTTTCTTTTCCCAGTTCTCACCTCTGTGGTCTCTGTGCTTCTCTAAGAGGGAAACCTTGAAGAGTATTGACAAGTACTCAACCATTTTTAACCATGGCTTTGGTAAGTTGCTATTTCTCTCTAGTTCTTGAATGTAGTTAAGATATATTAGATTATGTGAGCATTTCCTTATTTTGAAATGTCTTATGTAATAGATATCTAAGAAACTCTCCCCAGTCCCTCCCGTATCAGCGAAGTATGATGCCAAACAGCCCAAGGTGGTCCTGATGGATCCTTCTATTCTCCCTTGATATGTAGCATCTCCTGTAAGTTCAGCCTTCTTTTAAGAAGAATTATGGAGTAAAATTGTATTCCTTGAGGAAGAGATATTTCACCATCCAAAGAATAGCAGAGGGATGATTAAGAGAAGTTGGTCCTATTTGATTACTCATGGAAAAACTTGGAAATTCTTAGTATTTGTCTAGGAAAATAGAAGATTTAAGACATAAAATATACAGTTGGCAGTTGAGTGTCCTCAGTGTTGGTATGTGTTGAGATCCCGTGTTTTGTAAGGCTTTGAGGATTGGTTAAGAGTAAAATTGGGATTTGCATACAGAGAGATCAGGAATCTACCTTCGGAATCAGTCATGGAAAGATGAATATCAGGAGAAAGATCTGTCCTGTATTTGAAAAGACACACACACACACACATAATAGAGATCTAAGAAGCTGTATACACAGGATGGACTATAGTGTAGCTATTAAAAATTTACTAAATAATTTGGCATAAGAAAGTGTAGTGCTTAGGACATATTTTTAAAAAATAGTCTTAAAAAAATAGTCTTATACACATGGCCAGTAGGTACATGAGAAGATGCTCAGTATTGCTAATTATCAGAGAAATGCATATCAAAACTACAATGAGGTCTTACCTCACACCAGTCAGAATGGATATTAAAAAGTCCCAAAACAATAAATACTAGGGAGAGTGTGGAGAAGGAACCCTCCTACACTGTTGGTGGGAATGTAATTTGGTGCAGCCACTATGGAAAACAGTATGGATATTCCTTTAAAAACAAAAAAATAGACTTACCATATGATCCAGAATCCCTCTCCTGGGCATATATCCAGAGAATTTTCTAATTGGAAAAGGTACATGTACCCCAATGTTCATAGCAGCACTGTTTACAATAGTCAAGACATGGAAGCAACCTAAATGTCCATTGACATGATTGGATAAAGAAGATGTGGTATATATATACAATGGACTACTACTCAGCCATAAAAAATAATAAAATAATGCCATTTGCAGCAACACAGATGGACCTGGAGAATGTCATTCTAAGTGAAGTAAGCCAGAAAGAGAAAGAAAAATACCCTATGATATCACTTATATGTGGAATCCGAAAAAAAAAACAAACATTTACAAAACAGAAATAAACTCACAGACATAGAAAACCAACTTATGGTTACCCGGGGGGGTGGGGGGGGAAGGGATAAACTGGGAGTTCAAGATTTGCATATACTAACTGCAAATATATAGATATATATAAAATAGATAAACAACAAGTTATACTGTATAGCATAGGGAACTATATTCAATATCTTGTAGTAACTTATGGTTAAAAACAATATGAAAACAAATATATGTATGTTCCTATATGACTGAAGCATTGTGCTGTACACCAGAAATTGGCACATTGTAAACTGATTATATTTCAATAAAAATACATTTAAAAAAAAAAAAAGAAAAAGAAGTGGTATATGTATAGAATGGAATACTACTCAGCCATAAAAAAGAATGAAATACTGCCATTTGCAGCAACATGGATGGACCTATAGATTATCATACTACATGAAGTAAGTCAGACAAAGACAGATAGCATATGATATCACTTATATGTGGAATCTAAAAAAATGAGACAAATGAACTTACAAAACAGAGACAGACTCACAGACATAGAAAACAAACTTACGGTTACCAAAGGGAAAAGGAGGGGATAAAATAGGAGTTTTGAGATTAGCAGATGCAAACCTCTATATATAAAATGGATAAACAACAAGTTCCTATGGTATAGCACAGGGAACTATATTCAATACCTTGTAATAACCTATAATTAAAAAATATAAAACAGTATATATATATGTATGGCTGAATCACTGTGCTGTACACCAGAAACTAACACAACATTGTAAATCAACTATACTTCAATTAAAAAATGGTCTTAACAACAAAGCCCAAACAAGTTAGAGAATAATTTATTGTGACATATAAAACCATTACAAAAATGACTAATAGAAAAAAATGGAGGTGACATAATGAACCTGAGGCTTGAAGAAATTTTTTAATTTTATGCAAACTCTGTTATCGCTATATATTTATGTACAGATTTAATACTATATTGGAAAAGAAATTCCATGAATTGTATTTTCTTAGTCTGTAGAAAAATAGGATGTAAAAATTCAATTTATTACTCATTTATGAGCTAGTATTCACTATTTCACTTAATTGGAAAATTGTGATTCTTTTATTCATATCTAGCCATGTTTACAGACATGGTTAGTAACTGAGGAATCACATAATAGGCATGAACTTTTATGTAAATCAACTAGATTTCTTAAAAATATGTATAGAATCTGTTTTTGAGACACTGATTTCCTTAACTTCTCTTACCATAGACTTCCAGGTGATGCCTATTTGCTTTTGTACAGCCTCTTCTTGGATTTCAACCTTTATTCTCTTTCTATTTGAAAGCATTTCTTGAATTTCACCAGTAATGCTTGGGTTTGTGCTTTTAGGGATGGGTAACATTCAGGAAAGCAGCCCTAGACCTCTCAAGAGGAATGGGAATATCGGGTTCTGCTCTGAGGGAGTTATACTGGGATGTGATGATGGAGAACAGCAAGTTGGTCCCACGGGGTAAGCTGTCTACCTCAAATAATTTAAATATTCGCTCTGGAATATCAAGACTATCTTTTAAGAAAGTAAGTGAATTTTTTCATTCTGTTTTCAAAGGAACAGGTTAAGCTGTGTTGTATTGCAGGTGACACACCTCACCATTCTCATGATATTCATACCTTTCTCAGCCCCTTCATATAATTTCTACCTCCCTTGATACCCAGGAAGCTAGATGTGACTTGTAGGACACTGAAGACATGTCCATTGCCAAAGAAATCAGGTGTTACATTGTGTTTGAACTCAGAATCAGTAAAAATGCTCTGTGTTATTTTCTGAGCCATCTTTAGAGAGAAGAGCTAGACAAAAAGAATCCTGATATGTACTGATCATCAGAGTAATCTCCACAATTTACATGGTGATGGACTGAATAAAAAATATTTTAAAATGAAGTGAACATATTCATTTCTTATAACAAAATTGTTTTATTTGACCTACTTTGTCATTAAAAATTAGAACCCATGAACTCTGCATTTATCAGCATTTATCTACCATCCTAGGAAGAAACCTGTTAATGATTCAGAAAACTCCATTTTTCCTTTTAGCAGATAACAAACAAAAAATAGTAATCATAGCCAACATAGTTCTCATTGTGCTTTACTGTTAAACTATATCACCTCTTAAGACAGAGAGTCAGTGTAGGTTTAAATAAAAGAAGACCTTTCTTTACCTCTCTCATCTCTCTGTTCTTTGTGATTCTTTGGTCACCCTAAGGTGACTGTTCTCTCAATCCCACTATCCTTCTCTGAAGTCTTCACTAATTGTTTTTGCTTAAAGGTCATTAGAAATTTAACTAATTCTCAACGTGTTTTATAGAATTGGTTTTAATTCTTAGAAATATTTTCATGCATTATTTCATCTTTATTTCTTATAAGCAGTGTGACCACTTTATCAGAGCAAGGGAAGAAGCTGGGAGGGTTGTCAAGAAGACAGCTTAGTTGAGTGAGGGCTGATCAGGTGGGGAATTTTTAATTACATCTGTTAGGTCTTTTTTAAAAATTCACTTTTTAATTGTTTGCTGTTACTATATAAAATTAGTTAATCATTATATAAGAACTTTGTACCCAGCAACTTTTGTAAATTTAGTTGTAAGTGCTAGAATGCTTTACAGATTCTCTAGGATTTTGTAAGCAAACAATTGCCATCTACAAATAGCGGAAGTTTTTCTTCTTCCTTACAAATGTTTTATCTTTCATTTATTCTTATTGCCTTATTGCAATTGTGTTGAATAGAAGTGGTGAGAGTAGACATGGTTGCCCTTTTTTGATCATAGGAGGATGGTGCTTAATATTTCATCATTACACATAGCTGGAGGTTCTTCATAGATGCTCTATCAAATCTGGCAAGTTCTCTAGTCCTACTTTGCTGAGAATTTTTATCATGAAGGGATATTATATTTTGTAAGATACTTTTTCTGAAACTATTGATGTGATATGTCTTTTCTCCTTTTATCAACTAATATGATGAATTAAATTGATTTTTGAATGCTAAATCAATCTTGTATTTGTGGGTCATGTTGTATTTCCTTATATATATATTTCCAGATTAAATTTGTGTCAAATAAAAAAAAATATGTTGACCTCTGCTCCAAGTTCCTGGTATAGAGCTCCTAAAACCCTTGTCATTGCCTAAGTCATAAAAGTACTAGGAGCATCTTTTGTTCTAATATTTGGTCTTTAATCCTGCTTCTTGACACAGTTCCTCAATCCTCTGGAATTTCCTAGGTAATAGGAGTGTCTTTTGTTCTGAGATGGCAATTCTTGGTGGGCCCCTGGATGGTAGTTGGTCACCAGAAATATCAAGCCGTGATTGAAGTGATCAGCTCACTGGGTAGGGGAGAGGGACTGGAGATTAAGTTAATGATTGATTGTGCCTACATGATAAAGCCTCCATAAAAATCCCAAAAGTACGGGGCTCTGAGAGCTTGTAGGTCAGTGAACACATTTACGTACCGGGAGGTGGTGCATCCCAACACTGCAGGGACAAAAGCTCTTTGGCTTGGGACCCTTCCAGACATCCTTCTATGTACTCCCTCATCTGGCTGTTCATCTGTATCCTTTATGATGTCTTTTGTTATATTACAAACTGATAAACACAAGTAAATGTTTCTCTGAGTTCTGTGAGCTGTCCTAGGAAATGCTCATACCCAAGGAAAGGGTCATGGGAACTCCGATTTACAGCCAGTCGGTCAGATGTACAGGTGACAGCCTGGGGCTTTTGACTGGCATCTGAAATAGGGTTGGGTAGTGGGGGAGACAGTCTTGTGGGACTGAGCCCTTAACCTGTAGGCTCTGATGCTATATATAGGTACATGGCATCAGAATTTAGTTAATTTGTAGGACACCCAACTGGTATTAGAGAATTGCTTGGTAAGGGGGAAAAACCCACACATTTGGTGACCAGAAGTAAACTAAAGTACGGTACTAGTGTAAGACTAAAGGAGAAACACAAGAGCAATGTGTTTTTCGTATCCAATTTGCTAACATTTTCTTAAGAAATTTTGCACAAGGTTTTAGTATGTTATTTTATCTTCTTGTAATGTCTTTGTCAAGTTTTGGTATTAATGTAGTACTGGCCTCATAAATAAGATGTGAACTGTTTTCTCCTCTGTTTTCCAGGAATCATTGTGTAAGATTGGTATTATATCTTAAATGCCTGGTAGAATCCTTTAGTAAAATCAGCTGGGCCTGGAGTTTTCTTTGTTTTTGATAACAAATTCATTTTCTTTAATAGATAATTGGGCTATTCAGATATTCTATTTCATCTTATGTCTGTTTTATAGTAAGTTGTATATTTCAAGTTTTGTCCATTTCATCTGAGTTGTCACATTTGTTGCAGTGAAATGGTTCATAGTAATTCCCTTGTTAGACTTCTACTATTTATATATTCCTTAGTGATAAATTCTTTTTTATTCCTGATATTAGTGATTTGTTGCAAAGACAGTTTTTTATTTTTAGTAATTCTAGGTAAGGTTTAATCTATTCTGTTGCTTTTTCCAAAGAAATCACTTTTTATTTCTTCTCTTATTTCCTTCCGGGTACTGAGGATTTACTTTGCCTTTCCATTTCTAGCTTATAAAGTGGAACCTCTGGTTACTGAGTTTGGACGTTTCTCTCTTTTACTATAACATTTAAAGCCAGAAATTCCCTACTTTAACTCCATTCCACAAATTTTTATATGTTGCATTTTTATCAGTCAGTTCAAAATATTTTCTTACTTCCATTTTGATTTCTCCTTTAACCTATGGATTATATAGAACTGTGTCGTTTAATTTCCAAACATTTGTGGGTTTTCTAGCTACTTCATTATTATTTACAGTTTAGCCCCATTTGATCAGAGAATACATTGTGTATGGTTTTGATCCTTTGAAATTCATTGATGCTTTTTGCATGGCCCAATATATATAGTCATATTGGTGAATATGCCATGTGCATCTGAAAGGAAATACGTATTTGGTAGATGTTGGGTGAGTTTTATACAAATATTAATTAGTCCAAGTTGGTTGATAGTTCATATCATTTATTCACTGGTTTTTTTTGTCTTGTTTTTTTCCAATTACTGAGAGATAGATATTAAAATTAGGGTCAGAACCAAAGTAATGTTGAGTTGAGTAAAGCACCTGGGGTGCAAAATTTAAGGAGGCACTCATTCTTAGGGTCGTGCAAGTGCAGTGTTGTTTGCTGTGTTTTTAGGTGTGTACACATAAATGATAATAATTGTTTTCCTAATGTATCACCTGTTCTATAATGAAACGTCCCCCTTATTACTGGTTTAGTTTATCTGAAATTAGTATAGCCACTTTAGCTATATATACCATCTCTATATAAACAAAACATACTATTAAAATTTTTACTCTGAATAGTTATATGTGGTTTAAAGAAATTAATGTAATAAGAAGAGTTATTACATTAACCCAGAGAGTTACCATTTATGCTGTCTTCCTTTGTTCCTGAAGATCTCGTTTTCCCACTGGTAGCATTTTGTTTCAGCCTGAAGAACTTTCTTTTAGCATTTCTTGTAATGCAGGTCTGTTGGTGACAAATTCTGTTAGGTTTCTTTTATCTGAAAGTGTCTTTATTTTGCATTCATTCTTGAATATATTTTCTCTGGATATAGAATTCTGCTTTGTTAAAATTTAAACAATTAAAAAAATTATTTAGTGGACACTGACACCTCTAATTCCAATCCAATTTAACAAGATTTATTTTAGACCTCCTATTTACATGTCTGTGCCTCTTTTCTGACTGTGAGCATCCTGGTTCCAGGTATCCTTAGTACATTTACTTATTACTCAGTTACTCCGCATGTATCCAGTCTGCCATCCATGCTGACCACAAGCTCTGCCTGTTTCTCTGTACATGTCAACACATGGACCTAGACCCTGATTCTCTCCCCTCTTGTGGTCAAGAAGATTGAGTTCCTCCATGGCCCCCAACTTCCACCTCTCTCACAGAAGACATGTGAACTCTTCTCTTTCTATATCTTTATTTTGAAATTTTTTTGTGAAAAAAATCTCATAGAGGCTATGGGCCAGCAAGCACTGATAATGAGAACCACCACTCCTGTGGCAGGCGTCAACATCTAGTGAATCAACCTCCTTATCCCGGAACTCAAAACTTTTATAGTAGACGCTTGAGCCTCAGGCTGTTTATATATTTTGTATTTTGATATAGTGTCTTTGTTTACCTGAAGGTAAATACCAAATAGTCTAACAGTATGATTTAGGTTGGAGTTCTGAATCATGCAGTATTAGCTTAACCTCTGGAGGGGTTGGAAACTAAGGTCAGCCATGCAGGCAGTCACCATGTCTATGTGACTGAGCCCCAGCAAAAACTCTGAACACCAAGGCTCAGATGAGCTTCCCTGGTTGGCAGTACTCCATGCTTAGTCACACACCGTTGCTGGAAAAAGTCAGCATTGTCCATGACTTCACTGGGAGAAGCTCTGTTCTTGTACTTTTACCAGACTCTGCCCCATTTGGCTTTGACCCCTGACGTATTTTAATCTGTATCCTTTCACTGTAATAAATCATAACAGTTGACTGTAATAGCTTTCAGTAAGTTCTGTGAGTCCTAGCAATCATTTGCTGGAATTATCCTCAGAATCCCTGAACTTGTAATTCCTAAATTATTACTTCTCAAACTTTTTCTGACTTTTTTCTTAAGCACTTTAAGACAGTTTTCTTCTGAAAATAGCTCTACCTTCTCACACAAGGTCTGATATATAGTGTTCTAATTATCTTTTTGTAAATTTTAAATTTTAGTTTGTGTTTCCTCTTTGACTCAAGAATAAGTTAAGAGTTCAGATGTGAAATCAGGCTTTTGACTAGGAATATATAAAAGCTCGATGGATCATAAGTGATAATTATTAGATTACACTTGACCCTTGAACAGTGCAGGGATTGGGGAACTGACCCCCTGTGCAGTCAAAAATCTGCATATAACTTTTGAATCCCCCCAAACTTGATTACTAATAGCTTACTATTGACTGGAAGCCTTTTTGATAACATGACAGTTTATTAACACATATTTTGTATGTTATGTGTATTATATCCTGTAGTCTTACAATCAAGTAAGGTAGAGAAAAGAAAATGTTATTAAGAAAATCATAAGGAAAAGGAAATACATTTACATTATTACACTGTATTTATCACTACTGTAACTTTACATTGTCTCTTTACAAGATGAATTGTCTGTCAGTACCTGCATTAATATTGTATTATACTAAACCCTGTAGATATTGTACCTTTTAACAACATTAGACATAAAAAATTAAAAGATAATGTGAAAAAGAAATTCATATTTACTTATAGGTATAATGATTCATACATTTGTTAATGAAGAAGCAGCAAATTTTATTGCCTTAAAGTATTATAGTATAATCAATATGATTGCTTCATAGTAGCCTAACCTGTAAACTAAATGAATCATTACACAATTTTTTGTCACATACATTATTACAGTCATATTCACAATACAGTATTGGAAATATTGTTACTTAAAAAAAAAAAACCTAACTGTGGTAAAAGGCTGATATGCAGTTTCTCCAATTATGAGAGAGAGGCATACTGTAATGGTAATATAATTCTTTGAAATTGAAGAAAACTAATACAGTATTAATTTTATGTTAAAAGTTACAGTATTATTTTTGTCTTTTTGATACCAGAGTAATGCTGGTCTCATAATGATTTGGAAGGTGTTCCCTCCATTACTTTTTTCTGGAAAGCCTATTCATAACAGATCTTAATTCTTAAGTGTTTGGCAGAATTTATTAGAGAAACTATATGGACCTGAAAATTTCTTTTTTGAAAGATTTTTAAAAGAATTTACAAATGAATTCAATTTTTAAAATAGTTATAAAGCTAGTCTGGTTATTATTTCATGTTGGGTGAGTTTTGGTAGTTTGTGATTTTTAAGAATTGAACTGTTTCATTTTAGTTGTCAAATTTATGGGCATAGAGTTGTTCGTAGTATTCTCTTACTATCTTTTTATGTCTGTAGGGTGTGTAAAGCTTACTTTAATTCCTGATATAGGTGATTTTTGTCTTCCCTTTTTTCCTTTGTTAGTCTTAACAAATGTTTACCAATTTAATTGATCTTCTCAAAGAACCAACTTTTTGTTTTACTGGTGTTCAGTCTTTTTCAGTTTCCTATTTCATTTATTTCTATTCTTATTTTTATTATTTTTCTGCTTTGAGTTAATTTTGGTTTTTCTAGTTTCTTGAGGTAAAAGCTTAGTCTACTGATTTGAGATCTTTTTTCTTTTCACATAATCACTTGATGCTTTGCATTTGCCTTTAAGTCTCATAAAGGAAGCAACAGACTGAAACTATTGATATATTCAACTTTTTAAATTTCAGTATATTTCTAATCCCCTTGATAACAATGATTATTTAGAAGTGTGTTTTTTATTTACCAAGTGGTTGGAGAGTTTCTTATTTACTTTGTGTTATTGGGATCGAGTCTAATCATATATGGTTAGAGAACATTCTTTGCATGATATCAGTAATTTTTAGTATGTTAAGGTTTGTTGTTATGTCCTAGAGTATAGTCTATCTTTGTAACTGTTCCATTTGTACTTGAAAAGCATGTGTTTCCTGTTGTTGTTGGGTAGATTGTTCTATAAATGCTGGTTATAGCCAGCTGATTGATGATATTGTTTAGTCCTTTTATATCTTTAATGATTTTCTATTTACTAGTTCAGTTGACTACTGAGAGAGGAAGGTTGAAGTCTTCCAGTGTAATTGTGGACTTGTCTGTTACTCTTTTCAGTTTTATCAGTTTTTGTGTCATATACTTGAAGCTTCTTTGTTATATGCATACACACTTGTGATTGTTAGGTCTTTTTGATGAATTTCTTATTTTGTAAAGTTCTTTTAGATTCCTGATAATTTTCTTTGCTTTTTAGCATTACTTGTCTGATAATATATAAGCCACTTAGCTTTCTTTTGATTCGTGTTTTCAGGGCATTCTTTATTCATCTTTTTACTTTTAACTATATTTGAAATGAGTTTCTTGTACACAGCATGTAGTTGGGTCTTTAAAAAAATTCCATTTGACAGTCTCTGCTGTTAATTAACATGTGATGGAGATACCCCGAAGATGTGCCCCTGTCTTCATTATCTCTGCCTTCTGGTACTCGTGTCCTTGTGTATCCCTTCCCCTTGAGTGTGGCCAGGACCTCTGACTGTCCTTATTCTAACAGGTAGGATACAGCAAGGGTGAAAGGATGTCACTTCTGTGATTATGTTATATATGACTGTAACAGCAGTTTTTCCAGGAGACTCTCTCCCTTGTTAGCTTTAATGAAGCAAGTGGCCCATCTGGAGGGTCCATGTAGCAAGAAACTGAGAGTGGCCTTTGGGCATGAACCAACAAAAACCAGGATGCCCTCAGTCCAGTAGCCTGCAAAAAACTGAATGCTGCCAACAAGCATATGTGCTTAGAAGTAGCTCCTTCCCCAGTTAAGCCTTCAAATGAGACTCTAGCCCTGAACCATACCTTGATTGCAGACTTGTGGAAGATCCTGAAGCAGAATACCTAGCTAACTGTGGCTAGACTTCTGACCCTCAGAAACAGTTATGATGTACTTACTCCGTCTTACCTAGGACCAGCACCACTGTAGTTTTCCCCAAAATGCTCCTGTTATTAGAATATTGGGTAGTTAAATTCTTTAAGCTGATTTCTGTGGACATTAGATTTAGTATTTAATCTTTGAAATGACTCTTGCTTTCTGACACAAGACATGGCAGGCTTACTTTGTAACTTCCCCTCCCCCAACCAGACACTTGAGACATGACCATCTTTTTTCATTAGATATTAGTCTTTGTTTAAAACATTTATTTATTAAAAGCACTTTATTTTTCATTTTTATTCTTATAGGTTATACTGCTGGCCTGTTACAGCCATTTCAGCTGGTGTCTGTGGCCTATTAACATGATCAATTAGTATTTGAAAGCTTACTTCTTCCTGGCGTAAGATGTTCAGGGCTCTCCTTGTACCTTCCCTACCATAAATCAAGATTCAGACATTTTTCTAGGGAGTTTATAAAATGGGCACTGGTATTTAGTGACCACAATATGAACAACAGGAGTGCTTCAAGCATTTTTGGCTTTTAAATTTTTAAGTGTTTGAGCATATTATCTCTTTCTCAAAACTGATCTCTTTCAACTTTTTATGTTTTCTGGGGTATATAGATCTAGAACTTTTTTTATTCATATACATTTTCAAATTGATTGGCATAGGAGTCTTTATCATTTAAATAGATATACACGCTCTGTGGTGGTGATTTCTCCTCTTGTTCTTATCTTATTTTACTTTTAATGTGTTTTATAACTCACTACATTCTACCTCTACCTCTGTATTTATTAGTTCCTTCCTTCTGCTTTTCTTTATTTTACTTTTTTAAGCTTAACTTGTTGAGGTGGATGCTTCATTTAGTAATCTTTATTATTTTATTTGTATTAATATAAGCATTTAAGTCCATGACTTACACTCTGGCTTCTATAGTTTTATGCCCTAGATACTGCTGAAAAATTGTATAGTGTCTTTAACATCATGGTTTTCTAGATGTTTCTTCATTTGGATTGTATTTCCACAACTGAAACAACACTTATTTAGTAGATTGCTTATTTATTTACATCATTAGTCTCTAGTTTATTGCAGCAAACTAATGTTTCTTGTTTTATTTCAACTTTGTTACACATAACATTGTTTAGTCCTAGGAACATTATTCTTGGTCCCTCCTTACGCATGGTTAATCTTTCACTTCTGATTTTCTTTAGACTATTGGCTAATCTTTATTGCCATCCTCTAGCCAAAAAATCAACATATTACTTGTCATAGAACTCATGGCACTCTTGTCCCATCAAGGCCTTTCTCCATATTATTGAGTCTGATTATTCTCCATTGGAGCTCCAAGCCTTTTTGATTAAAATTGTATAAGCGTTACAGTATGGCATACCTGTTAACAATATCTGAAAATTCTTTGAGATGCTTTTCTAAGAAATATAAGAATGGTTGGCTTTGGCTGTGTTAGTTTGGATATGCTTTTATTCTCATCTGAAATGGAAATAATATAGGAAAGAGTGTATTTCATTACTACAGTAGACGTATGTAAGGGATGGGAAGCAGAAAGAGATATATAGTAACTGTTGCTTAATTTTTGGGTTAAATAATACTCATCTGTCTTAACAATATCTTATCTTCCTAATATTTACCTTCATTCTCATCAAAATTTCTATTCCTTTATCCATTAATTAACTTGTTCTGTAACTAACAACTGCATTGTCCTAGGAGCTTATTCTTTAGTGGCATATGAGAGAAATGATTGCATCTGCCCTTGTGGGTCTTTAGGAATAAGGAAATAAATGCATTAATTTAAATAATAAAGAGAAATCAATGTACAATGAAGTCAAGGAACTAGGTGCTAGAATAGAAACTTCTTCGATAGGGTCAGCTGATACAACCGTTTTGAGTAAGCACCCTTCAGATCAGATGGAAAAAAAGGAGGAAATCACACAGTGAACCCACCCATGGGAGGTGAAAGAGATAGGTAGCTCTAGGAGATAAATATTCCATGATCTGGGAACTAAAAGGAAGAGGATTTTAGGCAAGAGGATAGAGTGAAATGAAATAAGTAGGTCCTTGTTATCCATGAGAAATTGCTTGGATGGAGAAGCCATTAAAAACAGCTTGTAAGCAGGGACAACCAAATCTTGATCTGCATCAGGAATTATTTAGTAGAGACATCAGAAATACAGGTGCTTGGGACCTGTCCTTTGATACTGACTGAGTTCATCTAGGTTGGTTGCTATACATCAGGACTTGCAACAACTTTCCCAGTTGATTCTGATCAACACCTAAGTTTCAGAGCCATGGACTTAACTTTGCCCTTTCATAACTTCCATATCATATATATAATCTCCTCATTCTCTGAGTCTTCTTGCTTTTCTTCAGATTTTAAAACACTGTTAACTACTGACTGCTAACATTCATTATTTTCAATTTGTTTCCTCTATGTCTTTAATAACAATTTAATTTTTCTGGCACAGGGAAAAATAAAATCATTTGTTTCCTTTCTCCTGTTCTTTCACATTTGGAGTCCAGATGTAAGACAAAGACATTTTTAGGAAAAAAAAAAAAAAGGTTCCTAATGCAAGGTAATTGAAAAAGTAAAATCCTTGACCTTGAGGACAACATTTTTAGAAATAACTGGCAAAACAAAAGCAAGATTGAGGGAAGGGTCTCAAGGGGGACATTTTAGCTAAATGAAAATAATTTCTGAAAATGTAGCCAATTATAAGCATAAATCTTTTACTCTGTATCAGGGAATTTATAAGAGATGCTCTATAGGTAAAGGGATATGAGAACATCTTTGTAGTTCAGACTTTGCTCATGATGAGAGTTCTTTCTAGTGAGAAAACCTATGAATGTAAAAAAATATGGAAGGGCCTTTGGTGTGCATGAACAATACACTGCATATCTGAAAATTCCTACTGTTATGCAAGCTAGTAAATGTCCAAAGCGTAGGGCATGCCTTAGGTTTCCACAGAGACCTTACAGTACACTAGAAATTCATTTTGATGAGTTGTTATAAATGTAACATATGTGGAAAAGCCTTCAGAGCATGTGGAAAATTCACTCAGCATCACAGAATTTGTACTGGTGAGAAATACTTAAGACAGTAAGCAATCTTTTAGAATATACAGGCAACTTACTGGACATCTGAGAATCCACAGAGAAACCCTATGAGTGTAAGGAGTGTGAGAAGGCCTTTAGATTCTATGGAGAGCATAAAAATTTTCATATTGGTTAGAAACCCTACAAATACTTGGAATATAGAAAGGCGTTAGATTTCAGTCACAGCCTAGATCACATGAAATATGTAGGTGATGTGTTGGGAGTCTCTAAGACTACATGCACATTCACAGACTCACTGGAAGGTCTTACAGGCCTCAGTGTATAGTTGTAACCATGTCTAAAATTTCTTACAGCAATGTACTAAGGATCATAAGGGAAAAGACACAGGTGATGTCTAAAGGAATCAGTCCCCGGGTTTCCTAATGCTCTCTTCCTCACATTAGGGGTCACACAGAATGCAAGCTCCCCCAGAAGGAAAAATACAGCAATATTTATGCAGTGTTACTCTCCAGGGAGAAAAATCACTGCGCAAGATTTTTACTGGGAACTGGTCACATAGAAGCCCTCTGTTTAACAAGTACTAAAATTTCAGACTTCCGGAAGGAAAGCAAGTATTCAGCATAAACCATATTGTTTGCATAAACAGTGTAGGTACTATGTACGCTTGTAAATTAGGGAATAGTAAGAACACTCTTGAAATCTTAGTTTTCAGATGCCAGCCAAAGGCCAACCTTGCAAGCAGGCCTTTCTAAGCAATATCAGCAGTATTCTCTTGGGCCTTGGCCAAGGCATCTTTACCGCAAAATTATTATCACTAGAACCCCCACAGCATGTTGAGAGCAACTAGCACTATTTGCCTTAGTTATACCTTCCAAGAGTCTTCAATTTAGCTGGTTTAAACAAACACCACATTGAGCCATAAAGGTCTATTTTAGAAAGCCAGGTGGCTTACTCAAGTTTCTGTATTAACCCTTCTTTATCTATCCTGAGGCATCGATTTAGGTACAATACAACACTGTCCAGTACATTAAATCTTACCTGAATGCCTTCCAGGGCTGAGACAGCGTCATAATAGAGCACCTACACCAGAAGTGCAGTCCCGGAGGGCACATGTGGTCCTCCTGGAAACAAGGAGTTTACAGTTGTTAGAGTGCCCGAAGTGGGACGTGCACTAGTCAGGCAGTACGGGTGTATGAAGTTTGAGGATTTAGGGGTTGATTTGAGGCAGGACCATGAGTGACAGTAACACACAACAATATTGATTAGGTGGTACTTAGAGTTACATGAGAAAGGAAATGCCTTCTAGCAAGACACCTTTCAAGGACAGCAGTGTGAGGCTACCACCCAGAAGGGGAATAGGGCAAGGTACCTATTTACCAGGAAAGAAGGGGAAATCAGAAAGGGGGCTTATGTGTCTAGGTGACATCACTCAGCCCAAGGTGGGTGGGTAGTCTCTGGATTAGAGAGCTCTGAAGGGCAACAGCAGTTTGGAGTTTTTAAAATAGATACAGGGCTTGTCTTATTCATGGTTAGCAGATGTTGATACAACTCCATGGGGTGTACAGAGCAGGTAGGCTCTAAATGTCCAAAATACATGTTTATTTGGACTATATTTAAAACTACATGATGTGTTAGATTTGAGCTGGCACTGGTAGGTTTTAGGCTGAGGATTCTAGCCTGCTGTGAGGAAATAACAATTTGGGGGCCATTTTAGGCTAATACACATGGGCCATCTTTGGCTTATTACATAACAAGAGGTTAATAGGGCCCCCAATATGACCTCTCATCATGGGCCTCCCACCCTGGGGTTGCCAGGTCAATTCAAATAATTCAGTTTAGTTCTTGGCTTCAGAGGCACTGCCTAAAGCTAGTTAGTTTCCGTTTTGCTTATCTGTAACATCAGCTCATTCACTTCAGGAGCGTGGGTAGTATCTGGAGGTGTACTGCATGGAAAGTGCTAGAACTGGGGCCAACCCCTGCTGGCCCACAGTCAGTCCTGTCAAGTGTCTTCCCAGGTGTTGGGTTTTTGTTTTTGTTTTCTCTTTTGTTACAAAATCATCATGTCCCATTTAGTAAACATAACAACATAATTTCTTACTCTCATCTGTTTTGTTTGGAAGGGACAAAAGAGGGACAAAAGCATTTTCACAGAAAAAAATTTGTCTGTAACTTAACCAGAAAGATACATTATATCCAGGTCAGGACAAAATCCTGAAGTTTCCTTTTTTCCAAGTGGGTTTACATAACCCTCCCTTTCCCTTTCATGCTGGTAAGTCATCTAATAAGCAGCCTAGAAAAGAGCTTTTGGGAGATAGCTGCATTTAATAATCAAACTGCCTTACTAAGAGGTATGTACCATGAAAAAGGTGAGGGAAGTAGAGTCAGACCATTACCATTCCATTGTTAACAAACTTCAGTTAATCCAGAAAGCCTGCTCTAAAAGTAAATTCTTGACACATTAAGGAAATGATAACAGAAAGAAATTTGGAACATTTGAAATGAAGAAAGCACTGAAAGGGATAAACAGATAAAAGTCATAAAGTAACAGACAGCTCTTGAGTTTTGAAAATTGTTTGGTATTTTACAGCTAAAATGATTCATAGTCTGATGTGGTTCTCAGTGTATATACAGGTAATATTTAAGACAACTATATCATAAAGTGGGGGATGTTAAAGAGACCTCAGCCACGTTAAGATCTCTACTTTTCACACAAAGTGATAAATATTGATACTAGTAGACTATGATGAGTGTGTATATCATAATCCATAAAGCAACCACTAAATAAACCTATACAAAGAAATATAAACAATATGAATAAATTAGAATGGAATACTAACAAGTATTCATAAAAATCACAGCAATGGCAGGAGAGAACAGAAATAGACGGTAGGAGCAACAAAACAAATAAAATGGCAGACTTAAATCTTAACATGAGTAAGTATATTAAATGAGTATGATTTAAACATACAAATTAAGATTATCAAAAAAAGGTTTTTTTAATGACCAAAGTGTATGCAATCTACAAGAAACTCTCTTCAAATAATATAGGTAGGTTAAGAGTAAATAAACAGATGGACCTATTATGATAGCTACTTTCAAAAAAAAAAACAAACTAGGGAAAAAGAAGTGTTGGCAGGGATGTGGAGAAATTGGAACTTTCATGTACTGTTGGTGGGAGTGTAAGTTTTTTAAGCAAAAAGGAACCAGAACTTGATGGTTCTGAAAATTCTCAGCCTATCCCTATTGCAAAAACTGAGAAAGCTTGATCTGAAAACTACAGGTGTGACGAAAAAAACCATTTGATGAGATTAGTCTGGGTATGAAGTCACCGCAACAGAAACAATATAGTTTGAACTGAAGGGGACAGGAATGGGAGGAAATGAAGGAAGGATGTCAGACTTCATAGAACCACCATAGAGCTGTTTGGCAGCAGGTGTGCTATTCTTCAAGACAAGGAAGAAGGACCCCAAAGGTGATTCAGAGATCATCAGGGCTGCCTCCTCAGTTTCAAAGGGAAAGGAGTTGGGGGAGCTCCCTTGGTTTCATCAGGCCAGATGGAGCCTTGTGGATGGGGCTGCCCGGAGCCTTGGGAATGTGACTCCCACCTGGCAGACCCTTGATATGACCTCCATCTGACAGAGCTGCAGAGGCAGGACTGCCACCCAAGTGGATCCAGGAGGTGGGACATTGAACCAAAGAAGATTGATTAATTCTCAAGCCTTCAGATGTAATGTGCTTGCCTTACTAAGTTTTGGACTTGCTTGGGACCTATCCCCCATTTTTTTTTTCTCCTGATTTCTCCCTTTTGGAATGGGAATGTCTATCCTATGCTTGTCCCAAAGTTGCATTTTGGAAGCACGTATCTTATGTGGTTTCATGGGTTGACAGCTGGAGAAGAATTTTGCCTCAGGATGAATCATGCCTCAAGTCTCACCTGTTTCTGATATAGGTGATATTTATATGATACTTTGGACTTTATACTTTAGAGTTGATGCTAGAGCGAGTTGACTCTTGGGGCTGTTGGGACAGGATGAATATATTTTGCATATGAGAAGTACATGAATTTTGGGGGGCCAGGGGTGGAATGTTTGTGTTTCCCCAAAATTTATGTAGAAGCCTTACCCCCAATGGAATGTTATATGGAGATATGTGGATGGTATGAGAGATAATTATGTTTAGATGATATCATGAATGTGGGCTCCTGTGATAGAATTAGTGCCCTTCTGAAAAGAGGAAGAGACCAGAGCTTGCTCTCTCTCTCCATGATGTGAGGACCTGTAAGCCACCTGTAAGCCAGGAGGATTATCACTAGGAACTAAATCTGCCAGCACCTTGATCTTGGACTGCCAAGCATGCACAACAGTGAGAAACAAATGTCTGTTTTTTTAAGCTACCCAGTCTATGGTATTTGTTTTAGCAGCCTGAACTGACTACGACAGAGAGGAAGTTTTAAAATATATATAAAGCTAGGTGAAAATACTACACATCAGAATTTGTGGTGTGCAGCTAAAGCAGTGCTGAGAGGGAATTTATAATGTTAAATGCTTACATTAGAAAAATAGAAAGGTCTTGTACCAATTATTTAAGTCCCTACCTCAAGAAAATAGAAAAATGAATAAAATAAACCCAAAGCCAGAAGAAGGTAGGAAGTAATGAGTGGAAATCAGAGATAATGGAAACAGGAATTAACTGAACAATGAGTTAAACCAAAAGCTTTTATTCAATAAAATTGATAAAGTTCTACCAAGACAACAAAGGTAAAAAGAGAAGACACAAATCTTTAATATCAGGAATGAAATGGGGGTATCAATGCAGATCCTGCAACTACTGAAAAGATAGAGAATACTATTGTTGTAGGCAGAAAAATGGCTCCCTCCAAATATTATGTCCTAATCCACAGAACATATGAATATATTACATTACATGGCAAAGGGGAATTAAGTTTACAGATGAAACAAAGTTCACTCATCAGCTGATACAGGGGAATTATCCTAGATTATCCAGATGGACCTGGTAAAATCACAAAGATCCTTAAAAAGTGGAAGATAAAGGAATAAAAGGAGGTTAAAATGATGTGATATGGAGTAACAGCAAAATGGCAGACTACAAAGCGCCAAGCTTCTCACTTGTCTTTTCAACAAATGGTGTTGGGAAGATTTGATATTCTTAGGCAAAATAATGAATTTGGACCATTATCTTACACCATATATAAAGATTAACTCAAAATGGATAAAGACCTATACATCTGAGGTAAAACTAAAACTCTTAGAAGAAAACATAGGAAGAATCTTCATGATACATGATTTGACAGTGGTTTTTTGGATATGACACTAAAAGCATAGGCAATAAAAGAAAAATATATGTAAATTGGACTTAATGAAAATTAAAAATGTTTGTGCATGAAAGTGTTTTACACTATCAACAGTTCACACTGTCAGCAGAACAAAAATGCAAACCACAGGATAGGAGAAAATATTTGCAAGTCATACCTGATAAGGGATTAATATCCAGAATATTTAAAGAATTCCTTAAACTCAGAGACAAAAAACAACCCAATTTAACAAAGGGCAAAGAACTTGAATTGTATTTTGGGCAGAAATTACAATGAGATACCACTTCATATCCATTAGGATGGATTTTGTATTTTACAAGGCAAAACAAAATAAGAGGTGTCAGTAAGAGGATGTAGAGAAATTGGAAGCACTGCTGGAAGGAACGTAAAATGGTGCCACCACTGAGAAGAACTTGTAAAGTTTCTGATATAGAATTACTGTTTGATCTAGCAGTTCCACTTGTTTTTATAACCAAAAGAATTGAAAGCAAGGAAATAAACAGGTATTTGTATACTCGTGTTCGTAGAGCATTCTTGACAATAGCCAAAAGGTGGAAGCAACCCAAGTGTCCATGGACAGATGAATGGGTTAACAAAATTTGGTATATATACGTTTGAATAATCGTAAATAATGGAATATGGTTTACCATAAAAAGGAAGGAAATTCCCACACATACTACAATAATTGAGGAACCTTGAAGACATTACACTGAGTGAAATAAGCTAGTCACAAAAGAACAAATATTGTATTATTCTGCTTATATGAGGTGCTTAGAGTAGTGAAATAAATAGAGATAAAAAATAGAATGATAGTTGCTAGGGATTGGAGGAGAGAGGAATGAAGAGTTACTGATAATGGATTTTCATGTGGGAATATGGGAAAGTTCTGGGGACAGATGGTGGTCATGGTTGCACAAAAATGTAAATATACTTAATGCTACAGATATATACTTAAAATAGTAAATTTTACTGTTAGCTCTGTTAATTATATGAGGTGATGGATATGTTGTCTTGATCTTGATACCCATTCTACAGTGTAAATGTATATCAAATCATCACACTGTATGCTTTAAATACATACAATTATTATTAGTCAATTACTGCTCAAAAGTTTTTTTAATAAAGGTAATTTATTGGTTCACTCAGTTGAAAATACAGGGTACACGATGTACATTATATCTCCAGTAACTATCTTTTTCTTGTTTGTTTGATTTTGTTTTTCTGTTTTGTTTTAAACCTGTTTAATCAGCTAATGACAATTCTATAGCCATGGCAACAAGTAACCAACAGACCTGGCTTTACACCTCTTTAGTTAGTTAACTAATGACAGACCACTTCAGAGATGCACACGTTTCCTCCATACTCTTCTAAGATTCTTTTTTTTAACTACTGTTAATTAGGTGAGTCAACATTCTTAGACTAAGCAGTTTACTTGTTGCAATTATAAGACAAAACAGGACTGAAAAGCTCAAAATATAAGGACTTGGAAAATATAAAAGATAATTTTTATAGACATATAATGCATAGCATGTAATTTTCTACAATCAGGATGGGACTTCATGTTCCATTTTGGACAGTCCTGTTTTTGCCTGGTCTCTCATTGTCACCTCTTCTGCTTCATGATGAACATGTAAGTCACCTAAACAATGTGGTATGTAAACCAAGAAACAGTGCATACTGATTGGCTCAGAAGACATAAAGGTAAATGTGAGATGTTGCTTAGAGATCCACAGTTACTGAGCCAGTTGGGAATTGAGCTGTGTGGTGATGGTAGGTAGCTTTTAATGATCACATCCAGAGGTGGATCCAAGAAGGATCCAGGTTCCCATTATCTCCATCCCACCAAAATCCAATCTCACATGTTGCCATGCTGAATAATAAAGGAGGGAGCATGACAATGTGATTAAAAGTAGTTAGTTAGTAAGAATTCATAGTAATCTCTTTTGAGTGCACAGTATCTTATACTATTCAAAGCAATTTTCCAGCTACTGTTTTATTTTATTTTGTGAAAAACAGGTGGAAAAACACAAATTTACTGAGTGACTACACTGCAGGCCCTTTTATATACTTTCTCTAATTTCATACTCACAGTTCAAATGAAGAGGATTTATTCCCTCCCTTTACAGGTGACAGGTAGAGCAGGCATGTCCATCTTCATTTTGTATCTGAAGAGAAGGCTCAGTAAAATTAATGGATATATACAACTAAAAATTGTGCAGGTGGGGACTGAACTTAGATGTGTTTGACCCCAAAGCTCATTAACATTGTCCTGCAAGTGACTGTCTCCACATGAGCTTAGATCCAGGGATATCTGCTCGTCAGGAGGCAGCCCATTTCTACAACAAATGACACAAAAACTTCACACTCATCCTTTAGCTCCTATACATCTCTGGACTGGGAAGAGTAGGAGAAAAGGAGTGGAAATCTGAATCTTCAACACCAGTTCTCTTTCCTCTTTTAGTCAGCATTTGGGTTTGTTGTATCTTTCCCCACTACAAACTAGAAAGGCAAGGACACTACACTTCAGCCTCAGAGCTGACATGCCATTCTGCTCATTAGGCCTCTCTATCTCCATGGCCCATCTCCCCACTTTCTTTTTAATAAAACTTGTACTTGCTTCTTCCAGTACACTTACTGATTTCTACGAAATCAGTCAAGTTTTCTTTACTCTCCTTTCCCCTCTACAAGATTAAAAGTAATCTACTGATTTAAGAGATTACCCTCAAATCTTTAACTAGCATCTCTGATTTGTAATTAATTGGTATCTCAAAAAAATGACAGACTGAATGCTTTAAGTTATTCTATTATTATTTGGTGCTTTTAATCTAATTTGTTTTGAAACACCATTAAATTAATGATTATTACTGAGTACACACTTGATTAAACTTCCTGACCAATTTTGTCTCATTCTATCTTTTTGGGTTCAGTTTACTTCTTGCTAATGTGTATCTTTTAGAAATTTTCCAGTGAGTCAAAGTCCAGTCAACCTTTGCCTTCAAATGTCTTTATTTTATCCCATTCTTGATTGCTGTTTTTCCTTAACCATTTGGAATAATGCCTTCAAATGTCTTTATTTTATCCCATTCTTGATTGCTATTTTTCCTTAACCATTTTGAAGGTATTATTCCATTGTCTTCTGACATCTTGTGTGCCTAATCATCTTCCTTTTAGGTAACATGTTATCTGTTTCTTTCCTCCAGAAGACTTGTTATTTTGCAGAGTTCTGATATGTCTAGGTGTCAGATCTACTTTCATTATCCTACTTGCGACTTGTTTTGATTCCTCATCTTGAAATCATGACTTTAATTATGAAAATTTCTAAATCATTTTCTTTCCTGATGCCTCCCCTCCTTTCTCTATTTTGACATTTATACATTAGATGTGTATTGAACCTTTTCATTTTCTTCTTTATCTCTTAGTTTCTCTTCTGTATTTCACTTTGTATCTCTGTGCTTTCTAGGTGATCCCCTTAGATGTATCTTTAAGTCCAATAATTTACTTTTCAGTTGTGTTAATTCTTTAAGTTCTTGGGTTTTTTTTTTTTTACTTTGTTTTATTTCTAGAAATTCTCCTTATCCTTTTTAATACCTGCAAATTCTTTTTATGTATTGTGCTTTTGTTATGACTTTTCCAGTTTAAACATTTATTTCATATTCTTTTATGTTGTCATACTTTTGCAGTTTTGCAGGTGCCAGGTTTCTCCCCCCTGGCCAGTTTTATTGATATAATTGACATATAACATCATATAAGCTTAAAATGCACAGAATAATCACCTGACACATACATATATTGTGAAATCATTAACACATAAGTTTAGCTGATATCTATCACTTTCACATAGTTACAAAAGAAATTTTTTTCCTTGTGATGAGAACTTCTAGGATTTATTCTTAGCAACTTTCATATATACCATACAGCATTGTTAACTATAGTCATTGTGTTATATACCCCCAGTACTTGTTTGTACCTTTGACCATCTTTACCCAATCCCCCCCCACCACCATATTTCTTCTTTACCTGCTGCCTCTCCCATGATGGTTTTTTTTCCCTGTTGATTTGTAGTTTTTGTTTCTAAGCTCATTTCAGCGAGGAAGGGTTATTGTTTATTTCAAATGAATGTCATGCACTCTGAGTTGAAAGAATTTCTAAAACAGTGTTGTTAGCTTTAATTCTTGCCAAATTGTAAGCATTTCAGGAGAATTTAGCCAGGTTCTCTATTGAGGAATTTTTTAAAATTAAAAACTAAATTTCTTTAATGGATATAGAGAGATTCCATTTTTCTATTTCTTCTTGAGTTAAGTCTTTTCAAGCAATAAGATCACTTCATCATGTTATATAATTTATTGGCATCAAGCTGTTCATGACATTCCTTATTTATTTATTTATTTTTGCTATCTGTGGAATCTGTAGTGATATCTCCATTTTCATTCCTGACACTGGTAATTTGCATTTTTTTCTTTTATTAACTATTCTTGATAGGGATTTATAAATTTTAAAACTCTTTCCAAATAAAGAACTTTTGGTTTGTTCATTTTCTCTATTTGCTCTCTGCTTTACTGATTTCTGCCCATTTTTCTTTCTTTTTTTTTAAATTTTGGGCTTAGTTTTTTGGGTTATCTTTTTCTAGTTTAAGCCTCTCTTCATTTTAAAAAATTGTGGTAAAACACACATAACATACAATTAACCATCTTAACCATTTTAAAGTGTATAGTTCAATACTGTTAAGTATACTCACATGGTTATACAACCAATCTCTAGAACTTTTTCATCTTGCAAACCTAAAACTGTATCCATTAAATAACTCTCCATTTCCTCCTCCCCAGTTAACCACCATCCTGCTGTTTCTATAAGTCTGATCACTACATCCTTCATATAAGAGAAATAATACAGTATTTGTATTTTTTGCCCCAACCCCCTAAAAAAATCTCAGAGACTGGAAGCCCCCACATCTCTTTGGGCCAGTGTGTAGCATTTTTCTAGAAATACTTTATAGGACTATGTAAGGTCTTAGTTCCAGCTCTCTGCCCCTTGTCCCTGTGAAGTTAGAACCCCAGACCCCAGTTAGTACTCTGAAGCATTATATATACAATCAAAATCTTTATGGGGTTTCTGAGATGTCAGCTCAGAGTTTCCTTTATATTTACTGTTGTGATTCATCTCTGTTTCTGGATGCAGAATTTTCCTTTTTCCTTTTCTTTTGAACTTAGCCATTTTAAAGGCATTTTGTTATAGTTTAGATGGCATATCTATGTGTTTGTAGGGAGAGTAGGGACAGGCATCTATTTATGTCTCTCTTTAAAAAAATTTCTCCAGCACTTTGTTCTTGCCCCTTACCTAATGAGAGAAATAACTGGAATGATTTCCTCACCTTTTAAAAAATGTAAGGGAGGAGTGGAGAAAAGAGTGGGTAGTATTGAATTAACGACCAAAGGAGGGCTTAGGGCACCACTTCTAATTTTACCAAGGTTCAAGGCCTGCTCTCTTCCTAGGCCCCTGTCACCATGGGCCTGCTCCTCTTGTCCTCTCTTCTCTAGTGCTCTACTGTGTATAGAAAGTAGGCTTTCCTCTCTGCTTTTTCAACCATGAATTACTTCCATGTCTTTGGTGTCTGTTACAGAATGGAGACATAAACGGGACAAAGCACTACTGATATACAAGGGAGAGATGGAGAAACATGATTCATAAAGCTTAGCTGGAGGGGAAGAGAGGATACAGTATAACATGGGAATCTCCCTTCTTGCCATATTATATTCTATTGATTTTACCTCCATCTTTACTCACCAGAAAACCAAGGTCTGTGGACAAAATGAAGTCTTCCCCTTGGATGGGTTCTCCTTAGCACTCACCACTTAGACATCAAATCAGTATTTACACAAGAAAGGTTCATTCAAGCACTGTATGCTTACTTATAGAGAATATATTTCTGTTTGTGAGCATGAGAAAAGAGATGCTAACAGAAATATGCACTTAATAAGTGAACATTTTGGGTGAGGTATAGTTCAAGTGGTAGAGCACATGCTTGGCATACACAAGGTCCTGGGTTCAACCCCCAGTACCCCCTCTAAAAGTAAATCAATAAGTAAACCTAATTATCCCCTCCCTCCAAAAAAAAACCAAACAAAATAAGTGAACATTAGTTAAAATCAGAAGAACCTGGATAAGGCACAGGTTTATCTGGCAAGAATAAAAGGAAATGTATACCAGTTCCATGAAAGGGAGTTCTATCGCCAGGAAGTTTCAAGATGGGAAAATGCTCATATATGCTAGAGTGAAGAGACTATTTCATAAAGGAGAGAAGAAACTTCCATCTCACCTGAGCCATGGCTTTAAGATTTGCAAGAAAGGACTTTCCCTCTTTCGGATTCTTTTTTAGAAAAATGAACAAAGGAGAGAGAAGGGAGGGAAAAGAAACCACGTGAAAACCCCATTTACCGTAGAATTTCCATAACAACTTGGTTAAATCTGCCTAGTTAAGTAGTAAGCAGTTACTATTAAATATTAATATTCATTATGCTAAACAGTAACTTTTCAATAATACATTCTAGGGAAATAGAGAAGAAACTGATTATGTAATTTTCCACAGTGCA
The DNA here is from genome assembly GCF_036321535.1 of Camelus dromedarius. Classification (NCBI taxonomy): domain Eukaryota; kingdom Metazoa; phylum Chordata; class Mammalia; order Artiodactyla; family Camelidae; genus Camelus; species Camelus dromedarius. The sequence continues at coordinate 66,388,624 of NC_087444.1, read as the reverse complement.
GGTTCCAGTCAGATGGAAGAAATTTTTCCTTTGAAGTTTAAATATTGATTTTTTTTATAGTAAATGCTTTTATTAGAAAATGACTATTTTAATTACTATGAGACTGACCCTGTGATTGGAAGTATTTTAGATACTTCTCCTTAGCTTAGATTGAAAAAGTAATTAAATCACCCATAATTTCATCCAGGAACAGAAAAAAAAACCTCATTCAAATCTGTTAAAAGTAGTACATAGAGCTAAAAGGAGTTTTTCTTGTGTGCTACCAGTTGAACCCTAGGCATTTCAACATTAGAATTAGTTCAGGTGGTGTTCCAAGTATGCAATCCAGTTATCTAGAAATTATAATTTTACCTCCTACTTTCCAATTCTTTTTTTAGTAACATATGTAAGTTTAAGGTGTACAATGTCATGATTTGATACATGTATATACTGTGAAACGATCACCACAATAAAGTTAGTTAACACTGCCATCCTTTTATATAATTCGCCTTTTTTGTGCACGGTGATAACATTTAAGACCTAATCTCTTAACAACTTTCAAGCATACAATACAGAGTATTATTAATAGTCACCACACTGTACATTAGAACCCCAGAATTTATTCATTTCATAGCTGAAAGTTTGTAACTTTTGACAAACATCTCTCCTTTTCTCCCACTCTCAGCAACTACAATTATTCTACTCTTTATTTCAGTGAGTTCAGGTATTTTTAGATTCCACATTCAAGTGAAAACACAGTATCTGCCTTTCTCTGACTAATTTCACTTAGCATAATGCCCTCAGTGTCCATTCATGTTGTCACAAAAGTCAGGATTTCCTTCTTTTTTAAGGCTAATACTCCAGAGTGTGTGTGTGTGTGTGTGTGTGTGTGTGTGTGTGTGTGTGTGTGTGTGTGTGTGTGTGTGTGTGTACACATTTTCCCTATCCATTCATCTGTCAGTGGACACGTTGTTTCCATGTCTTGGCTACTATGAAAAATTCTGCAGTGAAGATTGGAGCCAGATACCTCTTTGATATCCTGTTTTCATCTCCTTTAGGTATATCTTATACTGCTATTTTACTTGATTTGTAACGGTCATAATTCTGCAAGCGGAATCAAAATGACACCTACCTAACTGGACACACAGTTTCTCAGTCATTCATTAATATCACTTACGTAGTGATCCACTTTCACAGTCACCATGGAATGAACAAACAAAATCATGATAAATAAGAACTGGTACAGATACATTCAGTTTCCTGTGATCTCACCTACTTCACAAAACCACAACTCCATGGGCACTACATGATACTCCTCTAACTCCACTGAGCCTATCTCATAATTCCATAGAATACCAAATCCAACTCTGAAACCACTTACTTCATAGTCACATACAGTCTCAAACACAAATTACAACTAGTCATTCTACAAAGTTTGTCAGCTTTTTAGAAAGTTAAATATAAACTTAACCTATTATCAGCATTTTTCTTTCTTCTAGGTATTTCCCCAGGGAAAATGGAAACATGCCAGCGTTATTCATTATATATAAAACCTGAAAATACAGCAAATGTTCATAAAGAGAAAAATGAACAAATTGCGGCACATAGGCACAATGGAATGATATGGAGACATTTTAAAAAATGAACTACACAATTTCAATAAATATTACAGAGCTAGAATGAGCTAAAGGAGACGTGGAATTTAAAACTGACTAAATTACGATGACATGTATCAGGCCTATGGCTGTCTCTGTAGTGAGACTGGCTGGAGAAGGACAGCAGGAACTTCCTGGCGGTGACGGTATGAAACACTCACCAGGGCGGGCATACACTCACTGGGCGTCTGCTACTACGTGCCGCTCTGGGTGGTGGGGCTTTCTCAAGGGGCAAAACTGACAAAAAAAACTAACAACAAAACGCTTCGCCCCGTGATTACCGACCACGGACCTGGGGTCCCGCACGTACAGGCCTGAGTGGAGTTCCCGCCTGGGTCATCTCGGGCTAGAACTCCCTCCGCACCGCTCCAGCCCTTAGCCCTGTCTCCGTCGGCAGGGGTTCACGATACCTTCCCCGACCTTCCTCTGCCGGGTGACCCGACTCCCAACTCCCCTCCTCGACCCAGGGCTTGCGAGTCTCACTCGGCTGTCCCCGAACCAGGTCTCTTCCGTTTTCTTCCTCGGCCCGCCTCGGGCAGGCTTCCGATTCCCTTTTCTGCCCTCCCCGGCCCAGGGTGGCGATTACTTCCTCGCCTTGGGCTCTCTTTCCCTTCCACGACCTCACCTCGCTCGCAGAGGACCACCACCCGGCTCTTCGGTGTCTGGAAGAACCACCAGTGCAACCCGTCCGCCAACGGTGAGCGGCGGCGGGCGTGCAGGGGTCTCTGCGGCGGGGCGGGTGGGCTCCACGCTCCGCCTGCAGGGCTGGACATTTTCGGAGTCAGACTACGTTTCCCACAGCCCCCAGAGCCGCGGGTGAACTTCGACATTCGATTTCTCTTCCGGTGTCGTGGTGGTTATTGGGTTATGCCTGGTGAGTTGAGGTGTCCCAGGGCGGGCTGCGGGAGGCGCTGGCGGTGAGGAGGCCTCGGACTTCCAGGGGCATGTGGAGCCAGGAGCCTCAAGCCTGTATATGCGTGAGCCGCGGGCGGCCGTGATCGCGGGTGCTATTGTGACGGCATCACTGTCGCGTGTTAGCTCGCGCCGGTGCGCGTGTGTGTGTGTGTGAGAGCGCGCGCAAGTGAGTCCGTATTGACGGGGCCCTGGAATGCCGTGCCTGCTATCTGATTGGGCTCATGGGGCTGTCACTGGGGCGGAGCCTGCTGTGTGACCATGGTCTTCATGACTTTAGTGATGAGGGTGTCTGACTGACACTGTGACCGAGTGATCTTGTGACAGCTCGGTTGTAAACGACTGTTAATTGTGAATGAAGTAGAGCTTGTTTTGTTTTCAATAAGCTTGGAGTTTCGTTCAGTGAGCTTGTAGAAATCTGTTAAATTGTTTTTACGTGTGTGTGTGTATATATTTATATATAATACTTACATATTATATATTTTATATATATATAAATTATATCACCATGTCCCCAATACTCAACCTAGTGCTTACCACAGAGGGGGCATTTAAGTGAGCGTTGCCCACCAAGGGTTCAGTTGTAGGTTCCCTGGTTTCTTGGAACATGTTTCCCTGGATTCTCTTCTGTCCTTATACCAGCTGCATCTAGCTGTAAAGAAATGGTCATCAGAACTATGTCATGAATTTCACTCCTATAATGAAAGTTCCCAATAGAAAAATATACCCTAAATCATGGAATGAGAATGTAGGCTGGCATTCCTTCAAGACAGGCTTCTGGGACGACAAGAAGGGAAGGACACAGGTCTAAGATTCCTTCCTGGGTTAAACTCCTTGGATGCAATATGGAGGCCATTTACCTGTTTCAAACCATAGCATTCTGTGAGCTATGCCTCATAGAAACTGCTTTGAACTTTGATTCCAGCTCTGGACATAGATGATGCTTACATTTTTCACTGATACTGGTAAAAGCAGTATTCTAGTTTCCCTCTTACTTCCATTTGCTTGTATTTGTGGTGGGTGATAGGTCATGTCTGATGTTCTTATTTAGCCAGTCCAGCGTCTTAACTTCTTGGTCCCTTAGTTTTGCAAGTTCTGAAGTGGAGAGCATTGCTACTTACTTAATGGCCCATTCAAGGTCAGTTCATGTTTGCTTTCTGTTCTGTCATACATTTTTGTTTTACAGAGCATAGAATATTTGCTTTTTTTCTCCTAAATTTTCCTACCTAATTGTGACTTATCCATTTCCTGGTTCCTAGACCTTCCCCTCCCAATTAATAACAAGACCATAGAGGTGGGTCCCCTTCTCTTCCAGTGTTTCACGTTTTTTTGAATTTGTGGTTTCTGTCAGAGGACACAGGAATGATCTGGGAAATCCAAGTATCCTACAAGACTTCGTTGTACAGATTACACTTGAAAGGAGAGATTTATAGAAACAAAAATAAGTATGCATGCAAGTCTCTGTTAGACAAAGGAACAAGATTAAGCCTTCTATGCTCAAATTGTTACCTACTAGAGTCTTTGAGCTGGTTAGATGTCTGCAGCTTTGTGTAGAAGGCAAGGAGGTATGTCCTCTTAATTTTTGAGAATATTTGTGAAATATTAATCAGGAAAAAACTGAAATCTCAAAGCTGGATTCTGAAATGAGTTAACATTTCAAGAAAGAACAGACCTAAAAACCTAAAATTTTACTGTAGCAAAAAAGAGCAGCACAGAGGGAATTTTTTTAAAAGAATAATCAAACAAAGGATGTGAAATATTCTTTACAATTTTATAAATTAACAGGCAGGGTTTATTAGGCATCATTAGGTGCATTTTATATGGCACTGAAAGTACCTTATGTGTTTTATTTAATTTGATCCAGACAGCAACACTTTGAGGTAATCATGGTGTTATTCCCATGTTACTGATGAGGAAATACAGGCAGTTAAGTAACTTGGTAAAAGGCTACACAATTAGTATCAGCCAAAGATGAGATTTACAAACTGAATTTTGAATGATAGATTTTATGTTCTTTATCATGATAGTACACAACCTCCAATCACTTTTAAAAATCTTGAGGGGGAGGGTATAGCTCAATGGTAGAGTGCGTGCTTAGCATGCACAAGGTCCTGGGTTCAATCCCCAGTACCTTCAAGTAGATAAATAAATTTTAAAAAATCTAATTATACCCCCCCAAAATTTTTTTTAATCTGATTATCTCAATGAATAATTCATCAAAAAAATTTTCCTGAACATTTACTATGGATCAGTCATAACTGTTAAATACTACATAGATATTGATAACATATAGCTCACCATAGTTTAACCTATTGCCTACCCTTAGAGATTTATAATTATCATAAAATACTCTAGTATCTTTGTAATAGAATTTTGTCTACTTTTTTATCTGTTTCTTAAGGAAAAAAATTAGGTATCTATTTATTTATTTATTTATGGAGGTACTGGAGAATGAACCCAGGACCTCATGCATGCTAAACATATGCTCTACCACTGAGCTATATCCTCCCGCCCAGATTTTTAAAGGTGATTGGAGGTTGTGTACTATTATGATAAAGAACAAGTATGAAACAAAAAGCAGCATAACAGGCTCAAATTCTGTAATGTACTTTAAAGATAAAGGGCATAAACACCAAATTAAAGACAAATACTTTCAAACTGGATTTTTAAATTTTGTTATTTATAAAGGAGACATTAAATTTTTGTTTGTTTTGGGCAGGGGGAGTAATTTGATTTATTTATTTATACATACATACATAGGGAGGTACTGGGGATTGAACCCAGGACCTCATGCATGCTAAGCATGCACTCTACTACTCAGCTATACACCTCCTCCCACTAAGAAAGACATTTTAAATCAAAGGACCCAGAAAGATTGAAGGTAAAAGAACAGAATAAGATGTAGTATACTAATGCTTTGCGAAAGTCGATCAAAATTAGTGTCTCCAAAATACATTTGAAGCCAGGAACATATTTCATAATAGTAAGGAGCCGTTTCAAAGGAAGATAAATCACTACTTATTTTGTTTTGAGCAAAGTATGTAGCTTCAAAGTGTATAAAGCAAACACTAACAAAATTAAAGGAAAAAATACAAATCCATTATCACACTTGAAGACTGATCACAAGTCTTCCAGGAATGTATACATGTATTCTGAAAACCTATGCGGGCAGGTACAGTTTTAGGGGTGCAGAGGCGCTAAGATTTGTTAGTTCTATTTTCTACTTTCTGTCTGTGGCAGCCAGGCAGGAGGTTCTAGTATGGATGGTGTTATCCCTTCTTAGCTCTAGAAAGTGCAGGTGGAGGAGGAGCATCTCCTAAGGGTGTGTCTGAGTGGCACAACCTCAAGTCCCAATCTGCATCAACAGAATGGTGGCCTGGCTAGAAAGCTTTTTGCTGCAGTGTCTAATTCCTCCACCAATGCAGCAAGGCTTCTGCTGAGTCTGTTACTGAAGAACTCTGTTCCCTGAGGTTTATCCATTCTCTCTCTTTATTGCACATTTTATGTGTGATTTCAGGAGATGTTTGAATGTAGGAAGACAGAAGAAAACATTGTATTTATTCCAGCTTAGGGGAACTATAAATCACATCTAGTCTAATAGCTCCCTTTATTTCCCCCAGCTTTGGCTTCTGTGGTACCTGCTTCTGCAGGCAGTGAACCACAGAACGACTGACCAGTTTTTTTTTTTTTCTGCTGCTCCATATTTTTTATAACATTTATTGAGCTATAATTCAAATACCATACAATTCACCCAAAGTATACAATTTATTGTTTTTTAATATATTCAGAGATATGTGCATGTATCACCACAACCAATATTAGAACATTTTCATGACCTCAAAAAGAAACCCCATACCCTTGAGCTATTACAGTAGGCTTCCTCTTTTATTCCCCGACCCCATGTCTGAGCCCTCAGAAAACACTAATCTGCATTCCGTCTCTAGATTTGCCTATTCTAAACCTTTCATATAAATGAAATCATATAATGTGTGATCTTTTGTATCTGACTTCTTTCACTAGTTTCATATGTACAGCAAAGTGATTTGGGTATATACATATACACTTACATACATATATATACACACTTTTTTTTATTCTTTTCAGTATAGGTTATTATGAGATATGGAATATAGTTCCCTGTGCTATACAGTAAATTCTTCTTGTTTATCTATTTTATATATGGCAGCGGGTATCTGTTAATCCCATACTCCTAAATTACTCCCCCCTTTTCCCTTTTGATAACCATGTTTGTTTTCTATGTCTGTGAGTCTGTTTCTGTTTTGTAAATAAGTTTTGTATTATTTTTTAGATTCCACATATCAGTGATACAGCATTTGTCTTTCTCTGTCCAACTTACTTCACTTAGTATGATAATCTCTAGGTCCATCCATGTTGCTGCAACTGGCATAATTTCATTCTTTTTTTTTTTTTATAGCTGAGGGATATTCCATTTTATGTGTGTATATACACACACACACACATACACACATACATATATATATAGATACAGTTATATACATCACATCTTGTTTATCCATTCATCTCTTAATGGACACTTGGGTTGCTTCTATGTCTTGGCTGTTGTAAATAGAGCTGCTATGAACACTGGGGTGCATGTATCTTTTCAGAGTTTTCATCTTTTCTGGCTATATGTCCAGGAGTGGGATTGCCGGATCATATGTTAACTCTAGGTTTTTTAAGGAACCTCCGTACTGTTTTCCACAGTGGCTGCACCAACTTACATTCCCACCAACAGTGTAGGAGGGTCTCCTTTTCTCCATAGCCTCTCCAGCATTTCTCATTTGTGGACTTTTCAACGATGGCCATTCTAACTGGTGTGAGGTGATAGCTCTTTGTAGTTTTGAGTTGTATTTCTCTAATAATTAATGATGTTGAGAATCTTTTTATGTGCCTGTTGGCCATCTGTATATCTTCTTTGGAGAAATATCTATTTAGTCTTCTGCCCAGTTTTTGATTGGGTTGTTTGTTTTTCTGATATTGAGCTGCATGAGCTTGTTGTGTATTTTGGAAATTAATCTGTAGTCAGACACATCATTTGCATTTATGTTCTCCCAGTTTGTAGGTTGTCTTTTCATTTTGTTTATGGTTTCCTGTGCTGTTCAAAAGCTTGTAAGTTTGATTAGGTCCCATTTGTGTATTTTTGCTTTCATTTCTTTTGCCTTGGGAGACTGACCTATGAAAACATTGCTACAATTTATGTCAGAAAAATGTTTTGCCTCTGTTCTCTTCTAGGCATTTTATTATATCTTGTCTTGTATTTGTCTTTAAGCCATTTTGAGTTTGTTTTTGTGTATGGTGTGAGGGAGTATAAACTTGTAATCTATTTTATGTATATTAGTATTTGCAAATCTAGAACTCCCAATTTATCCATTCCCACCCTTTTCCCCTCCTGGTAACCGTAAGTTTGTTTCTATGTCTGTGAGTCTGTTTCTTCTCTGATTATTAATATTGAATTGAGCACCTTTTCATGTATCTATCAACCATATATATGTCCTTTTTGGAAAAAATGTCAATTAATATTATCTGCCCATTTTAATTGAATTTTTTATATTGAGTTGTATAAATTCTTTATGTATTTTATTAACCCATTATCAGATACATGATTTGTAAATATTTTAGTGATTGATACTGGGCTTAACATACATCTTACCTTATCAGGAACAGCTTCTGATTTATACTAAATTCCAGTGAGATATAGAAATGTTACTCCTATATAGCCCTACTTCCTTTCACCCCTTTTTGTGGTAATACTGTTATTCACATTACCTGTATTAATGTTTCAAACCCTACCATTTGTTGTTGTAATTTTTACCTTATATAAATCTTTGTTTTTTAAGATTCTCCAAGAAAAAAAGGAAAACTTGTATACATCTATTGCTTTTGTTATAGTAATCCTATTTATCACTTTTTATTCTCTTTATTTGACCCTGTGGATTCAAATTACCATCTGGATTCATTTCCTTAGCCCAGGGCAGCTTTTCTTCTACCCACCTCCTTTGTGCTATTATTGTCAAATATATTACATTTATATATGTTACAGGCCCTATAATAATTTTATGTTATATATATAATTACTTCATACAGTTGACTTTTAAGTCAGTTAAGTGAAGAAGAAGAAATATGCATATGTACCATTTTTTAAAATTACATAATTACCTGTACTAGTGCTCTTTGTTTTTTCATGTGGATGTTTTGCTGCCTGGGATCACCTGCTTTCAGTCAAGAACTCCCTTGAGTATTTCTTTAAGACTGAACTGCTAGCAGTTCTTTACCTGGTTATGTTTTTATTTCATCTTCATTTTTTAAAAATAGCTTTGCTGGATATGGTTGAAAGTGCTTTGAGTACTTCATATGTATCATCCCATTACTTTCTGGTCTCCATTATTTCTGATGAGATGTCATCAGTTAACCTTATTGGGGGTTCACTTGTAAGGGACAACTCACTCTCCTTTTGCTGCTTTCAAGATTCTCTCCTTTTGCATTTCACCATTTTTGTCATGATTTGTCTAGATGTAGATCTCTATGCATTTAACTATTTGATGCTTGTTAAGCTTCCTGGATCCATTATTTATTGGAATATGTTAAAATGATCCTTTCCTCTTTTCTGTTACACCTATTATGTACATGAATGTTGGTATGCTTAATGGTGTCCAACATTTCTCTGAAGCTCTGTTCATTTTTCTTCCTTACTTTCCCTTTGTTCTTCACACTGCATGATCTCTATCAAGAGATCTTTAACTTGGCTAGTACTTTTTTTCTGCTAGTTCACATCTAGTGTTGAGTTACTCTAGTGAAATTTTCATTTCAGTTATTATACTTTTCATCTGGTGATAGTAAATAACTTCTGTCTCTTCATTGATATTCTCTACTTGATACGACCTTGCGATCATACCTTCATTTACTTTAAGCATGGGTTCTTTTGTTTATTTGAACATACTTACAATGGCTACTTTGAAGTCCTTGTTTAAATCTGGTTGCTCTCACAGGCAGTTTCTATTCTTTTTGGTTTCTTTTGGCTTGGTTTATGGGTCATATCTTCCTATTCCTTCACCTGTCTCTTGTTTCTGGAAAATACACATTTTAGATAATTGTTACAACTCTGGTACTTTCATCTACTCGCCAGGTTTCTTATTTTTATTTGCTTATTTGTTTAGTGACTGACTAGATTAATTAAGTGAATTCTGCCTTCCCCATAGTGTAAATATCTGATGTTGCTGCTGGAGTATAGCCAGTGGTTTTGACAGGGCTACCTCTGACCACACCAAGCTGTTAAGATCCACTAATTGTGACTGCTAGCACTGTTATTTTGTGGTGTACATTGCTTCACAGACTAATGGAATCAAGTCAAGTGTTAGAGATTTGTTCTGATAACAGGAAGGGCCCCCCAAGTGTCTTTCTTTGATCCTTTCTGGCAAACTAGCCAGCTTACAGTTTAGCATTTATCTCCAATGAATTTTCCAGTCTTCTCCCAATAGCCTTTCACCAAAACTTCCTTACCCTTGAACTTCTCCACACGTCGCTGCAAATGAAGGCAGTTCCTTTCGACAGGGATGCAGAGGGGGTTGTGCAGCAGCCCCAGGCCTCAGCTTGCCTGTCTTGGCAGGAACTCCCGCCCCGTGAGCCAAGGCAAAGGCACTGGAGACCCCAGTGTTCCCAGCAGTGCCGCACCCAGTGTCCAGCCTACATTTCTTGTGTGGCTACCAGGCAGGAGAAAGTCCCCATCCCTTAGCTGCATTTGCCTGAGCAACAAGTAAGTGGGGACAGGGTGAGAAGTGCTGATGCCCTACTCCTCCCAGGAAGATGGTTATCTGGCTGGGAGCAGGGGTTGAGGAGTGATGAGGAAGTTTGTGTCCTTCGCTGTACCAGTTTGGAATGGACTCTTTTTGTTTCCCGACTCCACTGAGATGGGATAGACAAGGAAGGGTGCAGTTTGATTCAGATACTGCAAACTTTCACAGTTCTTAATAAGTTTTACTAGGTTTTCTTGAACAGATGTTTCTTAATTTGCTCTACATTTTTTTGCATAATTTCCACGTTTCAGTGGGGACCATGTCCGTGGAGCTCCTCATGCTGTCACACCAGAAGTGGAATTCCCTGACCAATTCTTTACAGTTCTAACCATGGACCACGTAAGTTGATGTTTCTGTCTCCTTTGTGAACATTTATCTGTGTCTTCCAACCAAGTAGCCCTTAGAGCCTGCCCCACATCCCCAGTTTTTCACTTTCTAGTGAGAGCTGGAGTCTAACAGCACAGTGTACCTCCTGTATGCCTATATATTCTCCAAATAGTGTTCAACACTCTTTTGTGTTGAGTCTTTTTTTCAGAGCAGCTCTAGAGTAGAAACAGAATCCCTAAATTGAGGTATTTACATCCTTCTTCATATTCTTGGGTAGAGAAAACGTGCAAATGGATCCATTTGATGACATGGGCAAACTCTGTACTTCTCCTGAACAGACCTGATTTTCCAGGTTGATTGGATTTGATGTTGACTGGTCTCAGTCATGGATAAATAGATGATTGTAGACTTCCAGAATTGGAGATCTTATCCAACCTAAATGTCTAAATATAATTAAGGCTGATCTATTTTCACCAAGCAGTCTACTTGGTAGCCACTAAAAAGCATTTACTAAATAATTTTTCATTAGAAGTTGTAATTCTTATCATATAATGTGAAGTGGAGATTAACAGGGATGAACTTGGCATTCTAAGAAATTTTAGAATATTTTAATATTCCATTTTCTAAGTTAGATATTTTTCCTGTACAGAAGAGTGAGAATGTAGAAATTCACCATATTTGATAATTCATGCAGTAGGCACACAGCATGCAATGTGCATGTAGACAGTTTCTTTTAATTTGTATTTTATTTCCAGACATGCTTAGCTAATTAAGAAATCTCATAGTATGCAGGAAGGTTTCTCTGAATCAAAAGGATTCTTTAAAAACCTATCAATAATCTTGGAAGCACTAATTTCCTTACTTCCCATACCACAGGCTTCAACCCCAGGCCTATTTATTTATTATTAGACCCCTTCCTGTAATGCAGCTCTTTATTTCTTGTTTTTTTTTTTTCTCAGAAATGTTTCATTCAATTTTACTTATAATATGTGGTTTGTTTCAGGAATTGGTGACATTCAGGGATGTGGTCATCAGCTTCTCTCAGGAGGAGTGGGAATATCTGGATTCTGCTCAGAGGGATTTGTACTGGGATGTGATGATGGAGAATTACAGCAACTTGGTCTCACTGGGTAAATATAGCTTTTCATGTAACTTAGAATGTGTTCTATAGAGTTATCAGTTGATATTCAATGAACTCAAAGCTATTTTTAAAGAAACTAGATGAATTTCTTCTCCCAGCTTCCAAAGGCATGGATTGAGCCTTGTGTTGGAGATGATACCTCCATTAAGCATCTTTACCATTCTTCATGGCGTCCATGCCTTCTCAGTCCCTTCATGTAATTTCTACCTTCCTTGATACAAGGGAGCTGGATTTGACTTGTAGGATACACACAGTGGATCCTTTGACACGTCTACTATATTGTGTTTGAGCCTAGAATTGCTATAAATGCTTTATGTTACTTTCTTACCCACCTTCTGGGAGAACAGCTAAGAGGCTGTGTCCTGGTTTGTTATGTAAAAGAATCTGTATACTTTATGCAGTTAGATTGGTAAATAGAATTCATATCCATTGCCTGCCACAAGTATTGTCTTACACCTGGTGTGTGGTTAAAGAACTTTGCATTTAACGTTTAAGTCAGTATTCCAGCAAGAACCTTTTAATATTTTAGAAAGCTGCTTGTTTTCCTCTCAGCTCACATAGTTCTTGCCTTGTACCAGACCCTGCTTGAAGCAATTTTAATGTACTAAGTCATCTAATTCTTCAACTCTAGGACACATATCCTACTTGTTCTGTTGTTCTTAGAAGAGACGGCTGAGGCAAAGGGTACTCAGGCAACTTCTCCCAGGTCACATAGCCACTTAGTGTCACAGCAGGTTTTCTTACTCAAGCAGTTTGGCACCAACCCTGGTATTCTTAACTGTTACAACGTACTGCCTCTCAAGACAAAGAGTTGGCATGGGAATAAATAAGACACTTCTTTACCTGTCTAGCCTTCTGGTCTCTTTATACTTTGTAATTCTGTGGTCACTCTAAAGTCAATGTTCTTTCAGTCTTCTCTTATTTCTCTTCTTGGAAGTCTTATTAATATCACTTCAACTTTATTTATTAAAAACTTGACCTATTCTCAAAGGTGTTTTTAGAGCTGGTTATAATTCTTACATTTTCTTATACCTTATGTTACATTTCTTTGTTGTAAGCAGAGTGTTGCATTTCTAAGTCAGTTGTGATCACCTTACTGGAGGAAGGGAAGTTGCTCTGGAGGGTTGCAAGGGATGTGACAGGTACACAGAGCCAGGTGAGTGAGGGCTTGATGAAGCAAGGAAAGCCATCACCAGAGTAAAAAGCCCAGCTTGTTGAGAGGGGGGGCCTCTGTGATGTTTTGGGGAAACTCCCTTTAAAGCCCTATGGAAAAAATGCCTGACACTTGGGGAAGCAAATTAAGATCTTCCCCAGTTCAACCAACATTTCCCCCAGTTCCTCTTGTATTTAGACTTATGTAAATGTCTTTATTGACCAAGAAATCTTGGTCATTTATATACTCAACATTTAATTAGTGTCTACACTGAGACAGATATTGTGCTAACCCTATTACTACAATGGTGAGAGAGACCAATACAGACCTTACTGTCAGAGAGTTAACATAGTAGTGAGATACATAATAAAGAGTTAAATAAATGACTAGAGAATTTATCATGTATCACTTGATATGTGCTATGAAGAAAAGTAAGCAAAATAAAGGGATAAAGAATGATGGAGAAATAACTAATTCAGATATTATGGTCAGAAAGTGATCTCTGTGGTCTTAGTTTGGCATTCTATGGGTATACAGTTCTTATCAACAATTCACCTAATGACTTTTACAAGTGAAAATCTTCATCTGAATCAATGTTTTTCTAATCATTCCTTGAACATTTCTTAGTTACTCTCATGCTCTTTGATAAACTTGAAATCTAGTGGGAAAGGCGGCAAGAATGTTTGATTCTGTTCTTTGTATGATCATAACTAAAGAGTCGCCTCAAATGGTACACTTGAACTTTTCTGACCTTCTCTTATTTATGTATCATTATGTATTTGTTTATTTTCATTGGTTCAGTGTACTTTTAGCCCACCACGGCCTTTGATTGTTGATGCCTGTTTGTATTGAGTAATTCCTAATGGTGATTTTTATGTACCTTTGATGTTGATCCTTTACCCTTTGAGTTTATTTTTGCTTTTTGAAGCATCCCCAGGCTCACCCTGTACTTTCCCTATCCCAAACGAGACACCTGAATTGGTTAAAAGTGAGTTCTGGTCTTCTATGTTCCTATGTGTTTTGTTATTTTTAAAAAAATTTAATACCAGCTACAAATTTTATTTAGTCATTTACTTGGCATGTTTTAGTGCACAAAGTATTTTTTCCCCCTTTTGATTCTTGGATTGTCAAAATGGTGGTCTCTTCAAGTGATTTCTGTGTCCTTTTGGCATGACCCATTAATGTCATAGAACTTTCTTGCTTTCTGTCACAACAATCAAGGGCGCGTCTTCCACCTTCCCTGCTCGAGGTCTTGACTCAGATCTCTACTTTAGGAGTATTATTATTTACTTATTTATTTATTTTAGGTTCATTACCTGGTTTATTGCCACAACCTGGGAAATAGTCATGCTTATGATGTTTTTGGTTTCATGGGAGGTATTTGACAGTTTTATCTCTAACAAATTGGTCTTTTTTCAATTTTTATGGCTTCTGGAGTTTTCAATATTTATTTACCTAGAAAATAACTCATAAGTCAACATTTTTCAAATTGACTAGTATAGGAGTCTTATTACATTTTAAAAATACCCTCTGTGATGGTTCTTGTCCTTGTTTGTCACCTTAGTTTTTGTATTTATTAATTCTATTCTTTATATGTTTTCTAACTTGACACATTCTGATTGTGTATCTAGTGAATCCTCCCCTCACCTTTTCTTTAGGTCACTTTGTTCTTTTCTATCTTCTTGAGTGGGATGTATACATTGGTTGTTTTCATTCTTTCATTTTATTAATATAAGCACTTACATCCTTACTTTTTATGTAACTATTGTTGAGTTCCATAGATTTTAACATGTAATATTTTCAATACCATCATTCTCCAAAAGTTTTATAATTTCATTTCCAATAAACAGTTATTTGGTAGAAAGCGTCTTCATTTCTAAGTGGAAGGGCTTTTAATTTACTGACACTGCCATTTGTTTATGATTTTATTATTTTAGTCAAATAATCATGTTTATATTATTTCACTTTTATTACACATAACATAATTCAGTCACGTGAAATTATTTTTGCCCTTTATCGTGGAGTGTTTATCAGCCACTTTAGATTTTCCTTGGTTTGTCCCCTCATCTGATTTCCAGTCTCCAGCCAGGTCCAACAGATCCTTTGTTACAAAACGCCTTACACTTTTGTCCACCTTGACCATTTTTTGCATATCATTCTATTAGCATATTCTACTTTTCAGCATAGCTTTGTTCAGAATTGCATAAGCCTTATAATATGGTATATACCTATTATAATATCTAAAATAGTCTGATACTTTTTCAGGAAATATAACAGTGGTTAGTTTTGAGTACAGGAGAATTGAAAAGTCTATTGGGGAAAAAGCATGAAGGAAAACATTAAATATAGACTAGGATTTCAGTAGGATAGATGAATAATAGTGAAAATGCTACTGAAGAGAAGTAAATAAAAACACTACCTTTATTGACATGTGGGATAAAGAAAATCATGGTTCTGTATGAGAGGGAATTAAGAGCAGTGATGGAGACAATATGAGCTAAATGGAGAGGCAACTGGAAAGCAATCATTTATAAACACTCACTATTCTTATATATGAATGTATCTTACTATATTATAAATTATATATATATAATCACTTTATTATACTGTGAGGTTTTGAAGGTGTGGAGACATGCTCTAACTGTTGCATTATTCTTACAGTTACATAATTATTTTGATAACTGTATTCTCAAATGACTTGTATTTGTAGTACCTGCTTTTGTTCTTAGAATCCTTTCAACCAGTGATTTACTTTTCCTTTAATTATCAGCTACTATGACCGTGGGACTTGCTATTCAGTGGCACATAAAAGAATGATTTGTCCTTTTAAAGTTTAAGGAATGAGGCAATGAACAGTATGACAACAGAGAAAATTACTGAGTACACGAATTAAAAAATGGCTATGAGGGCAAGGAACTAGATACTGGAATAGAGACACAGATATGAAGTTACTCAGTCAGCTAGGACATCATTTCTGAGGGTAATAACTTTTAAACCTGGACAATGAAAGGAGGTGATGTAAAAGGAATCCATTTCTGAGAAATGGAACATCCTGTGGGCAGCTCTAGATGATAGGAAATGTGGTTTGATACAGGAGGTGAAAAAAAGATCAGGTGAAGGGGGATAATGGATTAAAATGTTGTCTGACAAGCAGCACCCACCTGTTATCCATGGATTTGGATTCTGTTGTAACAGAACAGAAGAAAAATATCAGAAAATTGATAGTATCTATAGATGATCAAATTTTGATCTGCGTTTGCAGTATCTCTATGAGATACTGATGACTAATTCTGCATTTATAGGTGTTCATTCGGTTTATCTGGATTAGTTTATGAACATCAGTACTTGACAGGCTTACTAGGTGATGATCAACACATCAGTTTCAGGCCCAGTGACTTAATCTGCTTTCATTATCACAAACCTCACAATCTTATATCATGCTCTTACTCACTGAGCTCACTTTACATTTCTTGAAATTTGATAGCAGTATTTTAATCATTCACTTATACTATAAACTATTTTCAGTTTTTCTCCTGTGCATTTTATAACTTTTATTTTTGTGATGCATGAAAAAAGAAAAGTTTTTTTTACCTTTCTTTCAGATTTGGAGTCCAAGTACGACACAAAGACTTTACCTATAGAGAAGGACATTATTGAAAAAAATGATTTTCAGTGGGAAGTAGTAGAAAGTAGTACATCAGCTGGCCTTGAGAACTCCATTTTCAGAATTGATCAGCAAAGCAAAAGGAAGATTGAAGTACAAAGACCTGAAGTGGGATATTTCAGTCAAATGAAAATCATCTCTGAAAAAGTGCCCAAGTATAAAAATAATAGTTCTCTTACATTACATCAAAGAATCCATGACAGGGAGAAGCCCTCTGAATTTAAGGACTATGACAAGGTCTTTAGTTGTGACTTAAACCTTGATGAGTATGAGAAAATACATACTGCTGAGACCTATGAGTGTAGTAGATACTGGAAAACCATTGGAGTAGATGACTCACATGCCCTACAACTGAATATTCATACTGCTGTGAAACCTTGTAAATATATGGAATGTGGGAATGCATTTAGTTTTTATGAAGACCTTAATGTACACCAGAAAATCCATGATGATCAGCAGTGCTACAGATGTAAGGAATATGTAAGGACTTTTAGAAAATTTGAAGAAATTACTCCACTTCACAGGATTTATGATGGTGAGAAACCCTATGGATGCACTTTCTGTGGGAAATCTTTTAGAGTGCATGCACAACTTACTAGACATCAGAAAATCCACACTGACGAGAAACCTTATAAATGTATGGAATGTGGCAAGGACTTCAGATTTCATTCACAGTTAACTGAACATCAGAGAATTCATACTGGTGAGAAACCATACAAATGTGTACAATGTGAGAAGGTCTTTAGAATTAGTTCACAGCTTATCGAACATCAGAGAATTCATACAGGTGAGAAACCTTACACATGTAGAGAATGTGGGAAGACTTTTGGAGTCTGTAGGGAACTTGCTCGACATCAGAGAATTCATACCGGTAAGAAACCCTACGAATGCAAGGCATGTGGAAAGGTCTTTAGAAATAGTTCATCCCTGACTAGACATCAGAGAATTCACACTGGTGAGAAACCCTATAAATGTAAGGAATGTGGGAAAGCTTTTGGAGTAGGTAGTGAACTTACTCGACATCAGAGAATTCACAGTGGCCAGAAACCTTACGAGTGTAAAGAGTGTGGGAAGTTCTTTAGACTTACTTCAGCTCTTATTCAGCATCAGAGAATTCATAGTGGTGAGAAGCCATATGAATGTAAGGTATGTGGGAAGGCCTTTAGGCACAGCTCTGCGCTTACAGAACATCAGAGAATTCACACTGGAGAGAAACCTTATGAATGCAAGGCATGTGGAAAGGCCTTTAGACATAGTTCTTCCTTTACAAAACATCAGAAAATTCATACTGGTAAGAAACCCTATGAATGTAAGGAGTGTGGGAAGGCCTTTAGCGTGGCCAGGCACCTTACTTGATATTAAACAAGTTATACTGATGAGACGTAAAGGTCTTTTGTTTCTGAGTTTCACTGGGAAAAAACCTGTGCATTCAATAAGAAGCAATCAAGGAGATTCACTGTCTCTCATTAAATCTGTTTCCAGACTATATGGCCACTCGAGAAGTAGAATTGTTCATTCATAGGAATAAATACTTTCAGCTTTGTTTCAATATCACCAAATATTTCTCCTTTTTATATCAATTAACATTCTGAACATCCATTTATGTAGGATGGTCCCTATTAATCCATTTCTTAAATTTGTGGGAAATCTATTTCCTAACTATTAAGTGAGTTATTTTCACATGAGTTTCTTGCCCAGGGATGTTTTGCTTGTAATTACTTTTGGTGTTTGTGTTTTTGCTCCTTTGTCTATTCATTGTTTGGGGCTTATGATTGCTAATATTACACAAATACATCTTTACAATTTTTTGCTTGTAATACATGGCATATTTTTCTTTAGAGAGTTAGAACTCCCAGTCAGCTACTATGTGGTTTTAAAGTCTGTGGCCCTGCATGGTGTTTGTGTAGATTTGTTTGTTTGTTTTCTATTGATTGTTCTAATGGTAGACGTTAACCTTTCCATTGTCATAAAATATTTGAATTATTTTTGAATTTCTATTTTGTTTTTACACAACAGATTTCTTTAAATACCTACTGAAACACAATTCCTTTTGAGCAGTCTTTTTCACCTCTAGGCAGTATCAACTGGAATTCAAATAAAATGAGCACTTAAACATTTCATAAAATATTTGAATACAATCTTATCAGCCTCTTAAATTTGTTAAGCAGCTTTAAAGGAGGAGGAAATCTACAACTACTGCAATGACCATAAACTGATCACTGAACTTACATTAAGAGTGTTTACAACTCTATTATTACCATGGCTTCAATTGGGTTTTGTATCTCAGTGTTGTCTTACTGTGTTTTAGCAGCTTAATAATCAGTAAACCTTTGGTTTTAAGTAAACTCACCTGATTCAAGGGAAAACCAAGAAGAGGAAGAAGAAGAAAATGAGACAGTCAATAAGGCTGCAAATCTTAGCTGCCTATCATCTCTTTCTTAGGACAGTTGGCCTGGTTATTTAATCAATGTGATCACAAGCCACTGGTTATTAGATTTTTATAAGAAAATTTACCTATTATATTTATGTTACCATCATTCATTAGATTTTAATTTTTGAAATTGGCTCTTTCCCAGAATTTATGACTTCTTTCAAGTTTTACATAGGAAGAAGAGAATAATTGTTACTACCCATCTTTGAAGTAATTCAACTGTATTATAATTATTAACAATATTATTAAAAGCTCACTCTATTTACTGAACTATCATGTGACCATACTGATTTGCTCTTCAATCCCACTTCACCTGGTCATTCTGAGTTACCATCAATGCTGATTAATTTCTCTCTTCTTGGTACAGTACTCCAGAACTGCTTGCCCAACACCTCTTTGTGTGCTTTTATTTATTTATTTTTTGCTTGCTTGAACAAATTAAAACGAGCTATCTAAACCTTATATATGAACTTAAAATTAATGACAGAAGTAAAATAACCGTATGTCTTGACATTTACCTTTTGAAATCTGTAATGAATAGATGAAAAAAATTGATGAATACAGCATACCCTTATCACGTCTCCCTCATTTGTAATTATACCTACATTTCAATCACATTAACATTTTTCTTTGAACTTTTTAATGAACTCTTGTCTGTTCACAGACTGCTACTCTAATAAACCAAAATGCAATTGTTGTTTTTGATACTTCTTATTGGTGCTTAAATTGCTAAAACTTTACTCCTTTCCATCTTCATTTGCTCCTTTATCCTTTCCATGTTTTCCCTAGCCTACTTGGAAGCTTTGGGTTTTTTCCCCCAATACAGGATGTTCCAGACCCATCCTGTTTACTGCTGCCCTTAACCATGAAATTAGCTACCTCGAAGAAAGAATTCTGGTTCAATTTAGTGGTGAATTATTCTAATTAATAAATGTAAAGGGAATGAGGGAAATAGGAAATCACCATAATAATAATGATCATTATATACAAAATCCATAGATGAATGGTAAAATTTGAAGGTGAAAGTTTAAGGAAAAATGGGATATTAGAATTGTCTCAAAGTATCTCTCCCATGTATTTAATTAGAAAGATAAAACATTGCATACACTACTTTAACCAAATGATCACCAATAGTAAGACATCGGCATCAAGGTGATGCTCTAAGGACTAACACTTGGGTAGTATTCTCACCAAAACATGCATAACCATGATCATGCAATGAGGAAACTTCAGGCGAATCCAAAATGAAGAGCCTTTTGTAAAATAACTTACCCAATACTCCAAAAGTTTATAACCTTTCTAGGTCATGAAAGGCAAGGGAACTAAATACAAGGCTGGACTGTGGGTTCAATTTTTGGAACATTAGTGGAGAAAACTTGATGAAATCCAATTCAAGCCTGTCATTTGATTGGTAGTGTTATACCCAATGTTAGTGTCCTGGTTTTGATCATTGTACTATAGTAATGTAAAATGTTAACATTAGGCAAACTGAGATAAAGGTGTATGAACACTTTGTAGTCTTCTTGCAATTCTTTTGTTAAGTCTCGAATTAAAAAAGAAAAAAACCAAACTTCTTTCCAGCCAAAATGGGCATAATAGAGGCTGGATTTCTTTTCCTGCCTAAATAATAAAACACTAGAAAAAATGAGAAATAATGTTTTTCAGACATTGGACACCAGACAACACAGTGATAATGCCTAACAAAGTGTAAACAGATGTGAGAAACACACCTGACCCAGCTTACTGCCTGGACAGCATTTCCGCATCTCAGCACAGGGTGAATGCGGGAGGAGCTTCATCATCTTCCTAAAGATGGAGCTGAGAGTCCAGGGAGGCTTTAATGGCTAGAGCAATTATTAGGCTGTAATTTGCCCGGCAGATTATTGAGCTAAGTTCTTATCAGTGCATGAGGTCAAGAAGACCACCTGAAGCCAGCAGAAGAAATGGGTAGGAGCACACATAATCCTTGGAGCTCACACAGGGCCAGGAATCACTTGTGTCCCCATCAGCAAGAGTGGTAAATCTCAATTTACAGGGCACTAGTAAGATTATGCAAAAAGCTATTGTCTCAGTAGAGAAGCAAGTTAGCACTGCACTAAGGATTTCTTGGTTTCACCTAGCAACCCTTAAAGCAAATCATGAACAAACTTTCCAGGTAGCATAACTATATCCCAGAACAAAGCTTGCATATATTTATAGAAACGCAAAAATACCAAGCACAGTGAAGGTAACTTTCATGATATCTGCTAGTAAATCAATTTTACCAGGAATGTAAATAAGGAGGAACGCATGACTATAATGAGAAAAATCAAGAAATGACAAAAATAAATTTTACATTTGATAATAGATGCTGACAGTACAACAACCATAACTTATTCTGCATTTCCAACAAGGAAGACAGGAGATTGACCATGTTAAGTACTAAAGTGGCAGATATTTAAAAGACCCAAACAAATCTAGAGGTTAAATATAATGTCTGAGACTTTAAAACACAGTGGATGGGATTAATAGATTAAATACTGCAAAAGCAGGCATTAGTAAACTTCAAGATGTAACAATAAAAACTATACAAATTGAAACAGAGTGGAAAACAGACTGAGGAGATAAAAGTATCAAAGAGCTGTGGGACTTCAAATAGCCTAATTACATGTAGTTGGGATCCCTGGAAGAGAAGAGTAAGAATGGGCAGGGGACAAATATTTGAAGAAATAATGGCTGAAAACTTTCCAGATTTGATGAAAACTGTAAACCCACAGATCCAGGAAGTTCAACCCATCCCAAACACAAGAAACATGAGGGGGAAAAAAAAAACTCCAGTACCCCAAGGGAATCGCAACAAACCTGATTAAACTCCACGATAAAGAGAGAATCTTAGAACCAGCAGTAGAGGGGGAAAAAAAAAAAAAACCAAAAACAACAACCCTCTGTACACGCAGAAGAGCAAAGGTAAGAAAGAAACCTTAGTTCTGGATACGATGGAGTAAACACATTTTGTCCTGTTACTCCTCAATTATTAGACTTAAAATCTATGGAAAAAATATATGAAACAAATTTAAGAATCTGAAAGTTGGAGAAGTGAAGGCCAACTGTCTGGACCTTGGGATCTGAAGAACAACCCGACTCAATGGTGAGTTCCCTGAAGAATTGGGTGCTTTGTGTTTTGTCTTCCTGTATATTCCAACCTCGCACCAGAGAAGCCTGAAATCTGAAATGCCGCCAGGTGCAAACAACTACCAAAACACGACACAATAACAATCAAAACACCAAAGCTACGCTTTCCCTAGCCAAAGAGCTCAGAAGGTTGCTGCCCTGCAGAACCGAACCCTTTGACAATGCCAACTCTACATTAGCTGAACACTAAAAACAAAAAGTACCAATCTTCCACACTGTTATGCACAACAGCTAGCAGCGCCACCCTACCTTCTTGCCAGTTAGCATCTGTGATGCTTTGTGTGCCCACAGCATATCACCCCAGCCCAGCATTAAAGTGGCAGTGCCCCCTCTCCCAGTGGGCACATGCAGATTCTGTGTGTAGGCAGAGATCTGACTACCATCCTAGCCCATCAATAATGGGCAGCTACAACTATGTAGCACTGACTGCCATCCTAGCCCAGGAATCATGAAGCACACCTCATCTCCTGGCTGGCAGGTGCAATGGAAGTGTGTAAGTATAGAGTGCTGAGTACTGTTGTGACTTGGCACTTGTCAGGTGGTGTTCCTCCTCATACTATCTGGCAGGCATTTACAGAGGCAGTGTGTGAACTGCCAGTGCAGTATCACTCCAACGCAGTAGTAACAAAGGCCCTTTCCCCTTCCAGCCAGTGGGGCCTCCAAATACTATGTGTGTAAACTGAGCCATGACTAAATTTGCTCTTATCAACAAGTAGCAAGATTTACATAAGAACCACGGTATGATTAGATTATACCCCAGATCACCAGGATACAGTAAAAATTTACTCATTCTCACAAGAATCAGTAATATTCAATTTGAATGAGAAAAGACTGGGGGGGGGGGGACACCTACCAAAAACAAGATGACAAAGATATTAGAATTATCTTACAAGGATTTTAAAGCTACTATCATAAAAATGCTTAAAGCATGGCATCTACCTAAAAACAGAGCTTCAAAATACACAAAGCAAAAACTGACAAGGTAACAATAGTTAGAGCCTTCAAAACCATTTTCAATAACAGCTAGAACAACTAGGAAGATTGTCAACAAGAAAGCAGAAGACCTGAACAACAGTATAAATCAACTAGATAATAGGCATCAACAGAAACTCTACCCAATAACAGCAAAATACACATACATTCTCCTCAAGCACACATAAAACAAATTTCTCCAGAATAAAACACACCTTGTGACATGAAACAAATCTTAATAAACTTAAAAGGGTTAAAAATCATATGAAGTATATCCAGTTATGTAATATTAAATTAGAAATAAATAACAGAAAATTGAGACATTCACAAATATTTGGAAACTAAACACATTACCAATAACTTAAAGATCAAGCAAAAAGTAAGGAAAATTAGAAAATACTTTCAGATGAAAATGAACCTCATGAGATGCATACAAGGCAGTGAATAGAGGTAAATTTATAGTTATAGGTGCCTACTTTTTTTTTTTTAAAAAAGAAAGCTCTCAAATCAGTAACCTAACTTTGCACCTTAAGAAACTAGAGGGGAATAAAAACAAGAATGAAGGAAATACTAAGGAATAGATGAGAAATAAATAGAAAAGTTAATAGAAAAAAAGACTATAAATAAAGTCAAAATTTCTTTCTTTAACATATCAACAAAATGACAAATATTTAGCTAAAATGGCCATGAAAATAAGGAGATGGTAATGAAATCCAGAATGAAAAGAGGGTGTGACTACTGACCTCATAGAAATGTAAAGTATTAAAGGAAATGCTATGAACAACTGCATGCCAGCAAATTAGATAACTTAGACAAAACAAATTCCTAAAAAGACAAATTCTACTGAAATACACACAAAAAGATGGATAATCTGAATGTCCATATTTTTAAATAAACTGAGTAATAACTTAAAATCGAAGCATCAGGTACAGATGGTTTCACTGGTGAATTCTACTAAATGTTTAAGGCAGATATACTAATTCTCTACAATCTCTTCCAGAAAATAGAATCAGATGACACATCCTAACTCATTCTATGAACCTATCATTAGCCTAATATCAAAATCAAATAAAGACACTGTAAGGAAGGAAAATTACACACCAGTATCTCTCAAGAACATAAAAGCAAACATCCTCAATAGAATATTAGAAAGTCAAATCCAAAAAAAAAAAAGTATAAAAGGAATCACATACACAACCAAGTGGGATTTATCCCATGCATGCAAGATCGGCTCAACATATAAAACTGAAGTAATTAATCCATCTCATCAACAGACTGAAGAAAAACCATATGATCATATCAATAGAGTCAGAAAAGGCATTTGAAAAGATTCCATACTCATTCATGATTTAAAAGCTTCTCTCAACAAACCAGGAATAGAGAGAACTTACTCAACTTGATAAAAACATTTACCCAAAACTGACAGGTAACATCATACTCAATAGTGAAGAACTAAAAGCTTTCCCTTTAAGAGCAGGAACAAGGCAAGGATGTCTGCTCTCACCACTCCTATTTAATATTGTACTAGAAATTCTAGCAAATACAACAAGATAAAAATATATAAACTGTATGCAGATTGGGAAGTAATAAAACCATCTCTGCAGATGACATGGTTGACCATAAAAACCCCAAAGAATTCATTAAAAAACTGGATAAAAAAGTCAAGTATCTTCCTATATACCAGCAATGAAAATAGAAATTTGAAATTTAAAACGTAACCATTTACAATAACAAAAAAAGTACCGAGGAATAAACCTAACAAAATATGTACAAGAGATAGATAAGGAGATAGAAAACTGATGAAATAAATCAAAGAACTAGTCTATGTTCATAAATAGAAAAAAATCTGTGTTCATAACTCAATAGTAAGATGACAGGTCTTCCAAACTTGACCTATAGAATCAATGCTATATCAATTAAAATTACAAGTTATTTTGTGGACACCAACAAACTGATTCTAAAGATAATATGGAAAGGAAAGTGACTCACAATAGTCAAACAATACTGAACATGAAAAAGTTGGAGGACTAACACTATCAACATAAGATTTACTATAAAGATACAGTAATCAAGACTGTGTATTGGCAAAAGAATAGACAAATAGATCAATGGACCAGAACAGAGATCTCAGAATTCTAAACAGATTTTTAAATTGAAATATTCTTTATTTCCTACATTTTAATTTCCATATGTACGTGGTTTACCTAAGAACAGAGATAAATCTACCATTAGAAAACACACTCTTCAACACATTTTTATAGCCTGTCTGATGCTCAAATTTCTCTACTGATTTGATATGTTCCTTTTCTGTCTTATTAGGTATTTCACTTATTTGATATGGACTCTACTGCAGCCAGGATATTCTGCATGCTAGAATTCTTGTTCTTGTTCTAGAAGTATTTGGTTCATGTTATTATATACATTTTATTTCTTCTAATTACAAAAGAAGCTCAGCCACTTTTCTTCACCAACTGACTTAAGGTCCTAATATATTGCTATGTTAGGGTGATAATCAATGCAGATCATTTATAAATACCACTAAATATCTATTAGACTGGATATTAGCATGCATGGTCATTTTTGTTTTATTAACAAAAGGATGCAGAAAAATTTGGATAGCGCTATCAACTCTATGCAATGTTACAAGTCTTTCATAACATAGAGGTGTACATAGGATGCCTTGTGGCTCCTCTGCCGATCATCTATCTTACCCATGTTCTAACTTTCTTTATGCATATAGAATATACAACCTACGAATGGATGCAAAATTATTACACAGAGATATGTTTCAGTTCTACACATTAACAGCAAAGTGTCAAAAATAGAAAGCAATTCCATTTATAACTGCATCAAAAAGAATAAAATACCTAGGAATTAATCTAAGGAGGTAAAAGGTCTTTACTCAGAAAACTACGACACTGACAAAAGAAACTGAAAATGACACAGATGGAAAGATATAGCATGTTCATCAATTGGAAGAATTAATATTGTCAATATGACCATATTACTCCAGGTAATCTATAGGTCAATGCAGTCCCTATCAAATACGAATGGCATTTTTCATAGAACTAGAACAAATAAATCTAAAATTTCTATGGGAACAAAAAAGACTCTGAATAACCAAAGCAATCTTGAGAAAGAAGAATAGAGCTGGAAGTTTCATGCTCTCTGTCTTCAGACTACAAAGCAGCAGTGATCGAAACAGTATGGTACTGGCACAAAAACAGACATGTAGATCAACAGAGCAGAATAGAAAGCCCAGAAAGAAACCAATGCACTCGCACTTAAGGTCAATTAATCAATGACAAACAAGGCAAGAATATGCAATGGGGAAAAGATAGTCTCTTCAATAAGTGCTTTTTGTTTTCTCAAGATGCTGGTAAAATTGGGCAGCTACATATAAAAAAAAGGAGTTAGAACATTTTTTCATACCATATACAAAAGTAAACTCATAACGGATTAAAGACCTAAATTTAAGACCAGAAACCATAAAATTCTTAGAAGATAGGCAGAACACTCTGACAGAAATCACAGCAATATTTTTTTTTCTCTTTCTTCTTTTTGTTCTCTTTTTTTGTGCTTTGATGACTAGAGAAGTTCCTTTAGTATTTCTTGTAAAGCTGGTCTGGAGGTGTTGAATTCTTTTAGCATTTATCTGTGAAGCTTTTGACTTCCCCATCAAGTCTAAATGAGAGCCTTGATGGATAGAGTATTCTTGGCTGTAAAATTTTCCCTTTCAGCACTTTAAATATATCATGCCACTCCCTTCTGGCCTGAAGGGTTTCTGCTGAAAAATCAGCTGATAGCCTTATGGGAGTTCCCTTGTATATTATTTGTTGCTTTTGTCTTGCTGATTTTAATATTCTCTCCTTACCCTTAATTTTTGTAAATTTGATTAGTATGTGCCTTGGTGTATTCCTCTTTGGGTTGATCCTGCATGGGATTCTCGAAGCTTCCTGGACTTGAGTGAGTGTTTCCTTTCCCAAGTTAGGGAAGTTTTCAGTTAGTATCTCTTCAAAATTTTTCTCAGGTCCTTTCTCCCTTTATTCATTTTCTAGGACCCCTACAATGTGAATATTAGTGTGCTTCATATTGTCCCAGAGTTCTCTTAAATTATCCTCATTTGTTTTCATTCTTTTTTCTTTTTTCTGTTCTGCAATAGCAATTTCCACTGTTCTGTCTTGTAGCTCACTAATCTGTTCTTTGGCTTCATTTAGTCTATTCTTGGTTCCTTCTAGTGTGTTACTCATTTCAGTAATTTTATTCTTCAACTTTGTTTGGCTATTCTTTATATTTTCCAGCTCTTTGCAAAAAACTTCACTCTGTGCATATATACTTCTCTTGAATTCTTCGAACATCTTCACCATCATCATTCTAAACTCTTTCTCACGTAAATTGCCTATCTCCTCATCACTTATTTCTTCTTCTGTGATTTTATCTTGTGCCTTGTCCTGGAGGAAATTCCTCTGCCACCTAATTTTGTCTGTCTTTCTCTTTGTGGTTTTTTTTTTTAACATTTTTTATTGAGTTATAGTCATTTTACAATGTTGTGTCAAATTCCAGTGTACAGCACAATTTTTCAGTTATACATGAACATACATATATTCATTGTCACATTTTTTTTGCTGTGAGCTACCTCTGTGTTTTTAGATGGGCTAGTTATGATTCTCGACCTTGGAGAAGTGGCCCTCTGTGGGAGACATCCTATGTGTCCCAGCAGTACACTCCTCTCTTGTCACCCAAGGGGCAGGGTTGAGCTGGTCCCAGTGTAGAGTCTGGCCTGTGTTTGTGGATTCCTTCCACAGGCTTGGGACTGTTTTCTTATGCCCCCAGTGGATGACGCTGGGCTAGAGGCTTACGTAGGTTTCCTGGCAGGAGAGGTTGGTGTCTGCCCACTGCTGGGTGAAGCGTGGCCTGGACCTCTGGTGGGTAGGGCCCTGCCTAGAGGCGTTTGTGGCTCAGAAAGTCTGCTGATGGGTGAGGCTGTGTTTCCACCCAGTATGTTCTTTGGACTAAGGGTTCCCAGCCCTTAAGCCTACAGGTTGTTGGGTGGGGCTGGGTCTTGGTGCTATTGATCCAATCAATGTCAGCCTCCAGGGATGCTCCCAGGATGTCTGCCACCAGCTTCTATGCCCCCTGGGTGAGCTGCAGCAGTCCCCTAACTCCCCAGGAGAACTTCCAAAACCAGCAGGCAGGTCTGGCCCAGGTTCCTGTATAATCACTGTCTCTGCCCCTGGACCTGGTGCAGGTGAGATCCCATGTGCACTTCCCAAGAGACTTAAGTCTCTGTCTCTCCCAGTCCTGTGGGGCTCCTGAAGTTAACCCCCACTGGCCTTCAAAACCAGATGTCCTGGGGTCTCCTCCTCCCACTGCCGGGACCCTGGTCTGGGGAGCCTGACGTGGGGCCCAGAACTCTCACTCCTGTGGGAGCGCCTCTGTTACTTAATTGTTCTTCAGCTTGTGGGCTGCCCACCTAGGGCATATGGGGCCCAACTATATCAGAACTCACTCCTCCTACCTTCATGTTGTGGTTCTGTCTCAATGTTTTCAGTTGAAGCAGACCTTTTTTGCTAGAGTCGAGTCTTTTTTCTCGATAGCTATTCAGAAGTTGGTTGTAGTTGTTTTGTAGCTGCAAGGAGAGGCAAGTTCGTGGTCCTACTACTCTGCCATCTTGCCCACCATCCAAACAAATAGGTTTTTGACAAAGGAACAAAGACAAATCCATGGAGAAAGGTGCCAATCAACAAATATTGAGGAACAACTGGATATCCCCATTAAGAAAATGAATCTGGACCAGGCTTTACAACTTTCAAAAAAAATTCAAAATCAATCACACAACTAACTGTACTGTATAAAACTAAAAACTTTCTAGAAGATAACATAGAAAATGTAGATGACTTTGGCTTTGGAAATGATTTTTTTAGAAACACCAAAAGTACAATCCATGAAAAAGAAAATGATAAGTTAGAGGTAATTAAAATAAAAAATTTCTCTTGTGCAAAAGACACTTTTAATAAAAAGACAAGACACAGACTGGGAGAAAATATTTGAAAAACGTACATGACAAAGGACTTGAAACACAAATATGCAAAGAACTCTTAAAACTCAACAGTAGAAAGCAAACAATTCAATTAAAATGTATAAAAGATCTGAACAGACACCTGGCAAAAGATATATAAATAGCAAATAAGCTTATTCAAAGATGCTCAGAATTATATGGCATTAGGAAATTGCAAACTACAATAATGAGATACCACATACACCTATCTGAATTGCTAAAATCTAAAATGCTGACAATACCAAATGCTGGTAAGGATGTGGAGAAACAGGAACTCTTATTCATTACCAATGAGAAGGCAAAATAGAACAACTTTGGAAGACAGTTTGGCAGTTTATTTCAAAGCTAAACATAGTCTTACCATATGATCAAGAAAGCTTTCTCCAAAGTATTTGTCCAAATAAGGAGAAAACCTATGGACAACAATCCTCACTTAAGTGCTTACAGCATATTTGTTCATAATTCCCCCAAACTGGAAGCAACCAAGAGGTCTTTAAAAGGTGAATGGATAAACAAACTACTGCACATATATACAATGAATTATTCAGTGAGAAAAAGCAATTAGTTATTAAGCCACAAAAACACATGGAGGAAACTTAAATACACATTGCTTAGTGAAATGTGTCTTTTTTATTTTCTATATTTTTGATTGTTTGATACCTGGGGCTTTAATGACTCAGGAGAGACTTTGCCTCCCAGAATAGCAATTTCCTTCGGACAGTGAACAACTCACATGTGAGCCTGCCTTTCAAATGAAAACTAATCAAACAGAGCACAGCCTTCAACGACCCCCTTTATCAGACTCTCACACCATGGGCAGCATTCCCTTGCCCTAATCACTCGAGAGCCATATCCTAGCAAGTACGGACAGCTCTTTGCCCCTCAACCCTCTGAAACTGTTCAAACTAAGCAATCTAAAGCCTTCTTCCACTATTCCACCCATTCCTTCCTGCAGAAAACACAATAAAGCTTCTTGCTCACGTTTTCTTCTTGTTCTACCTCCTGACAGGCCCTGGTGCTTCCTCGTGTGGACCTGTGTGATGTGCTGTGCTGCCTGTGATTACAGAAGTGTATTCCTTCAGGACAGTCATTTCTGTGTCTGTGTATGTTACCATACCTAATTAAAACAAATCCTGGGTATACTTTAAAAATAAGCCAGTCTGAAAAAGCTACATACTTTAAGGATTCCAACTATATGGAGTTTTGTGATAGGAAACTGTAGACAGTAAAATTATCAGTAGTTGCCAGGAAGGAGAAGGGACTGGGGAAAGAGAAACAGTTGAAGCACAGGGGACTTTTAGGGCAAATTATTCTGTGTGATGTTGTAATGATATAAGATGATGCTGTATATCACATGACACTATGCATTTTGAAAATTCCATAGAACTATATAACACACAGAGTGAACCCCAATGTAAATTATTGACCTTAGTTAATGATAATGTATCAATATTGATTCTTCAATTATAATAAATGTAAAACACCACTATAAGATATTAATCATATGGGGAACTGATCAGAGGAGAGAGGGGTATATAGGAACTCTCCTTAAACCTAAAAGCACTCTGAAAATAAAGGCTATAATATAAAAAAGACAACCAACAAAATGTGGGGGAAGGATTGCAAATCATGTATCAGGTAACAGCCTTGAATTCAGAATATATAAAGAACTCAGTAAGAAGAAGAAAAACTGCCCAACTTTAAAATAAGCAAATAAGTGGAATATGCATTTTTCTAGGATATACAAATAGCCATTAAACACATGGAAACATTATTAGTCACCAGAAAAATGCAAATCAAAATCATAATGTGTTACCAATTTACACCTAAAAGGGCAAACAATCACAAGACAGACAGTAAAAAGTGTTGGTGAGGGTGCAGAAAATTGGAAACCAAATAAATTTCTATTGGATATGTGAAATGGACTTTGAAAACAGTTTGGCAGTTCCTCAAAATATTAATCATGGACTTACCATAGTACCTAGCAATTCAAAATTTAGGTGGAATTGAAAACCCAAAAGAATTGAAAACATATGTCCACACAAAAACTTGTAAATGAATGCTAACAGCATTATATTTATTATAAATTAATTATATTAATTCATAATAGCCAAAGGTGGAAACAATCTGGCCTTACCCACCAATGAGCCACTTCTAGCCTCAGACCCAGGTTTACCCACAAGTGGGCAGACATCAGCTTCAAGAAAATCACAGCCCCACAGCCTGGGGACCCAGCCTGCACACCAGCAGGCCAGATCCTGCCCTGGGACTGGCTGAACCCTGGCCGTGGCTAAGCCCTGACCCCGCCCACAAACAGGCCAACAATAGTTTTGGGACACCCTGGACCCTGCTGCCAACAGTGTCAGGAACAAGCCCCACCAACCAGCAACCCAACACCAGCTCTGGCACCCCTGACATGGCTCTGCCTGCACATTGGCTGGCACTAGCCCCAGGACTGGCTTCACACACCACTAGTGGGAAATAGCCCTGGGGTCTCCTGGACCCTGACTCCACCCCCAGTAAGCCAGCACAAGACTCAGGGCAACTTAGGGTACCACAGTCAGCCATCTTGAGATCCAGTCGCATGAACCAGTGGATGGTAGCCTTTGCACAAGGCAGAGCCTGGCAATGAACTTGATAGGGACGGCCAACCAAGCCTAGCAGACCACCCACATAGCTTACCCCAACAGAAGGACACACACAGCCCTCAAAGGGGCTAGAGCATACAGCTCTGGTGATGAGCGGTGAGTGCCTTACTGGGACATGTAGGATGTCTCCTACAAGAAGTCACTTCTCTGAGGTCAAGAAACATAACCAACCTACTAGACATATGAAAACAAAAACAGAAACTTAGACAAAATGATGTAACAGAGGAGTATGTTCAAAATGAAAGAACAAGATAAAGCCAAAACTTAGACAAAATGACATTACAGAGGAATATGTTTAAAATGAAGGAACAAGATAAAGCCACAGAGAAAGAACTAAGTGAAGTGGAGATAGACAAACTAGCTGAGAAAGAGTTCAGGGTAGTGATTGTAAAGATGATCAAAGAACTGGGGAGGAAAACAGATGCACAGAATTCTCTGTTACAAGTTTTTAACAAAAAGTTAGAAAATATAAAGAAGCAGCAAACAGATGAAGAATACAATAACTAAATGAAAAATGCACTAGAAGGAATCAACAGTAGGCTAAATGATACAGAGGAATGGGTCAGTGAGCTGGAAGGGAGTAGTGGAAATAACTAATGCTGAACAGAAAAAAAAAGAAAACAGACTCACAGCGAAAAAAAATGTGACAATGAATATATGTATGTTCACGTATAACTGAAAAATTGTGCCTTACATTGGAATGTGACACAAGATTGTAAAATGATTATAACTCAATAAAAAATGTTAAAAAAAGAAAACAGAATGAAAATAAGAACAGCTTAAGAACCTCTGGGACAACATTCGGTGCACTAATATTCACATTACAGGGGCCACAGAAGGCGAAGAGAGAAAGGGGCTGAAAACATAACTGAAGATTGGTTGAAAGTAGCTGAAAACTTTCCTAACTTGGAAAAGGAATCAGATATTCAAGTTCAGGAAATGCACAGAGTCTCAAACAGAACTAAACCAAAGAGGAACACACCGAGACATACTGTAATTAAAAATGGCAAGAATTAAAGATAAAGAGAGAACATTAACAAGTGGCAGGGGGAAAGCAACAAGTTACTTACAAGAGAACTCCCATAAGGCTATCAGCTGACTTTTCAGCAGAAACTCTGCAGCCTGCAAGGGAATAGCACTATATATTTAAAGTGATTAAACAGGAAAACCTACAACCAAGAATACTCTACCAGACAAGAATCACATTCAGATTTGATGAAGAGATCAAAAATTTACAGATAAACAAAAGCTAAGAGTTCTGCACCACTGAAACAGCTTTATAAGAAATGTTAAAGGAACTTCTCTAAGTGAAAAAGAAAAGACCACAACTAGAAAAATGAACTTTACAAAAGGAAAAAGGTCATCAGTACAGGAAAACATACTGTAAAGGTAGTAAATCAATCACATACAAAGTTAATAGGATGGTTAAAAGACAAAAGTAGTAAAATTACCTACACCCACAATAAAATAAACATGTATATACATAGATTGCTATATATTAACCTCATGGTAACTACAAACCAAAAATCTATAATAGATACATACAAAAAAGAAAAAGGAATCCAAACATAATACTAAAAATAATCCTCAAATCATAAGAGAACAAAAGGAACAAAATTTCAATTTAAGAATACTGAAATCATATCAAGCATCTTTTCTGATGACAGTACTATTAGACTAGAAATCAACTACAAGGAAAAAAAAAAAACTTCAGAAACCCACACAAAGGCCAAATGATACACTACTAAACAGCCAATGGATCACTGAAGAAATTAACAAAGAAATATAAAAAATAGCTGGAGACAGAGGAAAACAAAAACATAACCTTCCAAAATCTGGAAGGGATACAGCAAAAGCAGTTCTAAGAAGGAAATACACAGTGATACAAGCCTACCTCAGGAAATTAAAAAAAATATCAAATAAACAACCTAAACTTATACCTAAAGGAACTAGAAAAAGAAGAAAAAACCCCAAAGTTAGTAGAAAGAAGGAAATCATAAAGATCAGAGCAGAAGTAAATGAAATAAAAACTAAAAAAAAGAAAGAAAAGATCAATGAAACTAAGAGCTGGTTCTTTGAAAAGATATACAAAACCAATAAACCTTTAACAAGACTCATTAAGAAAAAAAGACAGCCCAAATGAATAAAACCAGAAATGAAAAAGAAGTTACAAATGACAGTACAGAAATACAAAGGATCATGAGAGATAACTACAAACAACTATATGCCAATAAAATGGACAACCTAGAGAAATGGACAAATTCCTAAAATGTACAATCTCCCAAGACTGAACCAGGAAGAAACAGAAAATATGAACAGACCAATTACTGGTAATGAAATTGAACCAATAATAATAATTTTTTAAAAACTCCAAACAAAGTCCAGGACCAGAAAGCCCCCAGATAAATTCTACCAAACATTTAGAGAAGGGTTAACATCTATCCTTCTCAATATTCCAAAAAATTGCAGAGGAAGGAATGCTTCCAAACTCATTCTGTGAGACCAGCATCATCTTGATACCAAAACCAGACAAAGGTATCAGAAAAAAAGAAAATTACAGGCCAGTAACACTGATGAACCTAGATGCAAAAGTCCTCAACAAAATGCTGGTAAAGAGAATTCAACAATACATTAAATAGATAAATAATAAGCTTATACTATATAGCACAGGGAAGTATATTCAATATCTTACAGTAACCTATAATGAAAAAGAATATGAAAACAAATATATGTATGTATATGTATGGCTGAACCATTATGTTGTACACCAGAAATTGACACAACAGTGTAAATTGACTACACTTCAATTTAAAGAAAGAAAGAAAACAAACAAACAAACAATACAGTAAAGGATCATACACCACGATCAAGTGGAATTTAGCCAAGGGAGGCAACGATGGTTCAATATCCAAATCAATCAATATGATACACCACATTAACAAACTGAAGAATAAAAATCATATGATCATCTAAACAGGTAAAATAAAATTTTGATGAAATTCACCATCCATTTATGATTAAAAAAAACTCCCCACAATGTTCATATAAAGGGAATATATCTAAACATAATAAAGGTCATATATGACAAGCCCACAAGTAACATCATACTCAATAGTGAAAAGCAGAAAGCATTTGCTCTAAGATCTGGAACAAGGCAAGAATGCCCACTCTTGACACTGTTATTCAATATAGTATTGGAAGCCCTAATCCAAATTGGAAAGAAAGAAGCAAAACTGTTTCTGTTTGCAGATAACATGATACTTTACATAGAAAATCCAAAAAACTACTAGATATAAAATATACATAATTTTGTATGTATTTCTATACAAAGAGTAGTTTGTTGTTAGTGTATAAAAATTAAGAAAGCAATATCATTTACCATTGCATCAAGAAGAACAAAATACCAGAAACAGACTCACAGACATAGAAAACAAAAAGAGGAATTCAAACAAATATATAGCTATCACAGGCAGAATCCAATGGCAAGTCATTGGCAAGGATTTCCTAGTCTTGAGAGGCCTTTTAAAAGTTGAATCTGAGATTCCTTATGAAAAGTTCCAGCACAGCCAATTAAAAGACCTTCTATAATAAATTACAGTTATCTAAATAATCAGGCTAAGTTTACTGAAACCAGACTTATTTTGCAAACAAATTAGTCTTATTTTGGCTGTTTCATAGAAATGAGGGTAATTTTAGAGAGAAAAATTATGTTTCAGTGATACTCCTTTATTGATACTAAGTTCTAGAGTTGTTAATTGCTTTTGAGGTTTTGTGTTTATTGCCCAAGACTCACTTCCTGGGTGGCTCTTTGTTACTATGTTATTACAAACGTTTAATTAAATTATTAAAAAGACATTCTAAGTTTATTTCTCAAATAACTTTCAATTAGGTGGGAAGTTACAACATCACTTAAATGAAAATATAAAATGTATATGTATATATGTTTACACACATGTGTGTATATATGAATCTACATGTTTACATGTATGTACATATGTAAAACCAGAATACTCAGTATTCACAACATAAACTGAACCACTTGTCATACTAATTTTAAAAATTAGGAAATGCAAAAAAGATATGGTCAACGAGAAATAGCAGGTTCCAAGTTACTTGATGGGTCTTTTTGAGGTGTTTGCCAAGAAAAAAAAAAAGTCACCTCCTGAAAAAAATGGAGCATTTTAGAAACAAAGAGAAAATACTAAGCCGCCTTAAATATGACTTTTAGATGTTATAACCATTGTTTTCTTCTCTGGAGATCTCTGTTGGAGAAGAATATGTTAGCTAGGCAGCAGTAGGGGAAGAACAGGGTTAACCAAAGAGTGCTTTGTTTTGCAGAAACTAACCCTTAAATTGCAGAAAGTTGCAAACACCAGATGTTCTGAGAAGGCTGAGTGCATTCCAGTCAACAAAAAACCACAGTGGGAACAACCAACCAAAACACCTGCTTGCTTGCAGTTTTTGACAACCTTGAATAATCTTTTCCTCTTCATCAAGCCCACCCTTTCAGGACTATGCATGTCCCCTAGGCTTAAAAGTTCCCCAAGCAGCTTCAGAGAGACAGTGCTTTGAGGGCTAGCTCCTCATTTGTCACTATAATAAATGCTCCTGTTTTTATCAAAAGTACTCTGTGTGTCCTCTCTGACATAAATCACAGCAATACTTTTTTGGGTCCATCTCCTAAAGCAAAGGAAATAAAAGCAAAAATAAACGGGACCTAATTAAACCTGAAAGTTTTTGCACAGCAAAGAAAACCGTCATCAATCAAAGACAACCCACTGAATGAGAGAAGATGTTTGCAAATGATATTACCAATAAGGGATAAATATCCAACATATATAAACAGCTCATACAACTCAACATCAAAAACAAACAACCCATATAAAAAATGGGCAGAACTGAACAGACATTTTTCCAAAGAGAAAATGCAGATGGCCAACAGGCACATGAAAAGATGTTCAACACCAATAATCATCAGAAATTCAAATAAAAAACACAATGAAATATCACCTCACACCTGTCAGAATGGCTATCATCAAGAAAAACACAAATAACCAATGTTGGCAAGGATGTAGAGAAAAGGGAACCCTCATGCATTGGTGGTGGGAATGAAAATTGATGTAGTCACTGTGGAAAAGCATGAAGGTTTCTCAAAAAACTAAAGATAGAACTAACACATGACTCAGCAATTCCACTCCTGGGTATATATCCAAAAAACCCCAAAACACCCATTTGAGGAGATACATCACCCCAATGCTCATAGCAGCACTATTTACAATAACCAAGACATGGAAGCAACCTAAATTTCCATCAGCAGATGAATGGATAAAGATGTGGTGTATGTACACACACACACACACACACACACACACACACACACACACACACACACACACACGGTAATACTACTCGGCCATCAAAAGGGAAATTTTGCCATGTGCAGAAACATGGATGGACTTAGAGGGCATAGTGCTAAAAGAAATAAGTCAGACAAAGACAAATACTGTATTATTACTTACATGTGGAACCTAAAAATACAACAAACTAGTGAATATAACAAAAAAAAGCAGATTCACAGATATATAGAACTAGTGATTACTAGTGGGGAGGGGGAAGGAACATTATATGGCTGAGGGAGTAAATGGTACAAATTAGTGGGTTTAAGATAGGCTTATGGATGTATTGTACAACACGAAGAATAAAGCCAACATTTTGTAATAACTGTAAATGAAAAGTAACCTTTAAAAATTGTATAAATTAAGAAAAAAAATTTTAAGTACTTGGCGTGTTCATTGGCTATGCACAAGGGGCAGACCCACTGAGTCCGGTAACTGATAGAAATGGGAAAGGAGACAATGAACCTTTCTTGAGGCCCAGATGACAGGGTCACCTTGCTCACTTGCCCTTCCTCGACCACGGGAAGGCTATCAGAGAACATTCGGGCTTCCATCTCAACCTCAATGTCACAGACAAGAGTCAGGGTCTTTACTGTCAAGAGGCAGAGCTATCCCATCCTGTGCTGTCATATATGACTATGTGTGACACACAGTCGCCAACAGTCTCCCCAAATTCACACAGCTATTGCTGTATAGTCACACACCCACCACTAGACAAAGTTAACACTCTGAGTCAAACTTCCTTCCCCTCCGCACACAGTGCTGCACAGTCCAACCCCACGGAGGCGCAGTTACAGAAGCAGTCACAAAGCTCACACATGCCTGCACGCAAAGAGGAATACATGGTCTCATAGAAACAACCACACACCACTACAAGGACACACAGTCACAGGTAACACACACTAGCACACGCAGTAACATATCAGGAAGACTCACCTGCATAAGGCTACACACACACACACACACACACATACACACACACATATACTGACGCTCCCGCATTATCACACACAATTTCATAACTGACACCAGCCTCCCCAACCCTACCCGTTCCGCCTGAAGACTTAATACTCAGTCTCCATTCCCTCCCCGCCCCAGCCCGGCCTCCGAACGTTTTACCTGCGTTCCTCCCTCCGGAAGGTGTCAGCGACCAGGCCCAACCGCTCCGAGAGCAGCCCTGGGCTCCAGCTGCCCGGGCGCGGCGGCTGCTGGGAAATGTAGTTCGGCGCCGCACTCGCGAGAGACAAGATGGCGCCTGGCTAGAGCTCAGCCAGAGATTCCTCACAATCGCTCCCTCCCTTCACCCCTTCTCCCCCCGCCTCCCCAAGCCTGGAACCAGGAGTCTTCCGGCGCTCCTGGCGGACGTAGCCTTTAACTATAACTCCTAGTTGGAGTTACCGGCGCGCTTGAACTGAGCTTATTATAACGCAAGACACAACACTGCCCTCTCCCAGAGACAGACATAACACAGATAGAATGTTACCTAGGTCCTGAAGCTCGGCCTACGTACCCGCCTCCCCCAGCCGGGGAGACAGTCCCACAAACTGGGGTGGAGTTAAGCAAGCGCGAAAGCTGACTCGAAAAGGTCTCTCGAACCACTGAAACTTCTGGGAAATGTAGTCCACAATCAGAAGAGCGGACGACCGACCAATACCGACCGATTCCGTCGGGGATTGAGCCCGGGCTTGTTGGCGCCCAGGAGACCTCTGGGAGTGCTAGCCAGCCCAAGAAGTGCGCAGGCGCAGAATTCGTGGCTCGCCATCGTTGTCTTTGTCTGCTGGTGAGTTTGGTTTGGGCTCTGCGAATCGCAGATCTGGGCGCGAGACCTGGGTTTCTGGGCTTACAGTCCGGTCACGGAGGCTGTAGGGTAGGTTTCGCGGAGCCTGCGACCGGGCTGGGGAGACTGAAGGGGAGAAATCGCCTCCTGTGACGTGCAGTGTTCGAAGCTTATGTGGATGGGGGCAGGGGTCCAGAAGGAAAGTGGGGCGGCTTCGCGGGCGGGTGACCAAGACTGTGAGGGAGTGCGAGAGGATTGTAGATTTGTAACCTGTGTGGTTCTAAGTTTGTGAGAGTAGGTGGCATTGTGAGCTTAGTGGGGTAGTACCATCTAAACCTCACTTTTCTTTCTAAATAACGATAAGGATGCATCTTTCTGGAGCATCCGTTTCTTTGAAAAATGAGAAAGGGAAAAGGCTAAGCAATTGAGCGATAAGTAATTTTAAAGCGATTTTTATATTAAAGCAGACTCACTGTGGAGTAGAAAACAAAATCGGGATTAATTTTTTAAGAAGAAATATTTCTGGAAAACTCGTTATTGAGTATCTAGACTCCATGTAGGTATTGACTTTCCTTCATTCTTTGGAAGAATTTTGGTGAGGCTGCCTTGAGAAGTCCTGGACTAAGGAATAGCTTTAAGAGGTAGTTTCCACTAGTGCAGACAACACAGAATTGGGAAGCAACTTGTCCTGTCTTTGGTGCAGAGATCAAGTAACCAATTTAAGACTCCCTAGTTTGTCAGTGAGTATGGCAATCTGACTCCTAATTTGACCAGGTTTTCCTCAAACCAAATAGCATTTGTAAACGTAGTGAAACAGATTTTCTTTTACCTATAAAGACAGTTTCTTCCAGCATTTTATCACACTAAACATGTTTTTCGATACAGTGAAAGCAAAGTACTACAGCACGAAAA
Organism: Camelus dromedarius; assembly: GCF_036321535.1. NCBI lineage: Eukaryota > Metazoa > Chordata > Mammalia > Artiodactyla > Camelidae > Camelus > Camelus dromedarius. The sequence goes on along the minus strand of NC_087444.1, from coordinate 66,348,617 downwards.
CTCATATGTAGAAATAATAGCTTTGATCATACAGAAAATAATCAGTATTAGTTATAAAGAAAAGTCCTTTATTTACAATAGCAACAAATCACATTAAACACCTAGGGATAAACAGTAAATGTATAAACCTATACGAAGGTTATTTTTAAATGTTAATGAAGGACCCAAAATAAAACTTGAGCAAATGGAAATATGTCACAGATTTTAAAAGTCTGCGATGTATTTTGTTACACGAAGAAAGGAAGGTGTATGCTAGGTGTAATAATCTCCTTTTTTTTTTTTATTAAGTGTGGGTAGGAATTTATATTTGTGATTGCATGAAGAAACTTTTGAAGTTCACACAGAAAATAAAAACTGTTGTCAGGGGATGCAGCAGCTAGGGCAGGGACATTTTTGCTTGCCTGTTTTGTACCTTTCCATTTTTAACTGCAATAGAGGAATTAGATTTCTACATTCACTCCATTCCTTTTCAGCTGTTTATCACTGCCTCATTCTTGAATGTTCCCTTGCCTTCCATGATCCTACCCTCACTTACATACTTCAGTCAAAACCAAGGAACAACTTCCCCCAAAAAACCTCCATCTGTGACTTATGTTTCTGTTTGTCCCTTAAATATTAGTGTTCCTGAGTTTCTGATTTTGATCATCTTTTTTCACCTCTAAGAACAGTATGAGCAACAGAATTCCATTGCTGTGACTTCAGGTGATAGAAGAGTAACAAATGTCCATTTCTGTTTGAGGCTTGTACTGAGTTCTTCATCTGTGTCTCCAACTGCCTAATGGACAGCTCCATCTGGAGGTTGCATAGGAACTTCAAACTCTTTATGTCCAAAATGTCTTTAATCCTGCAGTTTGCCTCCATCCTTTCCCCCTTTTGTATTAACCTGTTTTCATGAATTCATAGCACTGTCCACCCGGATTCGAAGCCTCCTATGTTAGATAAGGGAGGAGCTTCTGAGAAAGTTTTACCCTTTTATCTGTCACACCCCATTACAAATTGGAGACCATGGTCTCTTCAGTACACATAATAAGTGATAAATATATAAATTTACTGAACTAATGATTGAATGACCGTATAATTATGGGACACTTAGAATATTTAATTTCTCCTAGAGTAACATAACATAGGACAAATATTAGGCTTCTAAAAATTTTAAGAACTCTGATCCATGAATCATTACCAGAACAACTTCCTTTACATTTTATCCATATCACTCAAGTTTGGTGACTTCACATTTATGAGAAAAGTATTGCTGTGGGGTAAAATGGTATTCAGAACTGTGACTGTTCAATCAGGAGCAAGGCCACAAGTGACACCTGCTCAAAGGTACCTGTACAGGTTGTGATTCTAGAGAACTCTCGCAACTCAGTCATGTAGTTGTCTGTATAACCTAAATTCTGAAAATAAGGTACCTTCTGTTTCCCATTTTTTGAAATATGTGGAGCCTATAAATAGCATAATGGGTTTGGCCTGAGATGCAAATTATAAATACTTTTTTCCTATGTGCTCACATGTATGTTTGTACTCCAGCTTCTAAGCCAAGGGGTCATCATTACTTTGTTCTTGTTCACAGGCCAGCTTCCCTGTGCATCCCCAGGAGCTACACTTTCTTTATCCTTCAAAACCTTTGAGGATCCTAAGGACCCAGTCTAAATTCTGGGATGCTGCTTTGACCCTCAACAATCACATCCGAATCGTATGTCAGTATTTCGAGTTTTAAATCCATCAGTTCAAACAAGAAGAGCAATGGATGTTTGAGGAAGGAATGTAAAGGAGGTGTTCTCCAGGGGAGTGAGACAGAACCCAGCAGGTATGAATGGGATAAAGGCTCATTACAGTCATTCAGTGAGTTTGCAGCACCTGAAAATTTTTTTTGAGGAGATGGTCTTATCAGCCCTTGTTTTGTTTCTGTTTTTGTTTTTGGTGGGGGTAGGTAATTAGATTTATTTACTTATTTATTCTTAGAGGAGGTACCAAGGATTGAACCCAGGACCTCATACATGCTAAGCATGCACTCTACCACTTGAGCTATACCCTACCCCGTAGCCCTTGTCTTTTGGAGTGACAATTGCTGAGGATTCTTTAGATCCCCAAATAACGTTTCAAAAGACTCTTCCTGGATTGAAGCTCTTCTTTTCTCAGGTTCTGGAAGACTGGTTGCCCCTCTAACGTCTCTTCTGGATGCCAGCCTCTCTACCTCATTTGCAGTCTCAATTTTCTGACTTTCACAGCCTAAATTTCGTGCCTCTTCTCACTAACATGCTCCATTTTTCACTTCTCTCTGTATGCCTAGACTCCCTTCCTTACTCACTCAGTCCTTTTTGCCAAGGATTCTAGATCTGTAATTGTTTGAAAACTAGCACATAGATTCTTTTCTTTAAAATTTAACTATCATTTCTCCCTCCTTCCATTGTTATATATCTCAGAGGTGAATCTTACCCCCCTTATTCTTATTTCTTCTTATCTTCTTACCTCCAACTATCATAGTACAACTTTTCTCCACCTCCTGCTTTTAAACAGTAATGCAGGCTTGGCAATTGGTGCTGACTTCCTACTAGTTCACCTCTCTCTTACTTTTAAAGAGATATAGTACTACTATTTTTAAAATCTAATACATACACTTGATAGAAATTAAAATAATAGCTATGTCTCCTCATTCCTGGCCCTGAGTTCTCCATTTCTGCTCCCTGGAAGCAGCCACTATTAACACCGTATGCTTCTAAATGTTTACTTTTAAGCAGAGCAGTGACATGATTTGACTCTTGACAAGATTACCGTGGTTGCTATGTAGAAAAGAGTTGCAATATATATCAAGATGCTCAAATATTAAGCAAACTCTTAACGTATTCTGTATAAATGGTGACCTGTTAAGAGCAGAGGTTGGCAAACTATACTCTGCTCTGTGTTGTAAAAAGTTTTTGTAAAAATTTCATTCATCTTCTCCATTTTCTTATAGTCTGAGACAACTTTCATGTGCCTGAGTTGAGTAGGCATCTGCCCATCCATGATATGTAAAGCAATGAGATGGGACTAAAAAGTGCTATCAGTCATGGTAGAGCTAAGTGACTATAATAAACCCTAAAATGTGCTGGTTTGAGGAATGTAGGAATTGATTTCTTGGTTACAGGTGAGTAGTCAGGATGTCCCTGATAGCTTTGGTCTTTGCAGTAGTTTAAGATCCAGATTTCTTCCAGGTTTATCATTTAGTTGTACTTGAAGCTGGAGCAACAGTGCATCCTGGTCCAGCCAGATAAAGGAGGGAGGAATCTCCACTCTCGGGTAGCAGGGGTCAGTAAATTTTTTCCATAAAGGGCCAGATAGTGAGTGTTTTAGGCTTTTTAAGCCATAGGATCTCTGTTGCAACTGCTCAGTTCAGGTATTATAGCATAAAACTGGTTTGCTTAGCATTAGAGCATTTTGATTTGTGTTTTGAAAATACTTTTTAAACCACAGGATAAATGCTGCTGAAAGGACCACTTTGCCTGGTATTCAGATAATATTACCTAGTTCAGTTCAGGATTGTCTGTCATTTTACAGCATAAAAAATTCAATTCTGGTAAATATGTGTGAAAAATGTTGATATAATTCCTATAAAAATACAGGGGACTTTTATTGCCAATAATATGTAATTTCTTTGTTTTCTTTTGGCTTATTAGGAATAAGAGCTTAATCCTGATTTATTTTGCATCATACCTTTGCAAATTCAATGAATTTAAGAATTGGAAAATTTGTAATAAATAGTACTACTGTAATTTGTTAAAAGTTTAGTAAAATCTAAATCTTAAGCCACATGTGCCTTGGACTTTATGGTGATGAAATGTCTGAACAATTGTCTCTTTTTTTTCTATGCTTTTCTGTTTACGTTTTCTGTCTTTTCTGGTCTCAGTTTTCATAGGTTATATTTACTAGGTTTCAAATTTATTTGCATAGGGTTGAGCAAAATAGTCTGTACAATCCTTATTTTCCATCTACAGTTATTTTTAAATAATCATTTGTTATTTTTGTAATTTTGCTTTTATTCCTTTTTAGTTTTTCCCTAAGAATCAACTCGTGAATCTATTATTACTTCTCTTTTTCTGTTTGTAATAATTACTTTTTTATCTTTAATAATTTTTGTTTCTCTTTTGCTCACTTTCCCTTATTGTAATTCCTTATTTTGAGTGTTTATTATTGCTTCTTCTTAAAATAATGTAAAACATTTGTGCTCAAACTTCTCCAAGTATTTTTTTCAGATATATTCTATGGGCTGTGATATACATTGTGTTCTGAATAATTATTCTGAATATTATGCAACTTATTTTAATTTCCTCTTTGACCAAAGAGTTTGTTCCAGCCGGTAGCTTTTGAAATTTACATGTGAAAGATTTTTATTTCTCTAATTTATGACTTCTTTTTTTAGTCAAAGTATTTTGTCTATCCTTTTATACTTTGTGGAATATTTGAGGTTTTATACCTATTCTGTGGGCTAATTTTGAGAATGTTCTCTGAGCATTTTAAAGGTGGTTTCTACCTATTTACAAGATAGAGAAGAAACTGGTTAGCTCTACATTATAAATTAGTGTATGTTTTTATTTCATGTCCCCATTTTTTATACATTCTCATAGTTCATGGATTTGATCTCCTAGGTTGAGAGAGGTAGTCTTCTCCCTTGCTAATCTGGTTTTGCATCTTATATTTCTGTAGTTTATATATTCAAGATTATCTTCTTTGTTTTATCTTTATTCTTTATTTTCAGCATTTCTTATATATTGTTTTAGATGTCTATCTTGTATATATATATATATATAGTTTAGGTGGGTTTTGTTATACCAGTTGTTAAACTTTAGCATACATCGAAGTCACCTATAGGGCTTGTTAAACACAGACTGCCGGGCCCTACCCGCAGGTTTTCTGATTCAGGAGATCTGGGTTGAGGCCTGAGAATTTTCTGTATGAGCCTATCATAGTTCTTTTAATAGTTATTTTTATTCAAATTGCATTTATTTTTTAAAATATTTTATTTATTTTTTGTTTGTTTGATTTGGAGGGGGTAATTAGGTTTATTTATTTATTTATTTATTTTAATGGCGGTACTGAGGTTTGAACCCAGGACCTCGTGCATGCTAAGCACATGCTCTACCACTGAGCTCTACCCTCCCCAGCTCTAGTTATATTTATTGACAGGAACAATATGGTTGATAATGGTTCTCTTATTTAATATTATATACCGTTTAAGTTCTGCCTCATCTTTTGTATCTTTTACAGTAAGATCTTTGATTTGTTTTGAATATTTTTTTTTCTGAAAATTTGGGAAGTTTGTATTTTTTAATTTCTCTTGGTTGCCTTTATATTTGTAATTTTCTTCATCTTCTTCCTTAACTTCTTTAGGCAATATCTATTTACTCCCCACTATGGGTGATATATATTTTATATTGTCAGTCTTCCTCTTCACCACACAGTTGGTGACCATGTATTATTCCAGCTTTAAACAGTAACTGTTACACCCTTACCCCTACTTTCTGTATATGAAATTCTTTGCATCTTTGCCTTTGTGCAGTGATCCATCTATCAAAGTCCTATCCATCATTGAACCTTGAGCTTTATCTTTATTAAACGATCTCTGTCACTTCTAGGGCAATCTCTAATCTCTGTATTTCCATCCCATATTGTAGCTTTCAGAGCAGCTTGGATCTTAAGTGTATACTCTCTTATATTCATGTTTTTCACTTTGATGTCTAAGACATACATTGAAGCTCATTGAGAGAAAGGCCAGTTTTTTATCCTTCTTGTTTGAAGTCTTCAGCACAGATAAGATGATTATTAAATAATTTGTGATTGTTGTGGAGCTTCAGTGTGGATAGATGTACTTTTTTTTTATTGAGTTATAGTCATTTTACAATGTTGTGTCAAATTCCAGTTTAGAGCACAATTTTTCATTTATACATGAACATACGTACATTCATTGTCACATTCTAAAGATGTACTTTTTCATCTTTATTGAGGTATAATTTACATAAAATAAGTCATCCCCTGTAAGTATATATTATTTGATAAATTTGAGCAGTTTATAGCCATATAACCAACACCAAAATCAACGTATTGAACAGTTCCATGGGCAGTTCTTTGTGCCATTTTGCAGTTGAACTACACCCCTCCCCCATCCCTGGTGACCACTAATCTGCTTTATGTCAGTAGAGCTTTGCCTTTTCTAAATGTCATATAAATGTAGTCACACAGTGCATAATCTTTTGCATTTAATTTCTTGGACTTAGTTTTGTGTTTTGAGGTTGTCATATTGTAGATTTTTAATATTTAATTCCTTTTCATTGCTGATTAGTGTTATGTCCATAGGACATATTCTATTCATCAGTTAATAGACATTTGTTTTATTTTCATTTTTGGCTATTATGAATAATGCTATTATAAACATTCACATACTAGTCTTCCTGCGAACATATTTTTTCTTTTTTTCTTTTTTTTTGAATGAATGCCTGGGAGTGGGATTGCTGGGTAAAATAATATATGTATATTTAACTCTATAAAATAGTCTCAGTTGTTTTCCAAAGTAGCTGTACCGTTTTTCATTCCCACCAACAATGTATGAGAGTTACAGTTGCTTCACACTCTCACACTTGGATTGCCAGAGTCCTTTTAACTTGAGCCATTTTATGGGTGTACAGTGTATCTTATTAAGGGTTTAATATGCATTTGCCGAATTACTAGTTAAGGTGAACTTATCTTAATGTGCTTATTGGCCATTCATATGTTTTACTTTGTTAAATGTCTATTCCAGCCTTTTGCCCATTTAAAAAACTAAATTGTTTATCTTTTTATTGTTGAGTTTAAGCAGTTCCATATATTTTGGATGCAAGCCCTTTATCAGTTTCTCCCACTCTGTGGCTTTACTTTTTGCTTAAGAAACTTTTTGTTAAGAAACTGTGTTTTTTGAAGGACATTACTTTTTAATTTTGATGAAGTCTACTTTATCATTTTTCTTTTATATTAATAACTTTAATGCTTATGTTGAGGTCTATGATTCGTTTTCAGTGCCTTTTTTGCTTATGGCACACAGTAAGGGTTGAGGTATTTTTTTTAATTATGGAAATTGTAGCACTGATATGAGTAACAGCATATTACTAGTCAGTTCTTGCAATGATTTATAAGAAAATGAAGAAAAAGTTTTGAGAGGGATAGATCAGAACAATCTGAAGGTTTCCAGTGAGTGGATGGAAAAATCATGAAAGAAGGGATTTAGAGAGAGGCCAAGAAAAGGGCTCTTTACAAGAAAAGAGCTTGAGTGCCAGTATATCAGACAAAATAAAAGAAGAAAAATAAATGAAAACCAAAATTGATGATATTGATGGTTTCTGTATCCAGAAATTATAGTATCAGTAATCAAAATGCCACAGCAAATCAGATTTAGAAGCAAAGATGGTTATTTTCTGGCATATTTTATTTTTGTTCCCATTAAATAGATGTGTAATTCACCATTTATCCCATGTGAAACTCAACTGTAAGTAAATAAAAAGAGCAATGTCTAGCATTATTTTACAAGTCTTCAAGGACATCTCTGTAGGTATAACAAATGTGAGCTTTTAAAAGTCAAATAGGATTATAGCTTTGCTTGCTCCATCCTTAACCCACAGTTCCAACTCCACATAGACAACCACTTTCAACTCATTTGACAGTGTCTATGGGTATTTATTCTCGCATCTTATACAGCTATTTTACCTGTTTTAAATGTAATCCATTTAAATCCTTATCAACATGCTAAATATGAAATACGGGGTTCAGAACATTTCCTGCATTCATTTTTTCTTCATATTTTCTGTGGAACTCCTTTCTCTGGTCCTTCATATTTTCTCTTGAACCCTGGATTTCTGGAATTTTCCCCCAATCTATTGAATTTTTAAGATCAACATCATACTGTTTACTTCCCAAACCACTTATTTATAGAATCTTGTTACTATTTCATTGCTATATTAACCTCTTAGCTTTCTGTGATACTAACTATGGTATTGTATGTGTGTGTTCTTCTGTTCCCTGCCTTGTTGTTTCCTCTTTGTTTTGATTTATCTTTCACATTAGGGCTTTTGTCAAATCTTTGTGATCTGTAACTCTATGTTAATACATTGAGGTACCAGAAAGATTATTGTAATCTCCTTGTGCATGGGTGGGGCTTGTAAAATGGTGGGCTTCACTGTGCAGCATTCAGTCAGATATCTAGACTCCAAATGTCAGTATCTATAAATTCGCATGATCATCTCCTTTTTTCAGAAAAGAATGCTTTCATTATCTGACACCTGGCAACTTCTAGCGTTCCTGGAGTCTAGCAGTAGAAAGCAGTTGGGACCCAATTCTATGTATCAATTTTTACTCATCCCCTTCTTTTAGTATGGTAGTCTCATCTGCTTCCCTTGCCATCACTAAATTTAGAGTCTCTCAGTTGTACTTTGTCTTGATAATAAATTCCTATTCCTTCCAGTTAGGAGAGTTTGGTGGGACAGCTCCTCCTTTTATAGTCATTTTATAAGCCCCACCTTCCACTCTCACCCAGTCTCTCCAGTTATAGAGCCTTTTTGTTGACAGCTGTGTGACGAATTACCACGCTTCTAAATGGCATCCTCTTCTGCTAGCGTTTTATTTAAGCCACTCAGTTCTGCTGTTAATTTATAGTCCTTTATTTGCTTTCCTTTCAAAGTTTCTTAATACTTTCATCCACCGTTGTCTCCTCAACCTCTTAGTTTTTATGAGTAATGACCTTCATCCCCTTACTGACATGTTAATAGAGTTTAGGAAGATACAGAAATAAGTGTCTTATTTAACCACACATCCCTTTAATGATATTTCTATTCTTTTTTTTTTTATCCCTTCATCCTAGGTTTTCCAAATTTTATGTTTTTGTCCTTTCATCCTGTTTGTCACCTGTTCTTTATGATTCCTCTTACTTCACTGATTTATAAAGTATGTAGTTTCCTTTAAAAGCAGTTTAAGCTATATGCACCCAGGAATGCTGTTTGTATTTGAGCTCTCTTTTTCATACTGGTAGGTTAGGTTTGAAACAGTCTATTTTAAAAATTGCATACTTCTGAAATTTTGTTAAAAAATAGTGGAAAAATTCACACACATTACTGATATTGATGATGATGATAGCTACTTTATTGTATGTTTATTGCATACCAGGGATTAAATATTTTACAGTTACTGTTTTCAATGATAATTTTTTTGTACTCCCTTTTAGAAAAGGCCTGGGAATTTTCTAAATAAATAAAGGCACAACAGGAAAGACATGTGAGTTAAGTCTCATCCTTCTCCAGGAATATACAGCTAAGGAAAAACTCTGAAAACCTAAGTAGGAGGAAAGTATTTACTCTGAGCACAGACACTGATTCTTTAAGACTACTCCTCTATGTACAGGATTCAGTTCAAAAGAGTTTGGAACATAATTTACACTTAAATATGAAAGAAGCTACCTAAGAAAGAACCATTGAGAATATAATAAGGATGCTGTGTTTCATCCCAATTTAATCATCTGTTCTCAGGACTACCTGTGTGAAAAGTTTTCCATCATAAATTCAACTTCATTAGATACAGAATTATTATTGGAGAGAAACTATATGAATTTACTGAATGTGGAGAAGCTTTCATCCATGTCACGTGTGAAGAGATACTAAGGAATTCTAGTTGGAGAAAATATCTGTGCATGGTAAGAATGTTGGAAAGCCTTCAGCCTGAATCGGATCTCCTTCAGCCTGATCAAATTCATACTGGAGAGAAACCTTATGAGTGTAATGAATGTCGAAAAACATTTAGCCTGAAGCAGAATCTCATAGAGCATAAGAAAATACATACTGGAGAGAAATCACAGCAATGTCCTGAATGTGGTAAAGTATTCTCTCGAATCTCATCCCTTACTCTGCATTTGAGAAGTCATACAGGAAAGAAACCATATAAATGTAATAAGTGTGGAAGAGCCTTCAGCCAGAAGCGAAACTTGCTTTCTCATCAAAAACATCATACTGGAGAGAAAACTTATGAATGTGGGAAAGCTTCTATTCAGACACCAAGCCTCATTAAGCACCAGAGAAATCATATTGGAAACAAACCCTATGCATGTAAGGAGTGTGGCAAAGCCTTCAGTGGCAAGTCATATCTTGCTGAGCATGAGAACATTCATACAGGAGAGAAACCATTTGAATGTAATCAATGTGGAAGAGCATTCAGCCAGAAGCAATACCTCGTTAAACATCAGAATATCCATAGTGGAAAGAAACCCTTTAAATGTAATGAGTGTGGAAAAGCCTTTAGCCAGAAGGAAAACCTCATTATCCATCAAAGAATACATACTGGAGAGAAACCTTATGAATGTAAAGGGTGTGGAAAAGCTTTCATTCAGAAGTCAAGCCTCATCAGACACCAGAGAAGTCATACAGGAGAGAAACCCTATATATGTAAGGAATGTGGGAAAGCCTTCAGTGGCAAATCAAACCTTACTGAGCATGAGAAAATTCATATTGGAGAGAAACCCTATAAATGTAATGAATGTGGAACAATCTTTAGGCAGAAGCAGTACCTCATTAAACATCACAACATTCATACAGGAGAAAAACCCTATGAATGTAATAAATGTGGAAAAGCCTTCTCTCGAATCACATCACTTATTGTACATGTGAGAATTCATACAGGTGATAAGCCTTATGAATGTAAAATATGTGGGAAAGCTTTCTGTCAAAGTTCATCTCTTACGGTGCATATGAGAAGCCATACAGGTGAGAAGCCCTATGGTTGTAATGAATGTGGGAAAGCTTTCTCTCAGTTCTCAACTCTTGCTCTGCATATGAGAATCCATACTGGAGAAAAACCTTATCAGTGTAATGAATGTGGGAAAGCTTTTAGCCAGAAGTCACATCATATTAGACACCAGAGAATTCATACTCATTAAAACTCTATGAATGCCTTGAATTTAGGAAAACCTTCAACAGAATTCATACTAAGCAGTATATCAGAAAAATTATTTTACAGTAAAGTGATGTGAATGTGGAAAATCCATCAGCAACAACTCAAACTTAAAATACTGAGAATTTAATAACTATCATAGTATCTTGAAATTCTACACTCCCAGAACCCTCAGAACCAACACTGTTCATGCTGTAGTTTTAGGAGCATTCTCATTAAAATGAGGAAGGCCCCAGTTCTGGACACTAATCACCATGGTTCTGGAAGGCCTACCTGATGCATTCAGAAAAAGATATGAGAGGTATAATGATGTGAAATTAAGAGACAGAATTATCATCTTTTTGTTATGTTTTGCTACATGTACAATCATCAAAACTATTTGCTCTTGATGCAGTTGTAGAAAACAAAGATTGTGATAGAATATTGTTTTCAGAAACATGCATGTTTGTATGGGGAATTGGCAATTTATAGAGGTGGTAATCACAAATGGGCAGGAAAATCATGGATGATTCAAAAAATGGTCTCAGGGCAATTGACTCTTCATTGGAAAAATATTAGGTCTTTGCTATTGTCATACATTAAAGTATTTATTATGACATCCGAAAGCATTTAAGACTAGAGTGCAAAAAGCAAAACTTAGTAACATAAGAATTTTATAGGAGAATTTTTTTCAAACCTTGGGGTAGAAAAGAATCTCTAAAAATAGATTCCAGATTCCTGCTCTTGAGTATATATACATATACCCAAGTAACTGATACATGTACACAGGGAATCATGTACCTTTATGTTCATTGCAGCATGAATTATATTAGCAAAAAATTGGAAAGAGATGTCTGTCACTTGTGAAATGGATGAATAAAATGTGATATAGAACGTTCTCTGGCAGTTAAGTATAACAAATCAAATTTATATGTATTAACAGAAAGATCTGAAAAATCACATAGAGTGAAAAAAAGAAGTGATGAATATATTATAATCATACATGTGTGAATTTGAATTAACACTAACCAACACTACTATTAAAGCATTGGTTATGGATGAACATTTTTATGTAAAACTATGAAGAACAGATCAGAAGGATTCACACTTGATTCCCTAAAGTGGTTGTCTCTAGAGAGAAAGGCAATAGAAGGGAAATGGGGCCAAGCATGGTAGTTAAATGCTACTTCAGTTTTATATCTAAATACCTATCTCATTAAAAAGAAAGAAAGATTCTAAGTAAATATAGCAAAATGTTAGTTAATTCTGGGTTGTAATAATATATGTGCTTATTCTGTTGTTTATGCTATTTCTTTTAAACTTTGGAAAATTTTAAAAGATAGGGAAACGGGTAGGGAAACTATACAGAGTACATGTTATAATGGACCAACACTCCCAAATAGATGCTAATATTTTACAGCAGATATTTCTAAAATCGTATCTTTACTATATGAAATAATTTTTAAAATTAAGATGGTAACTTAACAATTTCAGTTATTTAAACTTACTCTCAAATGTCATATCACTAATCTCTGTGTGGTCGCTACTGAGAACTTACAGCATGATTTTGCAAGATGATTGGATCATATACATTTAAGGGATCATATTTAATAATACATGACCAGACCTATTAGAGAGAATTAGTTTTTACTGTAACATTTATCAGAAATCTCAACAGTCCACATAACTAGTATTGGCATTAGAAATTTGACATTTTCATAATGAGGAAACCATGGTACTCTAACATTTTTTAATATGCCACTGAGTAAAACTCTTGCATTTCAGCTTCAGTTTTAATCTGAGACTCTTTTTTTTTTTTTTCCTAATCTCTCAGACATAATCACCTCATCTCTTGTTTGTTTATTTTCTTTGGGAAAATAGCTCTGAAAGGGGAGATCTCAGACCTAGACAGAATTCTTTTATTAAAGCAAATCTTTTTGAGGATTTTTATTTAATTCCTTTCCTCAATTACTTGACATATAGAAAGCAGTTAGTGCTCTTTTGAATAAGTGATTAAAAATGACTATGTCACACTTAAACCTTAGGCTATTTTCAAATATATCAACTTCTTTTAAACTCAAAGTAATGCTATGCTGATACAACTGCACTGCTTGTCACTGGCATTTCTGAAGGTTGGTCTTGAGATAAGATTAAAAATGCCAGGGGTTGATTTTCTGAGGTTATGTATCCAAATAACATACTTGTATATCTATGTGAATTTAAATATCCTTTCTTTTCTTCCATTTCTCAGTAAGCATTCTCTCATATTAAGTGTTATGCTCCTGTGCTGGTGTAGCTTTGATGTCACCAGAGCAATTACCAACTCTAATGCAAACCAAACTAAGAGGATTACATTTTGGTGCTTATAGATGGCCAGGGCTAAGGCCCAGAAACAAGAATGATTATCATGGTCAGATAGAGTAAGATAAGCAATTAGGATATGTGCTACTTTAACATTTTAATAGATGCTATCAGTAATTTTCCAAAAGACAAGTTTCCTCTAGCCCGGCACTAGGTGATACTATGCTAAATTCATGTTTGTCTGATGAGTATAACCTTGCCTGCTCCTAGATTTGCTTCTTTGTAAATTTTCATATTGTTGGCCTATTTTCCTACAATTTCTTTTTTGTCAGTTTTGAAGACCTGTTCACATATTAAACATTACAAAGTTTATGGGTTGGTTATAAAGATATTTTAATCTCTAGATTATGTATGTTACTTCTTAGGTTTTCTTGCAAGTTATTTACTGTTTCTTTTTATAATATGTAAATATTTAATTCCACCTAGAATTTAGCATTTAATGTCATATATGAAGGTTGTTATTTTCTTCTAGATGGGTTTCTAGTTGTACAAGGACAATTTGTTAAAATAATCCAGCTGTTAGTTTAGCAGCCAGTCACACAGCTCTGACAACTGCATGTCCACCATAAGCCATCACAGATTTGAATTGGCAATCAAAAAGACAGACAGAACAGTAAGTTTTAAACCAACATTAGGTTTATTATTAGCTTTTCCTGACAAGACAGCATCTTCACAGCATATTCATCAGACAGTCTTTCAACTGCCTAAGCAACACAGCTTCCAGTGCCTTAGCACTGCACAGGGGAGAAGAGGTTACAAATGGTGGGGTTCACCTCAGCCTGGGAAATGTTAACATCCTCATCCAGGACATTTTACAGTAATCCACCATGGCATCTGAGGGATTTACAGTGGTATTTTCTTCTGGGAAACTGGTAGAAAGGCAAATCTAAGGTCATCTTTCCAGACATGGGTTAGTGGGAAACGTTACTGATCCCATACTTTTCCTATTCAACTGAAACTTTGCTATGTAATCCTTTAACCAGATGATCTTTTCCTCCTTCAACTAAAACTGCCTTATGTTCTCATTTGTACCAAGATCTATTCTGTGTTCTCTTGTTTCACTAATCTATTTTTATATTCCTATACTAATACCATATTAAATGATAGCATTAACATTAGCCTTACTGTATTTTGATACTGCATAATAGAGCAAGTCCCCCTTACTATTTTTCAGTTTTATTTGCTAATCTAAGTTAATTTTCTTTCTATGTAAATAAAGATAGTTTTCTCGAATTATAAAAACCCTTTGATACTCTAAGTGGGAGAAGTGACATTTAGGATATTGTCTTTCTGTCCACCCCAAAACAGTATGCCTTTGCATTTATTCAAATTGTGATTCATGTCCTTCAGCATGAGGATTCTGAACAAAGTAATTTGAAGCCCATCCCTATTTAATACCATTATATTATAGGAGATTTTATCAGTTTGGTGAATAAGGGAAACCTGTTATGGACTGAGTGTCTGTATCCCACCCCCGGAATTCATGTGTTGAAGCCGTAATCCCCAGTGTGATGGTTTTGAAGATGGGTCCTTAGGAAAACTAATTAGGTTTTGATTAGGTCATGAGGGAGGGACACTCATACTGGAAAAAAAGGAAGAGAGAGATCTCTCCATGTGTGTAAGCACCAGGAAAAAGCCATGTGAGCACATAGTGAGAAAGCAGCTGTTACAACCCCGGAATTGGACCGTCACCAAATCTGCCAGCACTTTGATCTTGGGACTTCCCAGCCTCTAGAACTGTAAGAAATAAACGTCTGTTCTTTAAACTACCCAGTCTATGGTATTTTGTTACAGTACCCCAAGCTAAGACTGCCCGTTTCCTGCTTAATTCTACCCCAGTCAGTTAAATATGGGGTAACCATCTTATCAGATGCTTATTATGAGCTCCAAATATATGGTAAGTAAAACAGGCACTTTCCATTAGGAGAGTGTAATCTCAACTCCATTAAAAAGCTCTGTAATTTTTGGCAATTTGTAAAACTCCCTAAGCCCCAGTTTCCTTATTTTAAAATAAGAATTGTTAGAACGGGAAATAAGTGAAAAATACACTTCCTGCTAGGGACAGCACCAAAATGTTGAACTAGGAAGCTCCAAGCTATTGTTCCCCCACAGAAATTGAAAAAAAAAAACAAAACAAAACCAGAAGCTTTCTGAACCAACTTTGTTAGTACCGCTGGAAAAAAGGTTTGTAGAAACAAGAAAAAGCCATCTTCAAACTGTTAGTAATGTTTTGTGGCATTTTCACTCTTGCCCCACATAGAAGGGATCTTGGTCTTGAACAAGTGGCAACTCAGCTTCCCCTCTCAAACTGGAGGGAGCAGGGCAGGCCATGCTTGCAAATTATTGTGTATGCCTGTTCTAACCTATCTTGAGGGTACAAGGACTGATGCAAGACACCCATCCGTTTCACACTACACAATGCAGGCAGGAAAGGGAGCATGCACTGCTCATAAAACCTTCAAGGTGGACTATAAACCCACAGATACCTGGGGCAAAAGATTATGGGTGGGGATATAGTCATCTATGGCCTGGAGGACAAGCTGGGGTAAAAGTCTTTGGGAAATTAGGACATTCAAAAGCAAATGTATATATAATAGGCTTTAGGAAGATACACACATGTCCACACCAGAAGCTTGCTAAGAAAAGACCTAAGAAGACAAGATTTCACCTTGGGATGATCCTTAGGCTCAGAGCAATTCTAGCCAAATGGTGAAGGACTGCCCCACACAGAGCCAATCTGCAAAGGTGGCTGTTCTTTTGCCTGTGTGAGTGGGTGGGTGGGTTGTTCCAGCTCCTAGCATTTAAGAAAAATCTGTCAAGGGAGGGTATAGCTCAGTGGTAGAGCTCGTGCTTAGCACCCATGAGGTCCTGGGTTCAATCCTCTGTACCTCCATTAATATAAACAAACAAGCAAACAAACAAACCTAATTACCTCTCCCCAAAAGTAAAAGAAAATCTCTGTCAAAACAGTTAAAAACCAGATGTAAAAAAAATTTTTTTTTAAGTTATTCATGATAAGAAAAAGTCTGCAAAAATAGTTTAGAAAAAGTATTGGATTACCACAGCCTTTAACAATCAAAAATATTGAAACCTTAGGAAAGGGGAGAATCTGATTTCCAGAATTAAAACTTTACAATAGTATCCGATTTCCAGAATTAATCTGATTTCCAGAATTAAAACTTTATAATAGCGCCCAATTAGTAGCACAAAACAAAGCACACAAAGAAACAGGAAATATGATTCATTCGAAGGAACAAAGTTAACTGACAGAAACTATCCTTGGACTTACTAGACAAAGGCTTTAAAATAACTGTCTTAAATATGGTCAAAAAGATGAGTAAAAATATGGACAAATAACTAAAGGAAATCAGGAAAATCATATGAACAAAATAAGAATATCAACAATCAAATTATAAAATAGAACCAAACAAATCCTGGAGCTACAGTGTATAATAACTGATATGCAAAAATTTATGAGTGGGGTTCAACAGCAGATATGAGTAGAGAAAAGAAAAACATCGGCAAACTTGAATATATTAATATATCATTTTATATTGAATAATTAAAATTAATATAAGAAGCATATAGAAACCCAAACAAAAGTGCAAAAAGTGTTTGTCAGACACCAACAAGCAGATCAATGTAGGTATTATGAGAGTCACAGAGAAGAGAGGGGAGCAGAGAGGTTATTTGAATGAATAGAGGCCCCAAACTTCAAAACTTTGATGAAAGATCAATCTACGAAACCAAGAAGCTCAATGAACTCCAGCAAGGACATGCAAAGAGACCTACACTGAGACACAATGTGATCAAATTTTCAAAAGTGAAGGACAGAGACTCTTGAAAGCAGAATAGTAAGTCATTGTATACAACAGATCCTCAATAAGCTTGTCAGTCAATTTCTCACCTGAAACCTTAGAGGTCAGAAAGTAGTAGGATGGTATTATTTAAATTTTTAAAGAAAACTATCCACTGAAAATCCAGTATCTGGCATGACTAAAAACTGTTGTTGAAAAATGAGGGAGAAATTAAGAGCTTCCCAGAAAAGAGGTTACATTCATTTTCACTACAGCTGCCCTACAATAAATGCTAAAGGGAGACCTTCAGGTTGAAGATAAAAAGATCTCCAGTAAAGGAAAATAAATGGAAAAATACTGTTTTTGTAATTTTAGTTTTAAACTCCAGTTTTTATTTTATACAGAATTTATAACACAAATGGACAAAAATAGTTACAAATCTGTTATTGGCCACACAACTGTATAAAGATGCAACATTCTGACATTAATAACAAAGGGACAACACAGCTGTATAGGAGTAAAATTTTGTTATGTGACTGTAGGTAAGTTGGTATTAATTCAAATTAGATTGTTATAACATTAGAATGTTATATGTAATACCCATGGTAACCATAAAGATATAGCCAAAGAATATACACAAAAGGAAATGGGAAGAGAATCAAAATGTGTCGCTACAGGAAAAAAAATCACACACACAAATGAAGGAAGTAATGGCAAAATGAGGGTAAAATGCTGTAAGACATACAGAAAACAAATAGCAAAACAGCAGTTTTTCCTTATCAGTAATTATATTAAGTGTAAATTTATTCAACTCTTCAGTCAAAAGGCAGAGAATGCCAAAATGGATTAAAAGGAAGAAAAATTGAACTATATGCTATATACAAGATAGTCACTTTAGATCTAAAGACACAAAGAAGTTGAAGGTAAAAGGATAGAAATAAATTGAATTCCATGCAAATAGTAACCAAAGGAGAGCTGGATTGGCTATACTAATATTAGACAGATGTGACATTAAGTAAAAATATTTTATAAGAGAAAAGGAAATTACATATTGATAAAAGGGCAAATTGACCAAGAAATGTAGGAATAATAACCCTATGCACCAGACATCAGAGCCCCAAATATATGAATCAATCTTTGATAGGATTGAAGGGAGAAATAGTTCTACAATAATAGTTGGATAGTTCAATATTCCACTTCAATAATGCACAGAAACAACAGGAACAAGATCAATAACGAAATGGAAGACTTGAAAACAGAACAATCCATTTAGATCTAACAGAGAATGCTGCATCTAGCAACAGCAGAATACAATTTTTTTCTGAAGTTTATATGGAACATTCTGAAGAACAGATAATGTTAGGCCACAAAACAAGTCTCAGTAAATTTTCAATAAACAAACTCAGATAACTCAGATACAAAAATTGAAATAATACAATGATTTCCAATCACAATTGAATGAAACTAGACATCAGTAACAGTAGGAAAAGTGGAAAGTTTGCAAATACATAGAAATTAAACAACACACTCTTAAACAAGGAGTCGAAGAAGAAATCATAAGGGAATTTTTAATACCTTGAAATAAATAAAAATGAAAAGTTAACATACCAAAACATACGTGATGCAGCAGAAGCAGTGCTAGAAAATAAATTTAAAGTTATAAACACAACTCAAAGAACAACCTAAGTTTGCACCATAAGGAACAGAAAAAGAGGAGCAAATTTAGCCCTAATCTAGCAAAGGAAAGATTACGGCAGAGATAAATTTAAAAACAGAAAATACAGAAAATCAATGAAACCAAAAGTAAGATATTTGAAAAAAATCAGTAAAATGGACAACCTTCAACTAGACTGACTAAGAAAAACAGAAGATTCAAAATGTGTGTTGAACTAAAGATTCAAATGTGTGTTACTAAAATAAAAAATGAAAGTAGGAACATTACTACATATTTTACAGGTATAAAAAGGATAATAAGAGAATAGTGTGAATAACTGTACATCAACAAATGTAAAATCTCTACAAAATAAATTCCTTAGAAAGACATAACTAGAACCCTGAAGAAATAAAAAATCTAAATACACCTATAACTAGCAAGGAAATTGAAGCTGTGATCAAAAATCTCCTAACAAATAAAAGCCACAGACTAGATGGCTTCATTCAGCAATTTTACCAGACACTTAAAGAAGAATTAATGCCCATCCTTCTCAAACTTCAAAAATTTGAAGAGGGTACACTTTCCAACTAAAAGTTCAGCATTACTCTGATACCAAAGCCAGACAAAGACACTACAAGAAAGGAAAACTACAGACCAATAGTTCTTAGGAATACTGATACAAAATTCCTCAACAAAATACTGAGAAACTGAAATAACATATCAAAAAGATTATATACTATAACTAAGTGGAATGTATTCCTGAATGATTCAGTGTATTCAAGGATAGTTCAACACACATCAATCAATGTAATACACAGCATTTAACAAAATTCAACACCCTTTCATAATCAAAACATTCAACAAATTAAAAATAGAATGTATATGATGGAATACTACTCAGCCATAAAAACTGACAACATAATGCCATTTGCAGCAACATGGACGTCCCTGGAGAATGTCATTCTAAGTGAAGTAAGCCAGAAAGAGAAAGAAAAATACCATGAGATCGCTCATATGTGGAATCTAAAAAAAAAAAAAAAAAAAAAAAAGCATAAATACAAAACAAATAGACTCACAGACATAGAATACAAACTTGTGGTTGCCAAGGGGGCAGGGGGTGGGAAGAGATAGACTGGGATTTCAAAATTGTAGAATAGATAAACAAGATTATACTGTATAGCACAGGGAAATATATACAAGATCTTATGGTAGCTCACAGAGAAAAAAATGTGACAATGAATATATATATGTTCATGTATAACTGAAAAATTGTGCTCTACACTGGAATTTGACACAACATTGTAAAATGATTATAAATAAAAAATGTTAAAAAAAAAGAATAGAATGAAACTTCTTCAACACAATAAAGCTATATATAAAAAACCCATAGATAACATCATATTCAATGTTGAAAAACTGAGAACTTCTTTTAAAATCACCAACAAGAGAAGGATGCTAGCTCTTAATTCTCACAACAGAAAAGAAATGATAATTATGTGACATGATGGAGGTGCTAGTTAATGCTAGAAAAGCAAACATACTGCAACATATGAATGTATCAAATCAACATGTTGCATATCTTAAACTTACATGTTATATATCAAATATACTTCAATTTTAAAAATAAATTAAATTCACAATTTAAAAATTCCAAAAAGAAAATTCCAGCTCAGATGGCTTTACTATTGAAATCTACAAAGTATTTAAAGGATACATAATGTCAATTCTGCACAATCTCTACCAAAATAACAGAAAGGAGAACGTTACAACTCACTTTATGAGGCTAGAATTGCTCTGATACCAAAGCCAGACAAAGACAGTATCAAAAAAAAAGAAAAAAAACACAGATCAATATTCCTTGTTAACATAGATATAAATCTGCTCAACAAAAAGTTAGTAAATCAAAGCTAGCAATATAGTATATATTGCAAGCAAGTTAGGTTTATCCTAGAAATGCAAAGCTGATTCAATATTCAGAAATCAATTGAATATACTAAAGATAGTCTTTTCAACAAATGGTGTTGACATTGGACATCCCTATGCAAAAAAAACAAACCTTGCTATAAGTCTTGAATAAAAATTAACTCAAAAATGGATAATAGGTCTCAATATGAAAATATAAAACTATAAAACTTTTAAAGAAAACATAGAGCTCCCTGCCCTCAGGTTAGGCAAAGAGTTCTTAGAGAATCATTTCCAAAACTCTTTGAACAATGAAAATGGGTAAAATTCACTGTGTTTAAATTGAACCTCAATAAAGTTGATTTTTTACAAAGTACACAGGCAATGTGGCTAAGAAGAAAACTGTAAAAGAGCAGTTGGTCTCTCAACCATCCCAACAAGGTGACTGTCACAATATCACTCTGGCAGGATATAGGATATGGTAGTTCCTCAAAAAATTAAATATTTAATTAACATATGATCCTGTAATTCCACCCAATATACACACAAAAGAACTGAAAACATGATTTCAAAGAGATATTTGTATACCCTTGTTCACAGCAGCATTACTGACAATAATCAAAAGATGGAAACAACCCACATGCTCAACAGATAAATGCATAAACAAAATGTATAAATATACAATGAAATATTATTCAACCTTCAAAAGGAATGAAATTCTGATACAGGTTACAACATGGATGAACCATGAAGACATCACATGCTAAGTTAAAAAAGCCAGACACCAAAGAACAAATATTTTGCGGTTCTATTTATATGAGAAGTACCTAGAAAGTCAAATTCATAGAAACAGAAAGTAGTATAGTGGTTACTAGTGGCTGAAGGCACACGGGATAGCTATTTATTGTATAGTGAGTATAGCGTTTCAGTTTAGGATGATGAAAAATTCTGGATATGGACAGTGGTGATGGTTGGACAACAATGTGAATGTACTAATGCCACCAAACTGTGTAGTTCAAAACGGTTAAAATGGTAAATTTTATCTTATGTGTAATTTACCACATACACAAAAAAGACAGGCCTATAATGGAAACAAATCTGTTGGCATGAGTCAGTAAATGGTGCTGACGCCATCATAGTGGGATATAGTTGCTAAAAAAAAAATAAAACAAAAACTTACAGATTAAGAGAAGATGGTCAATAACAGAATCCTAATTTTAAAAAGGCCAGAGGAAAAATAATTCACTAATGTTTTTGGTGCTGTTGTTGTTATTTGTTTTAGTGATCAGGAGATTAGAATTGAAAAAATGAAGGAGGAGGGTATAGCTCAAGTGGTAGAGCACATGCTTAGCATGTATGAGGTCCTGGGTTCAATCCCCAGTACCTCTTCTAAAAAAAAAATAAATAAACCTAATTACCTGCCTCCGACCACTAAAATAAAATAATTAAATAATACAATAATTAATAAATAAGATTCTTTTAATTTAAAAAATGAAAGAATTTTCAGCCAAGGAAATTCTCAAGAATGCAGTTGTGATACCCTTCTGAAAAGAAATGTGATGAACACAAAAAATAACCTCTCCTTTCGCATGTAAAGATGACAATGCACAACTATTTATGTAGAAAGAATATGTCCCAAATAAATATAAGGAAATAATTACTCCCTTCTTTGTCCCTACCCACGCTATTGCCCCAATGTCTGCCACAGGAATCATTTCCGTCAGTTTCTCAGACAAATTTCAACTTTGTGCAAATACAAATATCTGCCCCCTTTCTTTTACAAAAAACAACATATTATGACAAAGGTTCTACATCTTATTCTTTTTACTTAATATACCTTCAACGCTTTTCATATCAGACCATAGACAGTGATCTCATTTTTTTTTCTCCAATTGCATAGTGTTGCACTATGTTCAGTGGTTTACTTACAGCTATTTCCAGTATTTTTGCATTGTGAAGACTGCTACATGAATAACTTTAGATACGCATCATCATACCTACACCTGTAGGATAAAATTCCAGAAGTGGGACTGCTCAATGAAAGGGTAAATGCAACTTGAATTTTGAAAGACACTGCCAAATTGCCTTCCAAAAAGTTTGTACCAATGTGAAGTCCCTCTAACAATGTAAGTTTTTGTATTTTGGGAATATTTCCCCTTCAAGTCCATAAGAAACAGTATTTCTATAGTTTTAGTGGCATTTATCTTTATATGAATGAGGTTGAGCATATTTTCATGCACTTTACCACTGAATTATAACCACTGCCCTAAAATATTTGGTTCCATTTTTCGATTCTTTATTCTGTCCCATTGTCTGTCCAGTAAGATGACAATCCCACATTATTTCAATTTCTGAAGTTTTAGCGTATGTTTTGTAATCTGGTAAGACTAGCGTCAACTGCTCAACACTGCTTTTTTTCCAGATATACTGTCTTCTTTGTTTTTCCATTTGAACTTTAGAATAACCTCTATTTAGAAAAATGTTATTTTCAGTGGGATCATGTTAAATTAATAAATTAACTTAAAATGACATGTTTATGATGTTAAAGATTTCTATTAAAGAATATGGTATAACTTTTCATTTGTTAATTCTTTTTGTGTGTCCTTCGTAGTGTTTTAAATTTTTTTCTTAGATAGGTTCTATTTATTTCTTGCTAAGGTGATTCTGAACGTTTCATACTATTCCAAGATTGGTTGTACATAGTAAGTTTATTTACATGAATTTTATATCCATCTACCTTACTTTCTCCTTTTATTTATATTATATTAAAAGTAGCTGTAGTAAAATTCTTGGAGAAAGCATCTTTGCCATTAGAAGCAAATTATTTTTACATCTAACAAAATCTACCTGGCCTGGTGGGTAACCAGAGGAAATGAGTAAACCAGTAAATCTGTCGATCTGACTAGGATCCTTGAAGAACTTAAAACTTACATTCCTTGATCTCTCTAAACCATGGTTTTTAATCAGAAAATGGGAATAACACTCCCTAATTCACTTCTCTGCTATTTCCAATGGCCGATACTACCCATCAAACTTTAAAGCTATTTCTTAGTCCAGGACTTCACAAATCAACTCCCTTAGATATGCACTCCTCCGGCAAGATATTAAAAGAACACATAAAGTTGACTGGCTATATGTTCAGTGTCTGGGCTCTAAGGAAAAGGAAGCACCTCATAAAAAAAAAAAAGTTTCTTTCAAATCAACTTTTTTTTTTAAGAAAGCTGTTTTTATTTCTATTCCATAATCGATGCTTCTGGTTTTACATAAAAGTCAAGCTTTAAATCATTCATTAGCTCAATTATGTAATCTTTCTCCCATCAAATCTTAAAACAAAACCCCAAACTGCAAGATCTATTCTTCCTGTTAACTGTTTTACATTGAGACTCAGAAATTACTTTCCAAGATACAATGCGGTGACACTTATTTGAATGTTCAATTACACACACACCCCCAGCACACAAAATTCTGAATACCGTTTCTCCTCTCCACGACCCCCAACACCCTAAGTCACACACACCCCGGCTCTCACTCCTTCCTGCACCGCCTGCCTCACCGCCCCCTCATTCTCAGGCTCTGACTACCACACACCACAGAATAACAACTGCCCTCTTGGCAGCGTAGGAAACGCCTCCCTTTGGGCCACCCCCTCCCCATTTCACGTTTAGCGATTCCTCCTCTTCAACCTCTCTAAATTCATTGCAAGTTCCAGATCTCCTCCCCTTCGGTCTCCCTGACTAGCTTCAGATCTCAGACTCTCAGGTCCGACAAGTTCTCTGCACTGAGGAAGCCCCAAGCCAAACTCACGCCGAACAAAGGCCAAAACCGCGACCCCGGAAGCCTGCGCGCTCCTTGGGCGCGCTGACACTCCCAGAAGTCTCCGGGGTGTGGCCTGGCGCAGGCTGTGAAGAATCCAGGCGAATTTCAAACGGTCCATCCACCGCTTTTCCTGCTCCCTAACTACTTTTCCCAGAAGGCTCGGCGGTGCCAATTATCTCCCTTAGCGGACCAGCCCTTTTCTTTCAGAGCCTGTTCAACTTCAGGGGCTATTAGGGGGCGCCCGGGAAATCCATTTTCAAACGCTTCGGAGTGGCCGTCTTTGGGAGCCACGGCCCAAGGCTGCGCCTGGCTCCGTAAGGCCTCCGGTGAGCGGATCGATGAAAGGAAACAATCCTTTCCCCAGGGCCGCAGGTGAACCCTGACAGGAATCAGGACGACCGGCAGCCATTTTTGCCTGCCACAAGGACGTCTCTGACTACACTTCCCAGAGGACTCCTCGGCAATAGCGCGTTTCTCGCGTAAATTTGGCCTCCAAGTCACGCGCTGGCGGGACCCTCAGGTTTGCGCCGGTAACTGTTACAGTGCCGTGGAAGGTTCTGCGGGTTTGGAAGCTCGGAATACCTGAGGTGGGGAACCCGAGGAGAGGGCAGGGCCGGAGCTTCGGCTTTGTACTGCTGAGGAGGTGAGACTGAAATTGTGTGGTTGTATCTGTGTGGTGGTACGTGATGCATGACCGTGTGGTTGTGTGTGGCTGTTACTGTAGTGAGCGTGTGGTTCCAGCGATAACCGTGTGCAGCACAGTCAGAGCCTGTGACTGTGCAGGTGAAAGGATGCGACCCAGGGATGACCGTGTAGTCACGTGCGGCATTGTATATTCGGGTGAGGAGCTTGTGACTCGGTGAATGTGATAGCGTTTGTCCCATAGAGGGGTGTGACCTGTGTTGCAGAGTACAGGTGGGGATACCTGTGGATACTGTGTGGTTTTGTCTGTGGTTAGTGTGATTGTGACTGCGATCATGTGCAGGTGTGCAGTGCCTATGACTGTGCCGATTCTGATTGATTGTCCTCTTGGTAAATGTGTGATTGTGCTTATGTGACCCCTTGAGGCCCTGGATATGCAACCCTACTGTTTTATTTGTGGGTTACTTCTAGTTGTATGTCTCCATGGTAGTTTATGTTTGTGTGTGACTATGTATGACTGGATAAATCTCTGAGGTTTTTTTACTTATGTGTACCTCTTTAAGCATTATATTGTAGATTTACACCGTTTTTAAACTTTATATGAATGCTGCCATGCTGTCTTTTATCTTTTATTTTGCTTATTTGTATAACTATGTTTTTGAGAGTTATCTGTATTGGATATAATAGTGTTATTATATCTAATGATAGTATATTGTCTGTATTAGATGTAATTTTTCTTTGCTGCATTGTATTCCATCCTTTGAAGTATACCACTATTACTCATCTCTTCTCGTAAAGATGGACATTTGAGTTATTTCTATTTTTTGACTTCATGGACTCTGCTGCCATGAGATTCTTTTACAAAGAGTACACATGCATGAGTTTACCTACCAGTAGAATTGCTGGGTCATGTATCTTCTACTTTACAAAGTAGTGCCAAAATATTTACCAAAGTGAGTGCCAGATTTATACTTGCACAGCAGCATTTGAAACATTTCATTGCTCCACGTCCCTACCAAAACATCGTTTTGATAGTTTTTTAAAAACATTTTTATGACGTATGACATATATAAAGTGCACAAATCTTAAGGATACAGCCGTAAAACAGTTTCCTAGTTCAATATGAAGAACTTAGCCAGCACCCCGGAAGATTCCCTTATGCCCTTTCCCAGTTATTCCTCTCCCAGAATCAGTATTCAGAATTCTATAGTCATTCATTAATTTTACCTATTCTTGAATTTCACATGTAAGTGTTATTATATAGCATGTGCTCTTTTATGCCTGACTTCTTTTGTTCCACATTACGTCTCTGAGATTCATCTATGTTTTTGAGTGTAATTTTACTTGGTTCTCACTACATTTGGGGATATATTGCAATTTATTAATTGATTACACTGTTGAGGGGCATTTGGTAGTTTCCAGTTTGAGGCTGTTACAGATTGTGTTGCCGCAGTAAACATTCTGCTGTGGTTGTGATGAACACATAGATACTCTTCTCTTCGGTAAATATTTAGGAGTGGAATTGCCAGATCGTTGGGCAGGCATATGTTTAATAGACACTACCAGTATCTTTTGTTGTACCAATTTGCACTCCATCCAGTGATGTATGAGAGTTTCAGTTGCTCCACATTGTTTTCTATTGTAAATATTCTGGTGGAAATGTATTGGAATTTCATCACAGTTTTAATTTGCATTTCCCTGATGTTTAATGATGTTCAACACCTTTGATATCTTTATTGGCCTTTTGAATATCCAATTTTTTAAAATGTCTGTTCTGTTCTTTTTGCCCTCTTGTCTTTTAAACATTGTTTTTCATTTTAAAAAAAACTTTTATCATATTGTATACTTAGTGTAAATAATTACCATACACTCTTCATTTAGGTGTCTACAATACAATTATGAAAACCAGGAAATTTATGCTGATACAAGCCGTTTGCTGATTTACAGACCTTTATTTAAATTTTGCTAATTGTCTTACCAGTGCCCTGTTTTGTTCCGGAATCCAGTGTACATTTCCACATTGATTTAGTTGTCTTGTTGATATTACTCTCCTCCCATCTGACATAGTTCTTTTGTCCTTTTTATGCTTTACCATCTTGACACTTTTGAAGAGCACTGGCCAGTTATTTTGTAGAATGTCTTTCAATTTGGATTTGTCTGCTGTTCCCTCATGGTTAAATTTAGACTATGTATTTTTGGCAAAAAGATCACAAATGATGTGTTCTTCTCAATGTGTCATATCAGGTTTTATATGACATCAGTGTATCTCATTATCAGTAATGTTAACTTTGACCATTTGGTTAAGGTGATGTCTGCCTAGGCTCTCCTTTGTAAAATGACTATTTTTCCTTTTTAAATTAATAAGTATCTTCTAGGGAGATGCTTTGAGACTGCAAAAATACTGTTTCTCATTATACTTTCGCCTATTAATTTAAAAAAAAATTTTGTTGTTCTTTATTCTTCAATTATTTTACTTTTATGGAGGTTCTAGGAATTGAACCCAGGACCTCATGCATGCTAAACATGTGCTCTACCACTGAGCTATACCCTGACCCCCTCGCCTATTAATTTTAACATCCATTGATAATTCTTGTTTGTAACAGTTATTACTGTGATGTTTGCCTAGTGCTGATTTTCCTTTTCCATCATTCCTTCTATATTTTTTAATTTAAATTCTAGTATAAAGAAGAGCTGTTCCTTATTCCTCATATGTTTATTCAATTATTTATTTATGAACTCGTAGATACTTATATTATTCTGTGAGTTTTAATCTGTTATAGTTGTATGTTTTGTTGCTCATATTGCCCCCAATTTGGCCATTAAGAACTCCTTCATGTTGACCTCTGTGTCCTTTTAACATGCCATCGTTTTTTGAGCGCTGCCTTACTTTCTGGCACCAAGATGTTCCATGCTTGTATTTCCCCTCCTCTAGCCCTGGAATCAGTGGTTCCAAGGAGCCTTGGTTTCTTTTACTGAAGAATAGATTTATAAACCAAGCTCTGGGCACTTGGTGTGCTCATTGCTGCCACGTGTGATTGCTGTAGTTCCTGTCAATGGACTAGCGCTGGAAAGTAAGCAAATGTATATACACACATCTGTATCTATCTATTTGTGTGTATTTAAAAACCACCAGTTCATACTCATACTTTCAATTCCAGTTCAATACCACTGTCCAGATCTGTGAAGTATCTGAGATTCTATCCTACCTGTAAGTTAAAAGTTAGCTTGCTGCAGCTTCACAGATGCTGGCAGAAGACATGAGAAGTCAGACGTGAGAGACAGTTTATTGCCCATGCAGTAGCATTAACCAAAGTATCAATATTTTCCTTGCACTGGTTCACTTGCACCTATAGGATGATGCAAAATACACAGACATTTATGTGCTCCCTTGAGTTTAGGGAACCTGAATCTTTTTTTTTTTTTTAAGTGTTTCTAGAGATTCCCTTCAACTTTATTTATTTTATTTTATTTTATCTATTGAGTTATAGTCATTTTACAATGTTGTGTCAATTTCCAGTGTAGAGCACAATTTTTCAGATATACATGAGCATACATATTTTCATTGTCTCATTCTTTTTTGCTGTGAGCTACAAGATCTTGTGTATATTTCCCTGTGCTATACAATATAATCTTGTTTATCTACTCTACATATGCCTGTCAGTATCTACAAATTTCGAACTCCCAGTCTGTCCCTTCCCACCTCCACCCCCTTGGCAGCCACAAGTTTGTATTCTATGTCTATGAATCTGTTTCTGTTTTGTATTTAAGTTCTTTTTTTTTTTTTTTTAAGATTCCACATATAAGCAATCTCATGGTATTTTTCTTTCTCTTTCTGGCTTACTTCACTTAGAATGACATTCTCCAGGGACATCCATGTTGCTGCAAATGGCGTTATGTTGTCATTTTTATGGCTGAATAGTATTCCATTGTATAAATATACCACATCTTCTTTATCCAGTCATCTGTCGATGGGGAAACCTAAATCTTTTATAACGGATCATAAGCATGCCTGCCTTTTGCTCTAGGGAGAGACTAATTCTGTCTTCCAGGGATGTTCTATATAAACATCTTGGAGGAATAATCCAGAATTATAGCACTTAGTGTCTCTGATCTCACAAGAAGCTCAGAAACATTCAAGACTCATGGAGAATTGTCTCCCTTCAGGTCTGGCCACTTCCTTATTTGCAACTCTTTTCTCCAACAGTGAGAAACTTGCTTCTTAGTATCAATGATTTTTTTTTTTTGCACATATCCTATAATGCATGTAAAGTAGTTGCAGAATTGCTAACCCATACTCATGTAAAAAACAAATGTACTAGCTATAGTAAAGTATTTGTGTGCAACGTTTTTCTTTAACCTAACCTTAATACAGTTGAAAACTGTTTCCAAAGTTACTTCACCAGCCTCTTCAGTGTAGTTTTGTTACTAATTTTTCCTACACTTCACTTGGTGTGTTACACTTTGGGTTCCCCCATATTCTGGTTGAATGTAACATGCCATAATATTTTGAATATGAAAACATTAACATGTTTCCTGTCCACTCCCTGCACCTAATCAACCTCATTACTTTCTGCTTTATCCTTCTGGTATTTCCTTTGCACAAAGGAGCAAATACAGGTATTCTTTTGAATGACCTCTTTTTTGCATTAAAGATAGCACACTCTAGAAACTCTTTTGAACATTTCTTTTTTCACTTAATGTTATATCCTGGACATTCTTCTACTAGAATTCAAAAAGATACTAATAATTATTTTTTCATGGTTACATAATATTCCAGTATATGGATTTATCATGGTTTATTCAACCACTCGCCTACTATGGGTGTTTAGGTCATTTATAGTATTTTACTACTAGAAATAGTGCTGCAATAAATAACTTTGTATACATGTATTTTTATGTTGCTGGAGGTGTATCTTCAGAATAGATTCCTAGAAGTATGATTGCTGGGTCCAAAGGTAAGCATGTGTGCAGTTTTGTTAGCTATTGCTAAATTCTCCTCTAGAGCTGCTGTACCAGTTTTCATTTCCACTTGCAATGTATGAGTGCCTCTTTCTGCCCACAGCCTAGCCAGCAGAACGTGTTGGCATGCATCCTTTTTAGCTTTTACCAATCTAATATATGGAACATAGTATCTCAGTGTTGTTCTCTAATTTCATTAATTATGACTGTGCTTGAACATTTTAGAATCTTTTTTTTTTTTGTGATTGCCTATTTCTATCTTTCCTCATCTTTCTAGCAGTTTTTTTTTTAACCCCTTGTATTTTATGATTAGTGACTTTTAGTATCTTGAAAAGAAATCTTTGCTTATTCCCAAGGTTCTTGAAGATACTCTCCTGGGTTTTTTGGGAAGCTTTTTAGATTTAACATTCACATTTAACTCTGTGACCCATATTTCAATTTTTGTGTATGGTGAGAGGTAAAGATAAAGGTTAACTTTTTTTTTCCATTCAAATACCCAGCTGTTCCACCGCTGTTTAATTAAAAGCCTTTGTCAGAAATCAGGTGATATTATATATGTAGTTCTCTTTCTGAACTGTGTTCTTTTTTATTTACTTGTCTTTTTGTCAGGATCACTTTTGAAATCTATAGTATTAATCCTCCGAATCTTTTTCTTCTTTTTCAAGACTGTCGTGGCTATTGTAAGTCCTTTCAATTTCCTGTTGCTGTTAGAATCAACTTGTTAATTCTCATCAAAAAAGAAAAATCCTTGCTGGGATTTCGTTTGTATATTTATATGTTATTTTGAGGAGAATTGACATCAATATTGAATCTTCCAATTATTAAACATGGTGTATATCTAAATTTGTTAAGGTCTTTAATTTCTCTCAGCAATTTATTATAATTTTCAGTGCACATCTTTTGTTAGATTTATACCTGGGTATTTGACATTTGTTATTGAACCTATAAATAGTATATAAACTTTTTAAACTTTCCAGTCGCTACTAGAAGTACAATTGCTTTTTGTATTTGTCCTTCTATTTAACATCTACAAAAGCACCTATTGCAGATGCTGTTTATCAGGTTCCGGGAGATTTTCCCTCATTTGCTAAGACATTTTTACACTAATTTTACATTAATGAGGGCTGAATTTAGATAAATGTGTTTTCTGTGTCTATGAAAGGATTAAATAGTTTTTCTTTTATTTATTATTAATATAGTAAATTATTATGTTGATTTTTCAAATGTTGAACCAGCCTTTTATTCCTGAAATAAACTCTATTTGGCCATAATGCATTACATTTTTTCCCCTAGAGGGTTAAATTTGTTAATACTTTATGTAGAATTTCTGCATGTGTGTTCATGAGAACTGTTGGTCCATAATTTTTTTTTTATGTTTTTGTTAAGTTCTGGTGTCAGGTTTGTAGAAGCCTTATAAAATGAGTTGAGAAGAATTCCCTGTGTTCTGTTTTTCAGTGCATGTAAAACTAACGTTATTCCTTAACTTTGGAAGAATTCACTGGTGAAGCTATGAGGCCTGAAATTTTCTTGATAAGGTTATAAATTATGGAATCAATTTAACTCTTCAGCTGTTCTGTTGTTTTTATTTGTTTTGTCAGTTTGGGCTTTTTTTTTCTTTAAAGGAATTTGTTTCATCTAAGCTTTCAAACTTAAGAATATAAAGTTGTCAGTATTGTCTTATTATCTTTTTAATGTCTGTGGTGTCTGTAATGATGTTCCCTTTTTCATTCCTGCTTTTGTTTACGTTATCCCTCCCTTTTTTCATCAATGCTGTTGGTAGTAAATCTTGTATTTTCTCTGGGTACTTTCAAGATTTTTTTCCTTTCTCTGTGGTTTTCAGCTCTTTGACTCTGATATGCTTGATTGTGGTTTTGCTTTTGTTGTGTGCTTGTTTTGTTTACTTTCTTATATATTATTCTTTAGGTTTGCTGAGCTTCTTGCAATTCTTGTTGAGTCTTAGTTAATTAATCTATTCAAATATTAATTCCTCTCCAATCCCTTTTTTTCCTTCTGAGACTCCACATACATGTATGGTAGATCTTTTGACTGTGTTCATGTGTCTTTTATACTCACTTCTTTTTTTCTCTGTGCTTCATGTAGAAGTTTTTTTTGTTGGCTTGTCTTTGAGTTCAGTAATCCTGTCTTCTGCTTGTCTGATCTCAAAGTTAGCAATGATTTCTTTATTTCTTAATTTACTGAAGTAGATAGTCTATTTCATTCTTTTTTATGGATTTCAATTCTGTTTATTTTCTTCATCTTACCATCCATTTGCCTATCTTTTCTTTGGTTGTCTTTAATATTTTAATTGTGGCTATTTTAAAAGTATGTGTTTGCCAACTCGTATCTGAATTGTCTGTGGTTCTGCTTCTCTTTTCTGTTTCTATCTCCTTGCATGTCTAGTAAGTTTTAATTGTATGATAGATATTGTGTCTGACAACTGTGGGGGCGAAAGCCTACTTCTAGCCTTCTCGTTATACAAGAAAAATTAAACTGCTTTTCAGGTCTCTGTTACTAACAGACAAATACAATTCCTGGCACATAGGAAATTTTCAGGATAATGCCGGAAATAAATTAAAACATTACTTTTTTTTTTAATTTAAAATGGTAGATTTATTATTTAGAAGAGTACAAAGTTCTCAAGTTTTAAATTACTTACTAGACTTTAAAAGACTCTCTTCTCTATAGTGGTATATTTTGGCAGTACTCCACACCCCAGCTGTGGTCATGTTGTAAGCATACAGAGATTGTTGGCTTTAAAAGGGAGGAGCAGATCCCTCAGATGCAAGATTTCAGCCTGGGGAGGATACCATCTAGGGTCAGAGATGAAGAGGGTTGGGAATGTGACAAATATAGTATGGATCTATGAAAGTAAGAATGTTTCCTGCCCATTCTGCTTGGAAGGTACAGCATTTGAAGATGTCCCTTTAACCAGGGAAAGGCCAAGAGGAGAGACCAGAATGGGGGACTTAAAAGTGAGGAGTACAGGAGAAGGAATTTTTTTCATGTCTTTGAGGATGACTGTTGATTCTTTAGTATCTGGCACATAGTAGGCTATGTGGTTGATAAAAGAATACTAAGTCTTTAATAAGTAGTAATACTAATTATAATAAAGGAATGTTTTCAGGTTTTAAGGAAGAGGCATTTGTGGATTACTTTGATTTTCATTTCCTGCAATATGTTTACCTGTAGGGGAATGCAGTGATTAACTAGGGGTAGAAGTAGCCATTAAATAATTGATAACCTGGTAACATGGTGTTACTTTCTGAGTGTTCAGTTTTACATGAAATTATTGATAAATTATTTAATGATCAAGGAGCTTTGTATATAGAAATGCTCACTACCCTTTATACTTTTATAATGCTCAGTTTATTACATTCCTATATCCAGTGAACAAAAAAACCCACAAATTTTCTTAAATATTTAAACATCAATCACAAATTCACTTATTCCCCTTAAACAATTTAGACTTCTATTAGTTAACTTATTCTTTTGGACATTTTAAGCATCTTAGGAAGCACACAGAATATACACAATTGTTCCAAATTTTATTATCACACTTACAGTCAAAAGCTATTCTAAAGCATCAGTGGGGTTTAGTCTATTTCTACATTATTTTAACTCTTTTCAAATTCTTTCCTATTCTTACACTAATTTTAATATCTTCCCAAAGTTTCCATAAAATTACTTTTTTACATTTCTGGTTTTCAGTTTTCTTAAGGCAAGACTCATTAACCCCAAAAGTCTTCTCAAACGAGGCAAGATTAGAGGATCTAGTTCATCAACGAGATGTTTCTTGGTCAGGACTTGTGACATGATTGTACAACCCAAGATCATTGAAAACTGGTTTGACCAATGTATATCCAAACTAAAAGGCATATGATCAACTTTTAGGAATTATTGGCAGCAGATCAGTTGAATAAATTAAAGTTTATCCATTTAATGGAATACAGTGTAGCTAAGAGAATTACATAACTCTGAATGTACTAGTTGGGATCTGGTCCAAGATCTATTAAGTAAAAATAATAGTGTGTATAACCGTATATATAATATGCTACAATTTTTATTTTTTAAAAGTATGCCTTTGTGTGTATATGTATATATACAAACTATATTCTCTAGTCCATATCAAGTTGTACAAATCCTGGTCCAGTCAAAGTCTGAGGTTTCTGGAGTAGGGGATAATGAGAGATTTGCCCATTTTTCTAATAACCCTCAAGTATTTGTGTGGAGTGAACAGAGGGGAAACGATCACTCTGGGAGTCATGAGGGGCACAGGATCTTACATGGCTTTTTTTTGCCTCCCCCAGCTCTGCCTTTTTCCATAAGAGGAGCCCAGAGGAGGACTCAATATCAAAGCCATGGCTCAGGTAAGATGCTGTTTCTTTTTGCTCAAATAGAGTCATTTTTACTCCTAGTACATTTAAATATTTGCTTTCCTCATCATGATGCTTTTTGGTGTTTAAAAAAACAACAGCTTTCAGACAGTTTAGTTACAAGCAGTGCCAAAGTTCTCTTACCCTTGCTTTAAAGAAAAAGATCTCTAATGAACCAATTCAAAAATTTCTCTCTTGGTGAAGATATTTCTAGAAAAAAGAAGTGGTTAGGTAATCATTGTTGAAAAAAAGGAAAGGATGTCTGGTTAAAGATCTTTACACTCATAAATTACAGATAACTGTTAAGAGGGCCAAGGGGTCATGTAACAAGTTTGTCTGAAAAGGTCTTAATCAGATTAAAATCCATTAGAAAATTACGTATGGATTTTATCAAGAATCCTTATTTTTTTCCCACAAATTGAGAACTACACAATGTAAAAACAGTCTGACTGAGACCAGGTCTGGAAAAAAATTTTTTATGTGGGTTAACTTGGTTCCCCCTCAGGAACCCGAACCCTGTTTCCTCCTAAACAACCCAGTGCCCTCCACAGTTCCCCCTTTCTTCTTTTAAACAATGTTTACAGACTCATTTAGTAAGTCCTTCAGCATCTTCTATCCCCGACTTCTGTCAGAAATCTCAGCGGAACAGAAATGTGATTTCCGTTTGTTAATGCATCTAATTTGCTTGGACAGTGATTTGATGGAGTGGAGATGAGTCATTAGGGGCACATTGTAGGTCAAAGCCCTGATCATCTCCATAGACCTGTCTTCCAGTCAGAAAATGGAATGATTTTGTTTGATTTCATCCTTAATACACAGAAAGATCTGGTGTATAAGCCTTATAGGTTTTGGGGGTATGACTGCTGATCAGTACAAAGCTCTGACACCCCACCATCATCCTTGATGGTAGACTTCCGTAATGCCATATGTGAAACTGGATCATGCTGCATCATTTCAAGTAGCTCAGAAACAAAGGGAGTTTACAGTTGAGCAATGGGCGGTTTTAGGTAAGATTGGGCCAATGTTGGGAAGGTCTTTAAAGGTCACCTTCAGCCTCAATGTCTGAAAGCAAAAGAGAAGTTGTCATTTATATCCATGTAATAGAAGATTATTCAGTGAAAAAAATATGCTTATGAAAATAATTTGGTATAACAAGGAGTAACACTTATTATATAATAGTGTGGCATTAGAATGGATCAGTCTTGAATGATACGCAAATTTTCCAAGATAAAATATTTTTTAAAGTCATCTTGTACATGTGCACGAGTGAAATAGTACTTCCAGTCTTGCGCCACCACTAGTTCCACTCCCAAAAGGTAGCTGCCATCAACTCTTGAATACTGATGAGTCGATTTTCCTCATTATTCCTTGACTTACTGCTGAGTGGACAGGACATTATACTCCTGTGCTGCATCCTTCCTCTCCTCTTCTTCTGTCATTCATCCTTATATCACAGTTTTTGGTTAATTCAGTAATACATACATTCTTATGATTGCAAATACCACTCACTGCTGAGCCAACTCATGGCTTTATTCTGTTACAGACTTTCATTTTTCTGGGGGTTAACTGCCCCCCCCCCCAATTTGCTTAGCTGTCCATGTACTTATGTGCAGAATCTCCAGAATCACTGCCACATGCCAGCTTATATGTTTTCCATCTGGTCAAACACATCAATTTTGTTTGAACATGGAGACTTCTGTATGTTCCCTTTTCACCCTGCTCCCCATCTGGTCTAGTTGCTCTCTAGGCCTATTTCTCTGAGACTTCCCTTTCTTTTTCCTGGGAGTTTCCTTCACTGTTCTCCTGTGTTAATTCACCTGTTTCTTGAATCCCATGTCTTCCTCTTTTCTGGTTTACTCTTCTATTTCAGTGGAGCACAACCTCCGATAGTTCCCTAAGAAATTGTGCTTGAGTCCTTTAATGTCTAGGCATGCCTTTTTTCAATTGTCACAACAGAATGATGGTTTGGTTATAGAATTCTAGATCAGAATTTCTTCTCAGCATATTGAAGAATTGGTCCTAACCATTTCTTGTTATCAGTGATTTTCTTAAGAGCCCAATCGCCTTTCTGATTCTTGATATCTTTTATCTGACCTGCTCTCCTCTGGATGCTTTTAATGTCTTTATCCCTTTTTCCGAAATTTTACCACTAGCTATTTTGGAAAAGAGGAAAGAGACTCAACATATATTCGTAACATATAAGTGTGTGCTAGGTGTTTGTATACATTATTTCATTTAATTGGGAAATCCTCTTACCTGGATTTTGTACTTCCCCAGTCTTGTTTGGGTAACGGAAGTGTCCCACTCTACACAGGCAGTTTTGCCCTGGGGGAAACAGAATGACATGCAAGCACAGTGATTCAGTCCTGCTTATCTGTTTACAGTCTTCCACTTGTATCTCAGACATTCAGCCCCACTCTGTATGCTTCTGTTTTTCACTTCTTGTACACTTTTATTTTTTTTCTCTTTCCTTCACAAAACACTTTTTTGTTAATCAAACCTAATTTTTAAAAATTTAACATGGTTGTTGTTCCAGGGGTCAGTGATGTTCAGTGATGTGTCCATAGACTTCTCTCAGGAGGAGTGGGAATGCCTGAATGATGATCAGAGAGATTTATACAGAGATGTGATGTTGGAGAATTACAGCAACCTGGTTTCAATGGGTAAGGACGTCTGTCCATAATAATTCGGATTCAGCCCTCAGAAGGTCTGCTTCCTCTGGTGTTATACTCACGTGCCTTTCAAGTAACCATTTGGCTTTCTACATCCTGTTCCCAGGGGAATGTTTTTAATATCGTAAAGTTAGAAAGAGGAAGCTGCATTGAGTTATGAAGGAAGTTTCAAGTCCTCTTATATTTTCATAAATCTGATGTATCTTTCCTTAACTCTTTTTTAATAATGGAGGGACTGGATTTGAATTCTGGGACATTCTCATCATAAACTTATCTCGTTACTTCTTTTGTAAGCAGGACATTGTATTTCTAAACCAGATGTGATCTCCTTCTTGGAGCAGGGGAAGGAGCCCTGGTTGGTTGACAGAGAACCAACAAGATACCAGTGGCCAGGTAAGTGAGGCACAGCAGGTAATGACCCAATTGGTCAGTGGAAAGACTGCCCCTTTGAGATGCAGTCTGGGAAGCTCCCCTTAAAAACTTTAGGCCTACTGTGCAGAAGTAAGCCTTTCCAGCATGACCTTTCAAATGACCTTACCTTTTCTCCTTACTTCACACTTTGCCTGCTTTTCTGCTCTTACACTTTTGTCCCAATTCTAACCAGCTGGTGCCCTCCTCCACCCTCTCTAATAGTACTCCTCTCTATCCATAATTTGGATCTACTCCCTTATCAGCTTCTCATCCTCTTTTGTATTTAGTCCTTTAAAAACTATCACTGTCTCTTGAAACTTTTTTTCTACATTACCAAAGACTTATTTTCTTTAAGATTTTTAAGATACAGTAGCTCACTCATTGATTCATTCATACTTTTAGTGAACATTTACTGAATAGTCTAGTGTGTGAGGTACTCTGATTGATACTGAAGAGATTAAAAAATTAATAAGCAATTTCATAGTTCAATCGGGATACTATATACAACTTCTAAAAAGTAGAACCACCATAAGAGAGGTTAAAATAGGGAGCTCAGCAGAAAGTGAGGGCTAAAGAGGTAGAAAAGGAGTTAATCCACATAGAGGCCATAGAGGGAGATTCGAGCATGCGTGTCATTGACTGTAGATAGAATGTTAGGGAAAAAAAGGTCTGTGCCTCCAGTGAGAACTTGGAGCTGGCAAAGATAAAGAGGTCTGGTACAAAGGAGGAAAAACGGGACAGCACGTTCATTCATTCAGTATATGTCCATTGAGTACCTGCTGCATGCCCGGCACTGTTCTCAACACCAAGGTTACAGCAGTGAATAGAATCTGTTCCCAGAGCTTACCCTCCAGTGCAGGGAAAGATACACAAATAAATGAATATATAATATATCCTATAATAGTGAAAAAGAAAAACAAAGTGGAGAAAAGGGATGGAGGGTGCTATTTTATGTGACATGATTAGAGAAGCTTTTTCCAATAAGGTGACGTTTGGGCAGAGATCTGAAGAAGTACAGCAGTGAATCATTGTATATGGTTACTGGGAGGAAGAACATGCCAGAGAAGGAAGCCAAACATTCGAGGGCCTGAGGCAGGTGTGCATTAGCTGTGTTTGAGGAGCAGCCAGGCGACCAGTACGTCATCTGCCCCAGTTGTTACTGTTCAGGTATTTCTAAGTGAATCCAAGACCTCGGGTTATTTCACCTTTGCATAACTTCAAAATGTAATTTAAAAAATATGGACATTTTCTTCCTTACATAATGTGAATGCCTTATCATCCTGAAGAAATCTTATGATGATTTCTTGGTACACTGGATTGTTTTAGCATCATTCTTTTGAGGACTAGTGAGAGTGGACATTTTCACCTTAATGGTACTCTTGTCTTTTAACTTGTTCCCTACTGTATTTTATACTTTTTTAATCGATTACTGTTATTTTTTCAGTCAATTTTTATGGACTTTATGAAATAAAACATATTTACCCATTTCCAGGGGGTGCTTTTACTTTTTAAATTTTAATTTGGATTGGCATCTTTAAGTGTATGTTTAATGTGTTTGTACTCAGTTCTTTTGTGGTTATTACTATTTCTGATTTTAGAAAATTAAGTGGCCTCCACAAATTTTATAGGTGTTCTGTTATTTTTAAAATTTTTTTCTGCTATTTTGATAGCATTTAAATCCATCTTAAAGTTCTTTTACAGTAAGCTGTAATTGAGAGTGCAAATCAATTACCTGTGCCCCCCCAACTCCTCGCATATCCTATTTTAGCACCATTTATTCAGCAGCTGCTTATTTCATCATTGTTTTATCTGCCTGTTCAGTAATAAGTTCTGATTTATGTTAGCTTGTATTTCAGGGCTTCTTTTTCTATTTCTCTGATCCGTCTATCCACTTGTACCTGTAGAGATAGATAAGCCCAGAAGTGAGTATATTTGCATTCTTTTTATTGGAAATTATCACAAGTACAGAAAAGTAACAAACTGTAGGCAGATATTTAAACTCATGGAACCATCACCCAGCTCAAAACTATAACACTGTCAGCACAGATCTCTTTGTGTCCCCTTATCCTTTTAATACCTAAGAGAGCGACCTGCAACAATATAGGTTAGTTTTAACTGAGTCTGAAATTTACATACATAGAATCATACTATATATTCTTTTATGTTGCTTTTTTAACTGAGCATTTTGCTTATAAGATTTCATACATATTATTTCTTACAGTCAGAGTTGATTCATTCAATTAGATGAATATACCACAGTTTATCAGTTCTACTTTTCATAGGCAGTTAGGTTGTTTTTGACAGTTACAAATAGCTACTATGAACATTTTCTATGTTACTTGAATAGGAGAGAAATGAATAGATCATAAGACATCATATCTTTAGCTGCCTGATATTTAGCTTTTCTTTTTTTAGGGGGGGTAATTATTTTTAGAGGAGGAACTGGGCATTGAACCCAGGACCTTGTGTATGTTAAGCATGTGCTCTACCACTGAATGTACCCCCCCCCAGCTTTTCTTTAATGCCTACGCTAGTCTACAGTCTCACCAGCAGTATATAGGAGCTCCCATTGTTGCATGTGCTTCCTAATGTAAGGAATTGTCACACTTAGATTTCTACCAATTGGTGAGTGTATAGTGATACTGCAGTGTGGTTTTAGTTTGCATTTCCCTTTTTACTAATGAGGTTGAACACACTTTCATTATCATTATTGGTCTTTTGAAATTCTTCTTTAGTGGATTGTCTGTTCAAGTGTTTTTTACCTGTTTTTCTGTTGGATTGCCTGTATTTTCTTAGTGATGGCTCTTTACTTATTTTGCATATGAGTATATTCCATGGTCTAAAAAATTGCAAATACCTTCTTCCACTCTGAATTGCCTTTTAGCTCTCTATGGTTTCTTTTTGTTTACAGAAGTTCTTCATTTTTATCAGATTTATCAGTCTTCTCTTTTGTGCTTTATGCTTGTTGGGTCTTACGTAAGAAATTCTTCCTTGGCCTATTTTTGAATCTTTAATATAAACAAAATCACACTATCTGTACTTTGTGTTCTGTTTAAGAAATCTTTACTTACCATAAGACCATGAAGTGACGATATTCTCCTATGTTTTCTCCTTCATGTATGATTGTTATTCCTTATGAACTTTTCTTCTAATGGGCTAAATTTTTACTGTAATATATTCAGGTGTGGTTACCTTTATTCCTTCATATTTTGCTTCTGGTTGTATTTTTCAACCTGAGCACTTATATCTTTTTCTGGTGATAGGAAAGCCTTGGCAGTCATCTCTTCAAATACTACCTTGCTACCATTTCCTCTTTTCTCTCTTGGCTCCAGTAAACAGACCTTAGAACATCTGGATCATCTCCAGTGTCTTTTACTCTTCATCTCTGTTTCCATTTATACTGCCTTTATATTGAATTCTTTGCCTTGATTTGTATTGATTCACCAGTATATTCTTCAGTTTTGACTTTTTGGCTCTTCAACCTATCCATTAAGTTTTTTATTTTAAAAAATAGTATAGTTATTTGTGAAATATAATCCATACACAATAGGATATATAACAGATAATTAACATAAATTATAGCATAATAACATGTAAACCTCTAGATTTGCATATGCAAGAGATTTGCTAGGAAATACACCTAGGAATAAAATTGCCTGGTCTTGGCATACATTCTTTTCCTGCCTGCCACCTTTCTTTCTTTCTTTCTTTCTTTAATTGAAATCCCCACCTTTAAAGAGTGTTTTTTTTTTTTTTAATTAAACCTTTTTAAAGGTGCTTTAAAAAAAATGAGCTAACATGTTGGATCCTGTTATCTCCAGATAGTCACTTCAGGTCTCCATTCCACTTAGTTTGTATAGACACATAGCTAAAAAAAGAGGATATAGGCTTTTGGAGATTTGTCTGAGAATATAGTGGACATTAAAACATACCAGACAGGCCATGTGGCCCAATTGGTTTTACATTGGCATACATTCTTATTCAGCTTTACCAGGTAATGCCAAACTGTTCTCCAAGTGTTTGTATCACCGTCTTTCCCAGTAATTGATATTGTAAGATTTTCTTCCTTTTTAACAATCTGGTGAGTTAAAATCTTTTTTTTTTTAAATAAAATCTTATTTCATTGTTTTCAATTAAATTTTCCTGGTTACTGTTGAAGATGATTACATTTCCTCGTTTGGCCATTAGTATATCTTCTGCGTAATGCCATTTTGATCATGTTTGTATTAGGCTGTTTGTCTGTTTCCTAAAATTTGTAGGAACTCCTTATGTATTTTCTTGGTACTAATTTTGGTCAGTAACATGTTTTATAGACATGTTTTCCAGTTGTAGCTTATTTATTCACTTTCTTTATGATAGCTTTTGGTGAACAGTAATTCTTTGTGTTAGTATGGTTAAATCATATATTTAATGGTTAAATTAT
This sequence comes from Camelus dromedarius, assembly GCF_036321535.1. Taxonomy (NCBI): domain Eukaryota; kingdom Metazoa; phylum Chordata; class Mammalia; order Artiodactyla; family Camelidae; genus Camelus; species Camelus dromedarius. Next base: position 66,306,693 of record NC_087444.1, on the reverse strand, counting down.
ACATAGTTTATAAAAAATTCTACTTTTTTCCTGTATGTTTCACACCTGTGGGGTCTTAAGAAACTTTTTCCTAGCCTAATTTTCTCCTTTTTTGTCTTCCAAGAATTTTTATGTTTTGACTTTCTTATAAAAGCCCTATTAATATAACTGGAATTGATTTTCATGAATGGTGTGAGAGCAGTTATAATATTTTCTCCATATAGGGAACATATTATCTTTGCCCCACTGCTTTCCACTGATCCATGGTGCTCCTTCTGTCATATGTTAAAATTCCACATATACATAGGTCACTCATTCCATTGGCCTTTTTATTTATCCCTGTCGTAATTACTCTTGCTTTTATAAAAAGTCCTGACCTCTAGTGGGACAGATCCCTCCACCTTTTTCTTCAGAAGTGTTTGGTTATACTTGACTTTTTGGTCTTCCATATATATTTTTAAATTACAATAAGTAAAATTTTATTTAAAATGTTGACTTTTTTTCAGCATCCATTCATGATCAAAGCTCAGAAAAGAGGGAATATACCTCAGCATATTAAAGGCCATATGTGACAGGCCCATAGCTAACATCATACTGAATGTTGAAAAATTGAAAGCTTTTCCTCTAAGATCAGGAACAAGACAAGGATCCCCACTTTGACCACTTTTATTCAACATAGTACTGGCAGTCTAAGCTAGAGCAGCTAGGGAAGAAAAAAAAAATAAAAGTCATCCAAATTGGAAAGGAAAAAAGAAAAATTGTCACTATTTGCAGATAGCATGATACTATATACAGAAAACCCCAAAGACTCCACCAAAAATACTGTTAGAATTAATAAATGAATTCAGAAGAGTTGTAGGATACAAAATCCATATACAGAAGCCAGTTACATTTCTATACACTAATAATGAATACTCAGAGACATTAAGAAGACAGTCCCATTTATAATTGCATCAAAAAAAACCCCAAAGAATAAAATACCTAGAAATAAATTTAACTAAAGAGGTGAAAAGACCTGTACATTGAAAACTATAAGACATCAAAAGAAATTGAAGAAGTCACAAATAAATGGAAGACTCTTCCATGCTTTCATGCTCATGGATTAGAAGAATTAATATTGTTAAAATGTTCATACTACCCAAAGTAATCTACAGATTCAGTGCAATCCCTATCCAAATCCCAAGGCATCTTTCAGCGAAATAGAACAAACAATCCTAAAATTTATATGGAACCCACAAAAGACCCTGAATTGTCAAAGCAATCTTGAGAAAGAAGAACAAAGCTGGAAGCATCATGCTTCCTGATTTCAAACTAGATCACAAACCTATAGTAAAAATAGTATGATATTGGCTTAAAAACAAATGCAGATCAATGGAACAAAATAGACAGGAAATAAACCCATTATACAGTCAATTAATTCATGAAAAAGGAGCCAAGAATATACAGTGGGAAAAGGACAGTCTCTTCAATAAATGGTGTTGGAAAAACTGGACCACTATCTTACACTTTACACAAAAATCAACTCAGTGTGGATTAAAGACTTGAACAGAAGATCTGAAAGCATAAAACTTCTAGAAGAAAACACAGAGGGTAAGCTCCTTGACATCAGTCTTGGATTTTTCTGGATATGACACTGAAACAAAGGCAACAAAAGCAAAAATAAACAAATGGGATGACATCAGGCTAAAAATCTACAAAGAAAAGGAAACTATCAGGAAAATGAAAAGGCAACCTAGTGAATGAGAAAACATTTGCAAATAATATATCTAATAAAAGTTAATATCCAAAATATATATACAGAACCTGTGTAACTCAGCAAAAAAAAAAAAAGAAGAAGAAAAAAATCCAATTAACAAAAAGAAGATAATAAAAGAAACAAATGGAAATTTTAGAACTGAAAAATACAATGGCCAAAAATTTTTAAACTCATTGGATAATCTCAATAGGAGAATGGAGATAACAGAGGAGAATTAGTGAACTTGAAGGTAGATCAAAGGAAATTAGCCAATATGAATAACAGAAAAAAAGGTTGAAAACTTTAAAAGAATACAACCTCAGAGATGTGTGGGACAACAACAGAGGTTTCATATTTGTGTCACTGAAGTCCCAGAAGGAGAGGGGAAACTATAGGACTGAAAAAAAATATTTGAAGAAATAGTGGCTTACCAAATTTGGTGAAAGAAATAACAAACCTACAAATTCAAGAAGCTCAGCCACCCTAAACAGGATAAACCCAAAGAAATCCATACCTAGACACATCATAGTCAGTTTGCTGAAAATAGATGACAAAGTGATGAAAGAACCATAGAAAAATAATGCATCACTTGTAGAGAAACAATAATTTGAATGACTGGATTTCTCTTCATAAACCGTGGAGGTCAGAAGAAAGTAGAACAGTATTTTATTTGCTAAAGAACTCTCAACCCAGAATGCCATGGCCAGCAAAAACCCTTTAGGAATGAAGGTAAAATTAAGAAAAGCAATACTGCAAATGTACATGGCAAATGAAACTCTGGCCTGGGCATCTGTGTGGGACTAGGAAATAGTGGGGACAGTGGCTAATGAGAGCAAGTCCCTGCCCTGTCTGAAAGGAGTAAGCACTTGTTAAATGTAGGAGACAGCTGTCATATGAGAATACAGGCCAAGTGCTAACAGATAGATATTCCAGTTTTTCAAGGAAAGCTAGAAATACGGATTTCTATATTAAACCTGGTATCTCAAGGCTGGTAACTAATTAAGAACTTTAGAGAACTGTTGGGGCAACACCGAACACAAACATGAGTAGGAGACAACCTGATTCATTGGGTTTTTACTTACATGGAATTTTCTTTTTCTCTGAACCTCAGAAATTCTACCAAGAATATCTAATTAAAACTCTTTCCTCATAAATTCTGCTCAGCATGGAAAGGAACTACCTACTTACTAAGAGTTTTCTTCATCTCTGGGAATTTGTCTTGTTGGTTCTGTATCATCACCATATCCTCCTTCTGGAATTCATTTTTTTTTAACTTTTTTTATTAAGTTATAGTCATTTTACAATGTTGTGTCAATTTCCAGTGTAGAGCACAATTTTTCATTTATACATGAACATACATACATTCATTGTCACTTTTTTTTTCGCTGTGAGCTACCACGAGATCTTGTATATATTTCCCTGTGCTATACAGTATAATCTTGTTTATCTATTCTGCACATGCCTGTCGGTATCTACAAATATTGAAACCCCAGTCTGCCCCTTCCCACCCACCACCCCCTTGGCAACCACAAGTTTGTATTCTATGTCTGTGAGTCTGTTACTGTTTTATATTTATTTTTTTTTTCTTTTTTAGATTCCACATATAAGCGATCTCATATGGTATTTTTCTTTCTCTTCTGGCTTACTTCACTTAGAATGACATTCTCCAGGGACGTCCATGTTGCTGCAGATGGCGTTATGTTGTCGTTTTTTATGGCTGATAGAATTCATATTTTATGTTTATTTTATTTCCTATTACTCTTCCTTCTCCATGACCCTGCCATCATTTATCAATCACCAATTCTATCCTTTCCCTGAGAATTTTTTTTCAAGAATCAATTCTAGTTTTAGTGATGATGGTTGACTTTTCGCTGTGGAATTTGAAGATTTAGCTTACTTTACATCCTCTTTCCTCATCCTCCAAATATACTTATAGCATGAATTTAATTAAATCATTATTTAGTTCACTTAATGGCTGTGTAAATGGCTTTCTTTTCCATGAAGTTAAACCTTATCTTAACTGAGAGTTGCTTAGTTTTCTGTACGTCTGGCACTAACCTAACTCTTTTCAGACATGTTAGGTAACTGTATGTTTTTTGAGACATCTTCCCCTGACCCTCTATTGTTCTTACGCAGGGACAATTGTTACATAGCTATTTTTTAGAATTTCCCTTTATTACCATCCAGTGGATTCCTTTTGGATCATCCCATTGATTCCCTTTACCACTCAACTTTGAGTTCCTTTTTGATTCTCTTCTGTTTTTGCATGCCTTGGATACTTTTATATACTTTAACTGTTGGATCTCCTGCCTTCCTCTTTCTTTGTTTTCTCATTATTCCGAAACACATCTTTCTAAAATATGCCAAAGAAGTAAACAGAAAGCATATTTTGTGAATCCTTGCATGAATAAAAATGTTTTCATTTCATCCTCATAATTTGATTGATAATTTGACTGGAGATGTAATTTTAGGTTGAAAAAGTTACTTCAAATTTTTGAAGGCATTACTCCAAGGATTTCTAAAGTCTTCTAGCATCTAGTGTTGTTGAGAATTCCACAACCTATTCAGGTTCTTAATTATTTTAGGTGATCTGTTTAATCTCTTTGAAAGCTTTTAGAGTTTATTATTTATTTGTGATGTTCTCATGTTCATGTTGAAGTATCATGATGTTCATTTTATTCTTTCATTTGGCTGGGCACTCACTGAGACTCACTGAGATTCTAGAAACTAAAAATCACTGGAATTTTCTTGTATTATTTTGTTGATCATTTGTTTCCCATTGTTTTCTCTTTTTCTGTATTCTGTATGTTTCAAACTTTGATCATTTTTTTGTATCCAGTGCTTGGCACCATGTCTGACACAGTAAGGGCTCATTTAATTTTCTGAATGATTGAACACTCATAATTCAATCTTAAATTTCTTGTGCTAGCCCTAGAATTTTTTTTCCTATTTTCCACCTTTCTTTTTATGTTGTACTTTCTGTGAGATAATTTTATTAACTTCTAATCCTGTATTATTTCTTATAAAAATGTATTTCTTTTTTCTGGCATCATTCTCTTGTGGGATTGTTACATGTGGTTTTTAGAAGCATTCTTTTGAATTTTGGATTTTTTTCTCCTTCATTGTCTCTTTCCAGAGTTTTTTTCTCTTTAGTTTTAAGCTCTTATATTTAAGGGTTTCCTGAAATAGCTAGTGACTCAAGGCTATTAGCTCATAGAAACCCATGGCATTGAAAAGCCCATTTGAGCTCGTTAGTGACTGAGGATTTGTAGATTTGTTAATGTAGTCACTGTAGAGTGATCTGCCTAGAACAGACACCACCTGTCAGGTCTTTCCTCTTGGGCTGATTTTCTCCAGAATAGATTCCTCTGCTTTCTTTCTGGAATTAAAAAAATAAGCTTGGCTGCCAGATTCTGTGAGTTTATTGGGTATAGTGGGCTTGAAAATCAGCGTGCTATATGGAGTAGGTTTGAGAATCTGAGGTCTGTCTGTTTCTTGGAGATTTTCAATTAATATTCCATTTTATAGCCCCTTTGCACCCTGTTTCCTAAGGTGCCTGACGATTGTGTTCCTGAAAATAACTGGCTTTGTACAATAGGACTAATCTGTGACTTAGGTTTCAGGGATTGTTTGGGTTTTTTTTAATGGCTGCTATATCATTTATTAGTGTTTCATCTAGTCTCTAGTTTCCAAACTTTTATTGCTGCATTTTTCCCCCACTCTCTTTGTCCTCATGGAGTTTCTTCTTTTCTTTAATCTCATTACTCTCACTCTAGTGGAATTTCATAAAAGAGCAGTAATAAATGCATATATACAATATGCCATGTTTGAAAAAATTATGTCCTCTCTTTCTAGAGGAATTTTTTAGACATTTTTCATTAAGGAGTATATCTTTACTTGCTAATTGAGTCAGCGAATAAGTATTTGTTGATCTTCCAATATGTGTCATATACCATACTCAGAGTTGGATTCACACTGATGAAGACAACAAACATTTTCCTTGCCGTCACAGAACTTAAGACCTATTGAGGGAAAAAAGATATTAAATGAACCTAAATAAATATGTTACTACAAATTGTGGAAATCCTGTTAAGGAAGAGATCAGAGTGCTAAATGTGTAATTACAAGGAGGGTATAATCTGGCAATAGGATCAGAGAAGGCCTCAAAAAGTATGACCTTTGAGTAGAGATTTGGAAAATAAGTAATAGTTATCAAGGCCAAGAGTAAAAGGAAATACCTTCTAGACAAATGGAAAAGTTACCTGAAAGGGCCTAAACAGGGACTATCAGCTAGGAGCATTTGAAGAACTGCAAAATAGGGCTAATGTGGATGGCGCTCAGAAACCAAAAGGAACACACTGTGAGATTCGGTTGAAAGGGAGGCAAGAACCAGATCCTTCAGGGCTGTGTCAACCATGTTCAGGAGTTTGGCTTTAATTTTAAGAGCAACATCACATGGGAAACCACAAAAGGACTTTAAGCAGAGCAGTGGCCGGCTAATGCCCTTCTAGTGAAATGGATCTGAGATTGCAAACCTCAAGTGAGGAAACCAGGTAGCAGGCTATTCAATAGTCGAAGGAGAGATGTTTCATTAGGTGTTATATTTACTATAAAAGGAAGAGTTTCAGGATATATTTAGGAGACAGATTAGGCAGTATTTGCTAGATAAATTATGAGAGGAAGAGGAAGAAGATGGTACTAGAGTGATCTTTACTTTTTTGGCTTGAGGTTTCCCCCCAGGGTCCATAGTATGGTCTTCAAAACACTTAACTTGCCTAACATTCCCATTTTTGTATGGAAATTCTTCCATAATATTATCTTCCAAATTCTAATTTTATACCCAGTACTTTTTGATATAGTATTCTCAATCCTCACAATGATTGCAGGAGTTACCATTCCTGTCATGCAGACAGACAACTGGGGGCTCAGAAAGATGAACTCATTTGCCCAAGAAAACAAAGCTTGTAATTAACTGAGTTTGACTTCAAAACTCCTATAATTGAATCTTGTACCTCTGATCTTTCAATAGCAATACACTGCCTCCCATTAAATTCTTTTTCCTTCTCTTTGAACCTACAGACGCCCTTCCTGTTAGTTGGCCATCACTGCTGCAGTGCTTGAGCACTTGTTAACGCCTCTCCTCTTTTTCTCTAAGTTCAGAATCACAGAATTCCAAGGCGTAGTATTTTCATCAAAGTATTTTCATATACCATATCTAATCACAAAAAATTCTCCCTATACACCACCCATGCTAGATTCACTCAACACTTGACTTTTCTTAAGGTATTACTAAATCTAGAATTTTCAGCAATGGTGAAAATGTCTTATGTTTGTGATTTCCAATGTGGTCGACACTAGCCACATTTGGCTGTTGAACACGAGAAATGTGGATACTGCCACTGAGGAACTGAATTTGAATTTTTTTTTAATTTTAATTATGTTAAATTCAAATAGACACATATGCTAGTGGCCACTGTAATGGACAACACAGATCTAACCAGGGCCTGGAAAACTTTTTTTAAAGGGCCAAATAGCAAATATTTTAGGCTTGCAGACAATACAACCTCTGTTGCAGCTACTCCTGCCACTGTAGCTCAAAAACAGCCACAGACAATACATAAACGAGTAAATTTACATATTCCAATAAATACGGAATGGCTGTGTTCCAATAAAACTTTACTTATAAAAATTATTCCAAGTCTTTGCCAACCCCTGGAAAATTTCCCTCAGACATACTCATTTAATCCTGACAACAGTTATTAAGTAGGTATGATCATTTCCCTTGTTTTACAGCTCATGCCTTGGGATGCTCGTGTGTGTGTGTGTGCATATGCTGTAAGATTTTTTGTGTGTGTATGTGTGATTAGAGTCAAGCTGTAGCAAGGGGGTCTAAGGCATCTGTGTATTTAGCAAGCTCCCCTAAGTAATTCTGATTTATAGCAACATCTGGAAACCAGTGGCTTTCTTACTGCCCTCATCCTACTGTGCCATCTTTCCTCACTCTTTTCTTGTCCTTTTTTTTTTTAAATTCAGTTTAATTCTCCCATTTTAATTGAAGTTTTATTTCTCCCAAACAAGAAAAATGTGAGTGATTGCTTTCATATTTTCTTTCAGTCCTGGAATCAAGATGTGAGACCAAGAAATTATTTCTGAAGAAGGAAATTTATGAAATAGAGTCAGCCCAGTGGGAGATAATGGAAAGACTTACAAGACATGACCTTCAGTGCTCTAGTTTCAGAGGTGACTGGGAATGTAATGGCCAGTTTGAGAGACAACCTGGCTCTCAGGAGGGACATTTCAGTCAACTGATATTCACCCATGAAGGCATGCCCACTTTTAGTCAACATCCATCCTTGACATTACAGCAAATCATTAATAATAAAGAGAAATACTGTGCTACTAAGGAATATAGGAAAAACTTTAGACGTGACTCACAGCTTACCACACATCAGATAATTCATACCATTGAGAAACCTTATGAATGTAAGGAATGTGGAAAGGCCTTTAGACATCCCTCAAGACTCAGTCATCATCAGAAAATTCATACTGGCAAGAAACCCTTTGAATGTAAGGAATGTGGAAAAACCTTTATTTGCGGCTCAGACCTTACTCGCCATCACAGAATTCACACTGGTGAGAAACCCTATGAATGTAAGGAATGTGGGAAGGCCTTTAGTAGTGGCTCCAACTTCACTCGACATCAGAGAATTCACACTGGTGAGAAGCCCTATGAATGTAAAGAATGTGGGAAAGCCTTTAGCAGTGGCTCAAACTTTACTCAGCATCAGAGGATTCACACAGGGGAGAAACCCTACGAATGTAAGGAATGTGGTAATGCCTTTAGTCAGAGCTCACAACTGATTAAACATCAGAGAATCCACACAGGTGAGAAACCCTATGAATGTAAGGAGTGTGAAAAGGCTTTTCGTTCTGGTTCAGACCTTACTCGACATCAGAGAATTCATACTGGCGAGAAGCCCTATGAGTGTAAGATATGTGGGAAGGCCTATTCTCAGAGTTCACAGCTTATTAGTCATCATAGAATCCATACTGGTGAGAAACCCTATGAATATAGGGAATGTGGAAAGACCTTTAATTATGACTCACAACTTATTCCACATCAAAATTTGTACTGGTGATAAAACATAGAACATCTAAAATGTGTGGGAAGGCTTTCAATTACAGCTCAAAACTATTCAACATCAACTATTCAACAAGAGAATTTATCTTGATATTAATCCCTCTAAATAGAATCATGTAGAAACATCTTATTTGTCAATGACAGCTTATTCAGCCATGAAAAATCTTGTAGGAGAAACTCCCTATGAGTAGAATACACTTTGGAAGCCCTTTAATAAAAGCTCCTGTTTCTCTTGCCATCAGATAATTCAGTCTCTTAAACATTGAAAATGACAGCAGCACTTTGGGCACCTTTCTAACCTTATCTTAAACATCAAAGTATACATGCTGAAATGTAATCCTGTGACTTTCATTTTCTTTTTCCCCGAATTTGCCTATAGTTGTTATATTCATCTCTTAATCCATCTTAAATTCATATGACTGTAAAGTCCGTCTGTTTACATCATGGTTTGTAAAATACCTTTATTTTAAAAATACCTTTAATGCCCAATAAAAGTGACCTCTTTATTTTTGAAGATGTCTTATTCTTTCTGCTCTTTACAAAATTCAGACGTTCTTACTGTAAAAACATTCACAGACAGCTTATCACTCAGTACATGGAGATCCTAGTATCTTCATGGTTGTTTCCACGTGTTGCTATAATATTTCTTCAAATCCCTATTGATAGACATTGCAGTTTCCTCCGGAGTTTTTGCTGTTATACACAGTGCCCTGATGGACACTCTCCCTGGGCGTATCCTTGAATCATGTCTTATTTTAATTGCAGAAATAATATATCAATATATTTTCCTTATAATAGATTTAAACATTGCAAATAAGGCAGACATACCCTTTGACCATTATCCTTGCGCTCATTTCCCTTCCCAAAGGATAGTCTTTATCTGTTTAGTATTTCTCCTACCTGAATAATTTTGTTTTTATACATGTATGTCTCAGCAGAAATTATACAGTGAGGATATTTATAATACCTACCTCATAATTTTGTGTAAGGATCAAATAAAGACAAAATTTTTAGAATTGTGCCTGTCATATAATAAATAGATACCCACAGAATGTTGGTCATTGCTGCTGTATTCATCGTTGTCATTAATATCATTTGTTGAAAAGCAACTGTTTCTACAGACCTTACTCAACATCAGGATATATAATGGAAGTAAGATCCATTGAGGGTAATGAAGTAAGAAAATTTGCCATCATCACTTACTTCCTGTGGAACATGAAATAATCCTGGGTGTTAGTGGGGAAAGTAACGTGTGTAATGAGCAGGAAAGGCTATATTCAGAGTGGTATCCTTTTTACTACATCATATAATACCTAACGTAAAAACAATAATATAGACAAAACATTGGTGACACTGATGAAGAAAAAGTGTGAAAAGACAAACAGAACTATGAAAAATGGATATGCAAACATATAAAAAAGCCTTATAGTTATCAATTTTAAATTTTACACTGAATACAATGCTTCTTTCCAATACATTTGAAAACCTAGACAAAATTACTTTTTAGGAAAATACAAATTACCGGTATTGACTCCAAGTCAATTAGAACCCTTGGAAGACCCTCTTATAAACAGATAAAGGGATATTTAGCGTGAGATGTGGTAGCTGTTACTAAAGAAGCAACAAACCGAATTTCTTTTCAGGTAAAACTTTTTTTAATTGAGATATAACTGGTACTAACATTATATTAGTTTCAGGTGTACAACATAATGATCTGATATTTATGTATATTCAGAAATGACCACAGTCAGTCTAGTGAACAACCACCACCATATATACTTACAGAATTTTTTTCCTTGTGATGAGAACAGGCAAACTTTACCAAGCGTTCAAGGAACTGTTTGTTATATAGAAGTAGACATATCATAACATACTCCAACATAATCCTTATGTTAGAAATGGGTTAGAAAGACACAAGAAAGGAAGCTCTTTTTCAGGGTCATCCATGAAGATATAGACAAGCATACTAAAGAAAATAGCAAATTGTAGGTATCTATTAAATGAATAATAGAAATGAACCTGGTTGGGACAGTAGCTAGAGAGGATGCCCAGTGCCCAGTTCCAGCTAATGAGTGCTATGAGGAAGTGCAGGCCTCATTTTGCCAGATTTTCTGACATTTGGGGAGAATCCAGAATCTTCCTTTTTTCATTGTGTGATAGCCCTTGAGTTTTAAATGGCAGCTCCTTTTTTTTTTTCAAACATGATGGGGACCAAAGAAGATATATTGACTCTGCAAGTAGCAAGTGACCCATAGGTTAATTTTGTTCTGGACGCTAGAGCAATAGGTGAGCAAAAGGCTCACAGGAGGAGTTTTTAATAGTGCGAACTCCTTGGTCCCGAGGAAATTTAAGTGGGGCAAGGGATACTATAACACGACAATTTTCCCAGAATTTCTTAAATATGAAAAGTATTTCCAGGGATAAAGTAGCTAATCTCTAAGTACAAAGTTTTTTTTTTTTAAGGACTTGATCCATATCCATATTTTCTATATGTAGATTTTTGTATTATCTGCATCATGTCAGTTAGAAAATAGGATAAATATTTTATATGTTCTATATCCCATTCTTGAACTATACATACACACAAAGCAGAAAATTTTAAAAAGGTTAACCTATTGAGAAAAAAAAAAGCCAGACCATCCCTATTTTGCACTAGCAGCAAATATGTCACTGGAATTATGTATTCTGTTTTGGGCCAAAAGGTCAGCCAACTTTCTGTAAACGGCTGGAAAGTAAATATTTTACCCTTTGTAGGCCATATTGTTTCTGTTGCAACTACTCAACTCTGCCATTATTGTGTGGAAGCCTGCTAAAGATTTCTTAAGTAACCCAAAAGTTAAAAAAAAAAAAGTGTCCTGCAGGTTTAGGTTAGTGTTCTGAGATGGGCCTTTCCTGGGCCTCAACTTTCATGCTCAAGCAAGCAGCTTCCTACATTGGATGGCTACAACAGTACCTGTGGAAGGAAAATCCATGTATCTGAAGTTACTATAGATCTGTCCTTTCATGCCCCACTCTTTAAGTCCCACATTAGAGGACATTAAAAGAAAAAAATTTTGAGTTACTATATTTTTTACCAGGTATGAAGAAGTAAAATACTTCATAATCAATTTGAGATAAGTAGAGTGAGCAGCGTAACTGCAGATGGGAGAATTAGTAAAGATGAAGCTATTTTGTTTTAATGTTTTGCACTACTACCAAAATGAGAACTAATTGACATTTTATAGTCTTTGGTGTGTGTATTTCAAGTCATGTATTAAGTTCCTCATCTAAAATTACAGAGGTAATGTATTTGCACCCAAACCAGTGAAACAATGCCAATAAAAAGAAAAAAATCAGTATCTCTGCTCCTCTCCATTCCTCACTCCCTCCCCCTCTGTCTATTTCCTTGTGAGTAACATTTAAGCCTTGTGTACATATTTCTTCATGCTTAAACACTACTACAAATAAATTATTTATTTTGGTATATTTTTACCAAAAAATGGATGATACTTTATACATTTCTCTGTAATTTGCTTTTTTACATTCAACTGTACATTTTGGATTTTCTTTCATCAGTAAATAATGATTGAACTTAGCCTTTTAAGTGATTACAGTATATTCCCCAGTATGCTTGTACCAATACCTACTCAACTACAGTATTTCCCCAGTTCTGATATTTCAGATGGTCTCCCCTTCTTTGCCATTTAAAATCGGTGCTGCAATAAACACTCTTACAATATATTCTTGTCTATTTTATTTCTATAAAATAGATTTCCCTAACCATTTCCAATGTTTTCTATGTTTCTTAAAAAGGTATTATTTATAGAAAATTTCAGAGGGCAAGAAGATAAAGGAACAAAGTGCAGTTTTTCATATATGTGTTTATGTGAGTGTATAAACACACACAGATTTAACATTTAATCCATCTGGATTGATTATTATATATGGTATGACATAGTATGTCAGCTTTGTTTCCATTCAGAAATAAGGCAAATGATGCCAGAAACAATTATTAAACTGTTCATCTACTGAATTAAAATATGAGTATACTTCTCATGTAATAAATGCTCATATCCTCAGATCTACATTCCAGGAATCTTTCATTTATACTTTTCAGTAACTTATTACTTGTAAATAAAGATACATATATTATAAATATATAGTTTTTATTTGAAGATAAAGGTAAATGTTTCTTTGTTAGAATTTTTAAAATATTTGTATCCAGTTCCAATTAAAAACTCATTGGGATTATATTTTGAATTACTCAGTTTTAAATATGAGTATCCCAAATGACTGCACAATTGACACTGAGTGGCTATTCATTAATATATGTGTATGTCTTGAAATTTCTTTGACAGCTCTTCATCCTCCTTACCCTCTAATATCTTTATAATGTACATAAAATATAATATATACAGTTCTTAAAATATGCTAGTAATATCTGAAAATTTAACATTTTATTAGGCTATTGATTATAAAGTGATTCTTTTGACTTCTTATAATTTGCAGATAAAGGTATATACCCATCTAACAGTATTACACCTATTTTATTTTCTTATTTCATGCTATAGACCTGATGACAGTGGTTTTGAGCAGGACTTTTTCTTTTAACCATATTTTCCCCATTTTTACAGACTGAAGGGTCAGATTTTGAGAATAATTTCTGCTTCCTATTTTCACCCCTACTCTTGTTTGTGTATCATAAGAAAAACGATGTATTGCTTTGGTGAAATGTGTTAAAACACATAAATTACCTCTCTATATTTGACCCTGAATTTCTCATGTTCCTGGGGCAGGCTGTGATTCTGTATGCCACTTTGCAGACCCAGTCCTCCACCTGTGTATGACCCAGTGTCTAGAGTTTGAATGAAGTATTAGGACATGCATTTTAAGCTTTACTGACAAAAATGTTCTATTTTTCAATCAGTCCAGAAATCAGAACGAAAAGGTTGTGATTAAATTATTACCCACAAAATTTTTTTTCTGTAGCCATCTTTGTTTTATTTCTAATTTTAATGGGAACATATTGGTTACAGTCAGTATGTTCTACCTTTTGTTAATTTGACTAGATAAGGAATTGATTCAAATGATATTGAATTGCTCATAGGAAATGTTAGAGTGCTGAAGAACAAAGATACAGAGCCAGGAATAGTGCTCCAAATGATGACACAGAACTTGTGTGGTGAGGTCACCACTGCTGTTGCTGTACACAGAATCCCCAACTCACAATACTGACACCATGGGTGCTGGACTTTGGACATTCCTGCTACTGCCACCTATGTACCTGGGGTTACCCATCACCCAGATGGAATTGCCACCATCCTTGTTCCCTTGTACCATCACCTTGCTGTTCTGAGAGGAGTGTGTTTGAGTGCTGAAGCTTAGGTCCCATCCCTGTGCGTGAGCTGGTGTAGAGGCTGAGACGCATTTTCAGGTTAGTGAGAATCAGCCTCTGCTTCTTAAAGATGGATGTTTCATCATAGCAAGGGTACACATGAACTGGGCAGCCAAATAAATGATCAATGTTCACAAGATGGCATACCGTTAATCATACATAGTTCTTTCCATAGCCGAAAATGAAAATCTCACTTAAAGTAATACAGCTATTCCTCACTCAACTGAAAACACTGGGTAATGTCTACACCTCCTGCATATGCGTTAGGATCCTTTGTAGACATTCTATACCTTTTGTCTAAGTTGTAACAACCTACATAAGAGAAAAAGGAGAGTCTGGGGACTGTATATTATTTAAGGGGAGGGGAGCATGAGAAAAAGTCATCTTGCATGATAACTACATCAGACAAGATCTTCAAACAAACTATCTCTAATGATGCATCTTGTCTTAAAGTTTAGATTGTCTGCTAGTAGTACAGTTACATAACTTTCCTGTTCATTGTTTGCATGATAAAATTTTTTCCATCCTTAATTTTAATCTTTTTGTGTCCTTAAGTTAGAGATGTGTTTGATAAACACAATACAGTTGAATTTTTAAATTCAATTTGACATTATCTGTCTTTTAAGTAGAGTATTAGATCTAATTTATTCAATATGACTATGGGTATATTTTGCTTTAAATCTACCATCTTGCTTTGTGCTTTTCGGTTTTTATCTTGCCAATTCTGTATTCTTTTTTTCTCCTTGTTTTCTTCAGGAGTTTAAATGTTATCTTTTTTTTTTTTTTTACCTCTACTATTGTAAATTCTACATACTATTTCTATGCTTTAAGGGTTACCTCAGAAAATATGAATGCTAAAACGTATCAAGTTCTAAGAGTTCACATCTTTATTCACTCCCATGAAAACAGAAAGTACTTGAGTATTTTAGCTACATTTGTCCACTCATCCCAATGTAGATTATTGTTCCCTTGCATTTTTATTCTTTTTTAACCCCACAGACATAACTTTTTTATAGTCACTGTTCCTTTACATTTGCCCCCCTTAATTCCTATATAGCTTTTCATTCATTCTTGTTTCTCAACACTTCCAGGTGGGATCATTTCCCCTATGTCTCATTATTATTTTATTTCAGTGGACAGTATTTTATTTCAGCTGTCATTCCACTCTCAACTTTCACTGCTGCTATGAAAAGTTAGCTGTCAGTCTACTGGCTAATTTGAAAGAAATTTATTCTTTTTCTTTTGGTGCTTTAAGATTTTCTCATTGTCTGATTTTCTGCAGTTTCTCCATAATGGGTCCAGGTTGGAGGATTTAAGTCAATGGTTTAGACACTTTCATCATCTTTGGAGATTGTTCATTTATAGTTTCTTCTAATATTGAAGTTTAATTGCAACTCAAACTCTGACATATCCTTACAGTCTCTTTTATGTAGAGCTTCATTTTGTCTCTCTCTGATAGAATCTGGGTATTTTATTTTGATCTTTCTTCCAGTAAAGTAATTCTCTTTTCTGTTATTGTATCCAATTTTGTGCCCAACTCATACACTAAATATCTAATTTTGGTTTTTGTACTTTTCACATATAAAAGTTTTATTTCTTTTCCAAATCTATGTTTTTTTAATAGTTTTCTACATATATGTTAAAGAAATAAAGTCAAACTTTAAATATAAGCAAAGTTCTTTGGTAGCTTGTATCTGTGATTCAAATAAAAGCCTATTGTTGCTGTCTTATGGTTCTCTCTCATGGTACCTTGTTTCATCAGGGGTTTAGTTTCTTTTACACATGCTTTTCAGAGCCCCTGAAAATAATTATTTGTGAAGCTTCCCTGAGATCAAGAAACAATTGACATTACTTCTGTCAGGATGATAGAGGCACCTGTTGGAGATTACTTTAAACCATGTTCAGGGCTTGAATTCCTGCCCCATCCAGGTTATGTCTATTCAGGCTCTAAATACGCTCGAAGGCTAGCAGACATGATATTTTAATCCCTTTAGAATTCCAGTTTTTGTTCATTCTCTAAGAAACTGGAACAGTTTTCCAGAAAATACAAATGTTTTCAGGCTTGAGTGGCTTTCAAAAGCACTGATTTTTATGCCTTTTCCCGTCCATGTATACATGCTGTGAGGTAGGGGGAAAGTTAAGTTATAATTCCTGAGACTCTGTTGTTGCTTACTTTTTAAAAATCTTTTTTATTGCAAAAATAAAACACAGATACAGAAGAACCACAAAAAATATAGCTAAATGAATTGTGATAAGAGAAATACCCCTATAACCATCACTCAGGTCAAGAAACAGAAGTTTACCAGATAACCTAGAAATTCCTCCGTGTGCCCTGTCTCAATTACTACCTTTCCATGTCTCCAAAAGTAACCACTAAAACTCTCCTAACTTTTCTAGTAGTCACTTCCTTGTATTCCTTCATAATATTATCCATTTGTACATCTCTAAACACTATGTTTTGCCTTGCTGTTTTTTAACTGACATGTCTTTTAACCTACAGTATTTCCTGATACTCATATGTTAATAAAAGTTCTTTAGTTGCTAGATATAAAATATTTGGCTTATATTTCCTTCCATTGCGTATTAAAATATTTTACTCTATTTTATATTTATAAAATATTTACTCTCAAAATTTCTGAGGATAACCTGATTTTTTTCCTTTTAAAAGTCACGTATTCATTTCTCCCTAGGGGCCCAAATAATTTGCTATTTTCTTTAAAGTAATTTTACTAATATGACTTGGAGTTTGTTGTTCTGAATTGATATTCTCAGGTACATCACCTACTTATTCAACATGTAATTGCAAATCTTTTTTGTATCAGAATTTTTATAATAATAATAATTAGTAGTATTAGTAGTATGAATTTTTAGTATTTTTTCTGTTCCATTGCTTTGGTTTTCTCCTTCAGGAATTTCTATTAATATGTTTGATCTTCTTTGCCTGTCTTCAGTATTTTTCTCTGTATCTCAAGTCTTTTTTTTTTTTGTTACTTTCTTCATTTCTTTCCAGTTTTAGAAATTTTCCTCATTTTTACCTTCTATTTCTCATAGGCATCTGTTGGTTTATTCCTTGTTGTGTTCCTTCTAGTTAAGTCTTTATTTCTAAATTCTTTTTATTTCTAATTCTTTTCTGAGTTAGCACCTCATTTCTGAATTTTTCTGGTTCCAATTTATATTGTTCCTTCATATTTTGTATCATTTCCTAAATGCAACATAAGTTCATTTTGAAATAGCAGGTTCCAATTTTGATCTTTAGTGCACGTTGCTTTCTGATGTGATTTCATTGTCTGTAGGGATGTTATTGTGTTCCTTATTCTCTCCCTTTTTAAAATAGAAACTTTTATGGAATTTGTCTGATAACTTTCTGTTACTTATTTTTATATAGTAGTTTCCCTGAACCATTTTAGAAGGAGGCTTGGGGGGATGGGGTTGTTTTGTTCTGTTTTGTTTTGACCTTTCACTGATTTTTTTAAAAACTGAAGTATAGTGATTTACAATGTTGTTAGTTTCTGGTGTATAGCAAAGTAATTCAGTTTTATACATATATATATATAAAATATACATTCCTTTTCATATCATTTTTCATTTTAGGTTATTACAAGACACTGAATATAGTTTCCTGTGCTATACAGTACATCCTTGTTGTTTATCCATTTTATATATAGTAGTTTGTATCTGTGAATTCCAAACTGCTAACTTATCCGTCCCCACCTTTCCCCTTTGGTAACCGTAAGTTTGTTTTCTGTCTGTGAGTCTTTCTGTTTTGTAAATAAGTTTATTTATATCATATTTTAGATTTCACATATAGGTGATATCATATGGTATTTGTCCTCTGACTTCACTTAGTAAGATAATCTCTAGGTCTATGCATGTTGCTGCAAATTGCATTATTTCATTCTTTTTTATGGCTGAGTAATATTTCATTATATATTTTGTATGTATATATATATAATACCTTTTTTATTCATTCATATGTTGATGGACATTTAGGTTGCTTCCATGTCTTGGCTATTGTAAATAGTGCTGCTATGAACATTGGTGTGCATGTATCTTTTCAAATTAGAGTTTTCTCCAGGTATATACCCAAGAGTGGGATTGGTAGATCTTACAGTAACTCTATTTTTAGTTTTTTAAGGAACCTCCAGACTGTTTTCTATAATGGCATACCAACAGTGCAGGAGTGTTCCCTATTCTCCACACCAATTGTTTGTGGACTTCAGAATGATGGCCATTCTGACTGGTGTGAGATAATACCTCATTGTAGTTTTAATTTGCATTTCTCTAATAATTAGCAATATTGAGCAACTTTTCATGGGCCTAATGCCATTTGTATGTTTTCTTTGGAGAAATGTCTGTTTAGGTCTTCTGCCCATTTTTTGATGGGGTTTTGTTGTTGTTATTGAGTTGTATGAGTTGTGGTATATTTTGGAAATTAAGCCCTTGTCAGTTACCTTGTTTACAAATATTTTCTCCCAGTCCATGGGTTGTCTTTTTGTTTCATTTATGGTTTCCAGGTGCCCTTGCTCACTCTCAAAGAGGAGTTGCTTGGGTCCTTAAATGGGATAACAATGGGGGCAGGTCTGTGGGTTGTGTAGGATGCTGGCTTAGGTGGTCTGTCTACCTGCTTGGTGGTGACATGTGCAGGGATCATACACAGTCCCCTGCTTTTGCTCCCAGCACCTCAGAAATGGCAGTTGGTTTGTGGCCTTTTTATATCCTATTGTTTATAATTGCCCCAGCTGCACAAGTGTGCAATTATTTTTAGTCTCTTATAGTTTGTGTTCTATTGCTCCAGGAGACATTTGTACAGGTGCAAGCGCTCTAGTAGAGGATGCCAGTCCCCCAGCCTGTCTCAGTATCTGTTACGTCTTTTACCAGTCTTTGTTGGTTTGTCTTATTGCATCATAAGAATTATTTGTATATTCAAGATACAAGTCATTGATTACATATATGTTCTATAAGTATTTTCAGCAAATCTACAACCACTAGTTTACTTTCTGCCTTTATAGATTTGCTGACTGCCACAAATTACGCAGTTGAGATTCTCATATTTGGGGAAATAACAGGGGTCAGCACATCTGGAGTGCAATGGATAAGCCTCACCCTGGGAAAACCACCTTCATGATCATGCCAAGTAAGTATGACAGTCTCTGCTTTTTGATGGATTATTTAATTCATTCATATCTAACATTATGGATATTGTTGAGTTTATTGTTGCCGTGTTATTTTTTGTATTCTATATCTTATGTCCTTTTTGTTCCTCTGTTATTCTATACTTCTTTCTTTTGCACTAACTGAATATTTTCTAACATAACATTTAAGTTCTTTTAATGATTTTTTTTACCATTTTAAAAGTTATTTTCTTAATGGTTGCTCTAGGGCTTGCCATATAGACCTTACATTATTAGATCTATTTCAGATTTAGCCCATTGAGATACAGGTATGTTACTCCTATATAGCTCTATTTCCTCTTGCTCTTTTTTTTTTTTTTTTGCTATATTGTTATATATATTACACCTATATATGCTACATACCCTAAAATATATTATTTTAACACTCTACATTATTATATTACTTTCTATGATTTTATGCCTATTATAGAAGCTGAGACAAGAAAGGAGAACAAGTATATATTTATAGAGTTTGCTATATTAACCTTCTTATTGACCATTTATGGTTCTCATTTGTTCCTGTGGATTGGAGTTACTACCATGTCTCTGCTGTTGTTTCCTTAGCCTAGTACAGCTTTGCTCCCATTCTCCTTCTTTGCACTGTTACTGGCAAATATATTTCTACATGTTATAGGCCCCAAATATTATTATATACATATTGTTTTATTCAGTTGCTTTTTAAATCAGTAAAGAGAAGACCAGAAAAGAAATATGCATTTGTACACTTTTATAATTATGCAATTATCTTTACTAGTACTCTTTTTCATGTGGATTTGAATTATTGTATGGGATCACTTGCTTGCAACCTGAAAAACTTCCTGTAGTATTTCCTGTAAGGTGTCTCTGTTAATCTGCTAGCAAATAAATCTCTCAGTTTTTGTTTATCTGTCTGCCATTTTTTTTCTCTTGAAAAGTCTGCAATTAGTCTTATTGGTATTCCCTTATACATTACAGGTTGGTTTGCTCTTGTTGCTTTCATATACTGTAAATGTATTTGAAGGAGCACTCACAGCCATGTAAAACAAAACAAACTTATTAACTGGCATTCTTCTGTAAAGAGGAGTTTTCCTTTTTCACTCCTTTTTTCTCTTCTTCATGGATTTTTGTTTATTTAATGGGCTATAATTAACTACAGAATTTACTGATGACATAGGAAAAGAATTATTTCAACTAGTTTTTAAACACTCTAACTGTATAATTAAGAGGGATGCACTCTAAAACAAGAGCTGACAAACTATCTCTGTTTAAGGCCAGACAGTAAATAGTTATCCTATTTGCAGATTCCATATTTTCAAACGTACCTACTTGTTAAAAAAAATCATTTGTAACCTCAGAGTCAATACTTCCAGCACTTTTGTGATCATTCATGGACTTGTGAAGATCGATGACAAATGAGTCCCCCAGCACAGGTTCTCAGCAGAGGTCAAATAAGGGAACCTCTGCCTTCTTGTTTCAGCTATACTGTACCCTTTTTATAGTGTAGTCAGTACCACTTTTTTTTTTTTCTCATTTCTGTGCTTTTTGTTGGTGATTTTGCTATTTAAAATAGCCCCCAAGTCTATGCTGAAGTGCTGTCTAGGGCAAGAAGGCTGTGATATGCCTCGCAGAGAAAATATATGTTAGATAGACTTCATTCAGGAATGAGTTATAGTGCTGTTGGCCTTGAGTTCAATGTTAATAAATCAACAATATATAAAAAGCGTCCTTAAATAGAAACACATAAAACAATGTTATGTATTGATTGGTTGAGGAAAATGTTGTGACCAGATGCCTGTGGGAAACTAACGCTGTATTTCTGCTAGGAGCAACAGTTCACTAATTCAGTGTTTGCAACAACTTTATAGAATAGTAACTACCCTGAAAAATGAGAACCCACAGTATTTTAGGCTCCACAGGCCAGTCTACATTAACTACTCAATCTGCCTTTATAGTTCAAATGCAGCCATAAACAAAACATAAAGGAGTACAGCTATGTTCCAATAAAACTTTATTCAAGGACACTGAAATTTGAAATAGATATTTTCACACCTCACAAAATATTGTTCTTCTTGATTATTATTATTATTGATTTTTTATATCCATTTAAAAATAGATACCATAGACACTCACTAGCTGTAGAACAGGTGGCAGGCCAGGTTTGGGCTGCAGACTATAGTTTCCCAACCCCTGCTTTAAAAGAACTGCAGAATTTAAAAGAATCTAAAATTGTACTGAGGGAGGGTATAGCTCAGTAGTAGAGTGCGTGCTTAAGATACCCGAGGTTCTGGGTTCAATCCCCGGTACCTCCGTTAAACAAATAAATAAGCAAACCTACTTACCTCCCCCCAACCAAAATTTTTTTTTAATTGTTAGTAATAATATTGGTATTGCAAATGTAAACTATTTGCTGGTGATTCTAGGCTAATGCAAATAAATAAATAAATATGTTCGTATTACTAGGAACTAGAATTTCTGTTAAGAGAAAATGGGCAGAAATATAAGAGGTAAGAATAAAACCCTGCAATGTTAAATTTGAATTAGTAATGTCAGTATAAACTCATGCTTTGAGTCTGAAAACAAGTTTCTTGCCCTCTTTTAACAAAGGGAATAGAGTGTCTGATCTAGAATCCAAGATATCTGACTTCCTAATTGTGGGCTGTCTACTCTAGCCATACTGCTTCTCTTTTGTGTAAAGATTTTTTTTCATATACTAGGGCTTCTTAAATTTTCCTAACAAAATCCCCTTAACACTATGAGACAGGGAAAGTTCATTAATGGGAATTCCGGGCAGAAGCCAACTAACGACTTCATGGCAGGAATTTCCTTTTAAGTCTTATTTTAAAAGTAATGCTTATTTGCATTCTTCTCCATAGTAAACCTGTGATTAGGTGTAAAAATAAATATATTTTTTCAGAAAAAAAATCTGTTTTTTCACAAAATCCTTCAGTAAAGCTGATGCTCCTTGAAGATGTAACATTCCTCTCTCTCTTTCAGAGTTGAGGACTGTCAGGCTCTTGGTCACATCCAGTCATTCAGATAGCCAGTTCTTCACAGTCCTGCAGACACGTACCAGAGCACACACACTAGTCATACAATCAGACATGTCGTTTCTCAGACACACACTGAGTGACTCACATCCGCATCTGCAGGGAAAGCCCAAGGAAAAGAAATCTATCAAAACCGGGCCACAGAATTGTTCACCGTCAATTATAGATACAGAAACGCAACTTCCCGCACTCACAGTCAGCCCCACTATCTCACAGGCCCCCACAACATTCTCAGTCCTACACAGCCCGACACAATTCCAGTCATAAAATCATCATGAATCGCAATCCCCGCAGTCGCACCATCTCAAACACAAACCAGCCACAATGAAAAGATCGCACCCAGAACCACTCCAAAGACAGACAGACCAGCGCCGTCCTCGGTTACAGACCTCCCCAGTTGGCCTCACGGAGAGTTACGCACACCCATAAACGCGCCAGTCGTTCGCCCCCGCCCCGCTGCAGGCCCTGCAGCTACTTCAAGACAAAGAACCGAAAGCCCCGCCCCCGCTGGGGCCCAAGTGGGTCTCCGTGCCCATTCGACACAGCTCGCTCGACTCGGCTCACTCACCGATGCTCCGCCCCCTGGGGCCTGGCTGCGCCTGCGCACTCAGCGGGTGCAGTCCGAGCTCCCAATAACCCCCGCGCGCGGCCCGTTAGGCCCCGAGGGTGGTGAACTCACCTGAGCTGTCGCGCCCTCCCTTCCACTCGTCATCACCGTCAGACGAGTTCGGCGCCCCAGATGAGCAGTCCTGGCTCGGAGTGTTTGTTTCGGCCATCGGTAGGAAAGGCGTTGCGCCCCGGGGATGAGGCGAGGGAAGAGAAGCGCAGCGGCACCGCATAGCGTTGGGAACCCCGCACCTCAGCCCCGAGTGTGCGCGAGAACGGCGGTGGTGTAACGCGGTGTAGTGTGTGTGGGCGTGACTGGACCGGGGTGTGGCATCGGGACTATGTGCGGTTGTGAGCCCGGAACTAGTGGGTTTGTGTGACTGAATTAGGTGCAGAGTCTCTTGAGTGACCGAAGGTTGCGGTGGCCGTAGGCTGTGTGATTCCGACCGTAGCGTCACAGCTGAATCTCCTGCCAGCCTCAGAGAAATGGCCCCTAGTCAGTTATCTGAGAGCCAGAGAAAAGACTCCCAGCAAAAAAGCTCAATTCGCCTTGGGATAGGAATGTTGGAAATGAACGTGCCCCCCAGGCTGGCTCTTGGGAGTATTCCCACCGCGCTACATCCTCGGGCGCGTTCGTACCCTGCCCCGCACCGTCCAACTGCAGGTTTCAGAACCGCCGAATCCCCTCCGGGAAACTGCTCTAAAGTTCTTTTCCAGCCCTGGACATCCGTGACCCTGGCTTTTCTCTAATACCGGGAAGGGTCCTTACTCTCCCTCTTACTTCACTCTGGGTATGTGTGGGCGGTGGTTGGTGGGACAGGTGTGGTTGTGGCGTTCCCTGATTCAGCCAGGATGGGCTGGACTCCTAGAAAGGCCTGTTGTTTTAAGATTCCCTTCTCTCTCAGTCCTGTTAAGCTAAGAAAAAGGCTGTGACGAGAAGGAGGAGGAATGAATTGCTATTGCCCATTTAAAAGTCAAGGCCAAGGCAAGTGGGTATTTCCTCTTATTCAGTGAAATGCATTCTTATTTTTTAGGACGTGGGAACATTTGTTTCTTTCTCCTTAGTATGACCTTTCCATTAATTTGAGATCTGGTTCCCCTTCCTAGTGCCTGCATGCATATATCTATGTGGCAGGTACTTCCTTTTATTTCTGAGAGCTTTCTCTTTATAACTATGTGTAAAGCTCTTAGGACAGTGCCTGATACTTTTTAAGTACTTAATAAACATGAGCTATTTGTTAAGTAGTGATTTGGGACAGTTCCCCATTGGCCTCCACTAGATCAGGAAAAATGAAAATATCAGTCTAAGTGTGTTGGATATATCCTAGTTTTAAAAGATGAGGTACTCAAACGATCTGGAACAAGAATTCTTAACTAGTGGTAATTTAAATCCATTTGAGGCTTTCAGGGTACCAGAAACCCCTTGAAATTATATGTAAAATTATGGATATTTGTTAAAATGCCATTTTCCTGGGAAAGAGGTCCATAATTTAATGAGGTTATCAAACCATGACCCAAAATGATTCACATCTGCTGACCTAGAATCAAAGATTATAATATCTGAGAATGTTCTTTGGGAAGAAACTATATAAAATTAGTGTCTAACAGTAGAGAATTATTAAATAAATCATATTTCATCCATGATATGGGATTTTATCCCATTGATATTATGTGATTCATGAGAAGGAAAAAAAAGTAAAATGATCAATTTTAAGCAGTAGTCATAGTTTTGGACAAGATGACTCCAGAAATTTTTCGTTATGTTTGAATCCCTTTCAATAAACCAGGGATTTGTAAGACATTGTGCAAGGATTATATCTAATTTAAAACTTCAAAGAGTTATTCAGTGGAGAAAGGCAGAGATAGAGCATCTGTTGTGTATCAAATAGTGTTCTGTCTGCTTTGGCATACTCTTTCTAAATCTGGGAATGCTGCTTACCTTCATTGTGTTCAGTTACTGGAGAAAGATAGTGAAGATAGCTCATTGTTTTGATGAAGAACAGTGAAAGAACTGAGGATTGTTAACTATTTCTGCCATGCTGATTTTTTTGTGTGGAACCCACTTACATCACAGGCCTATGACTCACATTTCTCTTAACAACCAGAAGGTACTCCTTCTCCCAACTCTTTTTTATTTTGCTTGTATGAAAATAGTAGTTTAATTTTTGGTTTTGATGATAAAATTAATGCAAGTTTATTGTAGAAAGAATAAAATACAGGAACCTAAGGAAGTTTTAAGAAGAAAATTTAAATTGCCCTTCGTTCCATTATCCAGAATTAATGAATATTACAATATTGATGTTTGTTTTTCCATATATTCTTTCTGTGCACTTGTGTACATATGTTTGCTTTGCAAAATAGAATCATAAAAATTGTTTATTTAAGGAGATAAAGAATCTCCAACTCTTTGAAAAAGGAATCCTGTGCAGTCATAAGATTTATTATATTGCTATGCCTGTACAGCATAAATGTGAGTGTAGTGGTTTCCCTCTAATTTGAAAAACCTTTCCAGAATTTACCCTTTTTAGGATTATGGAGACATTGATTTCTGCTTATATTATTATTTAAGAAAAATTACATTCTCAAGCCCAGTTCTAAAATTTATTAATGTAAGAAAGAGCAGTTCTGGAAATTTCAAAAAATTTACTATAATAAAAAACCTCTTTTGGGGCATTTTAGTATTAAATTATTAAAGATAACTTTCATTAATAAATGAAATAAAGGATATGTTACGTTTTTCATTTTATTCAGTGTTTATTATAAGCCATTGTAAGTGCACTGTAAGTATTAATTATATTACTTAACCTTCACAATAACCTTGTAAGATAGATACTGTTACTATTCTCCAGTTTGTCAATGAGGAAGCAGAGGCACTAAAATTAAGTAACATATCCGAAGCCTCCTAGTTGATAACTGTCAGATTCACATCCTGGATCCTGACAACCAAGCCTGTGTTGTTCATGTATAAGAGTCAACCATCTCCCAATATTGTGCATCTTTTTAGCCTGCCTGGTGTACGTGGCAGTTTATCATGTATATCTTCATTAATTAATATGAGCCGATATCTTCATTATTAACAATTGCACAGTATGCCCTTATTACAGTGGAACATAATTTATTTACCTTGTTACCTACTGTTAGGTGTTCTGATTTTTGGTTATAAATTATTCTTTGATGAACTTCTTTGTGTATACTTTTACAAATACTTCCTAAGGATAAATTCCTAGAAATTTCTAAGTTGAATTATCAGACGTTTTTAAAGTCTCATAGTATGTCAGATCCTGTGCTACTACTTGGGGAAAATACTGTGACTAAAATCCTTAAGTTGCTTATTATCTATCAAGGTAGATAAACCTCTACAAGAATAAGACTAAGATAATATAAACTCAGTGAAGAAGTCAGATGGTGCTTGGGAGTTCCTAGGAAGGAGACATCATCTGATTATAGCAAGTACTATCAGATTGTGACCAAATAGTACCAAACCCATTGGATTTCTATGGAGGTAAATGTATTTTATGCAGTAACTCTTATGTCTCATAGGGTGGTTTTGTTTTGTTTTTGTTTTTTTTCTCATGATGTTGATGCAAAGCAAGACCAACAGGACAAAGAAAACCCAGTAGCTATTTGAAGGGTATCATGGCTAAAATGACTAGATCAAAAGCAAGATAAATTCGTAAGTCAAAGTTATAATAAGGGGGAGGATATAGCTCAAGTGGTAGAGCACTGTTTAGCATACATGAGATCCTGGCTTCAATCCCCATTACCTCCTCTAAAAATAAATAAGTAAACCTAATCACCCCACTCGCCCGCCACACACACACACACACTCACACACACACACAAAGTAATGAGAGGCAGCAGCAGTGAAACAGGGGCATTAGTTGGAAATGTTTTACCTTTCTTTGCCAGGCAAAAATATATAAACAAACTTAGAAATCATAGAGTTGGTTCAGATATTGGGAGCTGAAATAAATAAAAACAGCAGCTTTTTTCCTCTAAGGGATGACTGCTTTTTAAAAAATGAATCTCTTTCACCTATTTGAAGAAAAGCTTCCTTTTTACAAAGTTATATATTTCAACAGTATATATGACCATATAAAATTATGCAATAAATTTAAACAAAAAGAAAATTAAGATCATAGTGTGGAAATCAGCAATCTTTGCAGATTTTTTTCTGCCTGTTGATGCCTGTTAATGTATCTTTATGCTGATACATATATATGCTTTACAAATATAATCATAGAATCCATTTTGTTATATTTTTCTAAAGACTGCATATCTTGAATATATGTTCTTATGCATTTTCTAAAGCTTAAATGAATATAATATTGTACATTAACTATACCTCAATTAAAATTTTTTAATAATAAAGCTTAGCATTTAGTGATTACTGTGCACATACATGAATATACAGATACATATAGGTGTTTTTACCTGCCTTATCAGGATTACACTAGTCACAACCTGTATTCTTCACTCAGCAACATGTAGTAAATGTATTTCCATCTTTCCAGTTAAAGGTCTACATTATAATTTTTGAATAGCAAGTTTTTTCACTCTATGGATTCTTTGTAATTTGTTTAATCTGTTTCCTACTGAAGGACATTTTAGTTCTGAAGAGCTTTTTCCCACTATGAATAATATCCATCAGCACATTCTTACATCTTTGTCAATATATACAGTTTTTTTCTTTCATCTCAAAAGTAGAATTTCTGAGTCAAGATGTTTGCATGGTTTAAATGCTGCTTGCACATACTTTTAAATTTACACAGACTGCAGGTGAGAATGTTCATTTCCTTACAAACTTGCTAACATGCACATCAATAATACTCAAAGTGAGATTTAATATCTTTTAGTAGTTTGATGTGTTATTTCTATTTATAGTGAGTTACACGTGCTCATGTTTTTCTTTTTGAAAGGAGATTCTGGGTTTCATAGGAAGAGCTAGAGTTGAATGAAAGCTGACTTTGTGGTTAGAAAAATAAGGATTCCAAATGCAGCATTGCTGCTTATTAACTGAATTTCTGCAAGTGATTTCGCTTCTTTTAGTATGAATTTTCTCATCCATTGCATAGATAGGATAATTAACTACATAGCAATCCTGAGGATACAGTTAAAGCGTGTAAAATATCCATTACATGAAAGTCCTTATTTATTTTTTGTTTTGTTTTTCTTTTTTTATTGATGTATAATTGACATATAACATTATATTAGTTTCAGATGTACAGCATAATGATTTGATATTTATATATATTGCAAAATGATCCCCACAATAATTCTAGTTAACATCTGGTCACCACACATAGTTAAAATTTTTTTCTTGTGATGAGAACTACTTACTTAACAACTTTCAAATATACACTACAGTATTATTAACTATAGTTGCCATGCTGTACATTACGTTTATTTTATAACTAGGAGTTTGTACCTTTGACCCCCTTCAAGTATGTCATGCTCTCTACCCCTCCTATCCGCCCCCACCTCTGGCAGCTGCCAGTATGTTTTTTGTATCTATGAGCTTGATTAGAGTTTGTTTGTATTTTTTAGATTCCACATATAAGCAAAATTATGCAGTATTTGTCTTTCTCTGACTTATTTCACTTAGCACAATGCTCTGAAGTTCTGTCTATGTTATAGCAAATGGCAAGATTTCATTCTTTTTTTATGCCTGAATAATATTCTTCTGTGTGTGTGTGTGTGTGTGTGTGGTGGGGAGGTCCAGGGAGGGAAAAGGATATATTAAATCCAGTCATTTGGGGAATTCTGAGGCCTATCTGATCTCACGGCCTCTTTTTTCTTCCCCTAGCTCTGACTTCTGTGAACTCTGCTTCTCCAGGCAAGTAAACCCCAAGGAGAACTGACCAGTTCTTGAATTTCTAAACCATGGCCCATGTAAGTTACTGTTTCTTTCACCTTCTTGAAATACTGTCATGTTAAGGTCCTATGAACTTATCTTTATCCTGAAACTTCTTGAATGTCAGAGCCCAATCTAAGGACTTTCTCCCAGTTCCTCCAAATCCAGTGAGGGATGAGGCCAAATAGCATAATGCCTGTCCTGTGAATCCTCTTTTTTCCGTCATTGTTCATGTATTCATTGAATAAAACATTTGACATCTCTTGTATGTGCTCAGTCTTTTACCAAAAGAACAGAAGTGAAATCACTTAAGAGAGATGTTTGACTACTCATGGGAAAACTGAATTTTTCCAAACCTGAGTTTTCCAAGTATATAAGATAAGATTTGTTGTTGGTTGGCCTCAACCTCAGTGTATGGTTTTAGAATTAGGCTTGTGATTGGGTCTGCATGCAGAGAGATTGTCTCTGCTCTGGGAAGCTTTAAGAGTTGTACACCAGAAACAGGGTTCCATGTATTTGAACAACAGTGCTGGTCTAGAATGACATCTTTGTGATTCTGGATCACTAGTATCCAGAAGCTACATCAGTATCCTCTACCTCAGGAACAAGGAATGCATATAGTGAGGGATGGAAAACAATAGGGAGGATCATGCAGATACATGAGTGGTTGTAATCCCTCAGAATTGAGGAGGACCTTAAATATTTTGTATAGACAAAAATAGTCTGGTATAGAATGATTAAGTCTGATATATCCATTGCATAGACTGCTTTTTTAACGTTCATTAAAGAATTTGTCATAAATGGGGAAATGCTTATGATATTTTCTGATTCAATTATGAACTTGGAAGAAATTCTTTACTTGTATTCAGATTCTTTTCTAACATAGAGATATTGTAAGAAAACTTTTTAAAAAATATGTTCTTTAAGGAGAAAGGGTGGAAAAACTCACATTTCTTGAGAATTTATGAGGGAGACATATAGCAAGTTTGTATACAGTATTTCATTTAATTAGAAAACTGATTATTTTTTTTCCTTCCCAGACATGTTTGGGCAGTTAAGATACACCAGAGTATACAAAGGGCTTCATCTGTAGCAGCAGGACCCTTCAGGAACACAGGCTTCCTGCCTCAGGCGCACTCATTTCCTAACTCACTATGTTATAGGCTTCCAGCCTGTTTACTTGCTCTGTAATCCATTTCCTACAGTGTCTCATCCATTTTTCCCTCTTTCCATCTTAAAACAAATTTTTTTAAATTTCAGTTGTATTATATGGTTTGTTATTTCAGGGATCAGTGATGTTCAGTGACGTGTCCATAGTCTTCTCTCAGGAGGAGTGGGAATACCTGGACTTGAAACAGAGAGATCTGTACAGAGATGTAATGTTGGAGAACTACAGCAACTTGGTCTCGTTGGGTAAGGTTATCTGCCTCTGGAAATTTAGACTCTGTTCTCTGTAGTATCAGCTTTCTTCTCTAGAAATTTCATGAATATCTTTCAAGTTTTTTCCCTGTTCTCAAGGGAATGGCTTGGGCTTTATTTGTTTGGAAGTGAGCACCATCATTAAGCATATTCATCTTCCCCGTCTTCATGTGGCCTTTAGGCCTTCCTTAATGATGAAAGGGCTGGATTTGAAATCTGGGTGATTTACAGCCTTACTAGTGTCAAAGAAATCGGGCTTCACTTTGTATTTGAACTCAGAATGGCTATAGGTGTTTTGTTGCTTGTTGGTATACCTATAAGGAAAATAGCTAGACCTTGTATCTTGGTTTTTCTCGATTAAAAGAACACATAATTTTTTTAGTGGCAAGTTTTACCAACAGGATTTATTTATAATTCAAGAGAACTCATTCCTTTTGTTAGTAAACAAGCATATCCCCTTTTACTTACTTTTAGAATTGAAAGTTAAATGTCCAAGAGCTTTGCATTTAACATTGTATGAATATCCTAAGAAAAAACAGTGAATGCCTCAGGAAACTTCTTGTTTTCCTGTCAGCAAATAATAATGATGATGAATAATAATAGCAAATAAAATTTATGTAGCACTAAGCATATATTCTAGGCAGTGCTTAGATATGGATTGGTATTAATATTATCTTCACAACAATCACATAAGGTAGGTACTATAATTATTTCTATTTTATAGGTGAGGAAAATAAAGCATAGATGTAACCTGTCCAAGGTTATGATACTGGGATATGGCAGAGGCAAGATTTGAACCCAAACAGTCTCTCAACTACTATTGCCTCTCAAGAAGGAGAACTTGCATGAATATAAATTAAGACCTCTTCCCTCCTTCTCTAATCTCCATATATTATGTAATCTTAACATGATGTTTTTTTAACCACCTTATTTTTCTTTGATCTAAAGGCTTTATCAGTTATCATCTGACCTATAGTTTATTAAAAATTTAACCAAGACTAAGTCAAAGTAATTTTGAATTTTTTTTTTTTTAATTTCCCTGTTACCTTACATCTCTTCTTCTGACCAGGATGCTTCATTTCTAAACCAGATGTGATTTCCTTATTGGAGCAAGGAAAAGAGCCCTGGAAAGTAATGAGGAAAGGAAGAGGACGGTATCCTGGTGAGTGAGGGCTAGTAAGTCAGAGGGAAGCCATTCCCAGAGGAAACTGCCCAACTACTTAGGGAAGAAGCACAGCCTCTTGTGTTGTTCATAAAGCCGACTTTGAGAGTTGATGGCTTAAGGAGAAAACGTCTGAGACTTAGCTAGGGATACAAACAGAACTACTGTATCCCACTTACCACTCTCCTTTTTTTTGTTGTTCTCCCTAATTTTCCTCCCCTTTGAAGGGGGCATGGGGTGTGGAGAGGTGCTCTCTTTGTTCCCAATATTATTCTATCTATATTTGTATTTCTTCTGCATTTATAGATAGATAATTTTGATTCAGTTGCTGCTGCTCTGGATAGATAGACAGATGATTGATTGATTGATAGATAGATAGATAGATAGCTAGCTCCATCCATCCATCCATCAATCACCTGGGCTCTGTGGTGGGCACTCTGCTGGACACCCGTCAATACAGTGGTAAACAAAACCAGTAGAGCCCTATCCCCATGAGAATTTACCTTGTAGTAAGAGAAACAGGGTAAATAAACAGAAAATATAATGTCATATAAGAGAGTACTATGAAGGAAAGTAAGTGTAGTAAAGGAATAGAGAATGGGATGGAATGGGAAGACTATTTTAGTTATGGTCAGGGAAGCGTTTTTTTCCCCTAACTTTTCTGATAAAATTTTAAATGGGAAAAAAAAGACTACAGAGATGAATGTGCTTGACATTATAATAATACTATATGTTTTATCAGCAAGTAAAATTTCATATAAATTACTCTAGAAGATAGATCCTTAGGTCACAGAATATCATTCTGGTTTGCCTTTCCCCACGTGTGTATATATCTACCTTCACATCAGGAGAAACATGAATGCGATAGACTATAGGGAGAATGATGCCTTGGTTCAGCTTCTCCTTCTGTGCCTTCTTCATCTCTCTTTGAACCTCTTGTTAAAAAAAAGAGAACCCTTAAAATTCTTGATATAGAGACATATGTTATCATTTTGTATTTTGCTCTCTGTATATTCAGGTTTGGCCAAGGAGACTCATTTTAGGCTAGAAGTTCTTTTGTAACAATAGGGCCATTTCAGTACCCATACTGTTTATAACGTTATATCTTCTGACTTACTTTCTACCAGAATAGAGAAAAACATACTTTTTTCCCCCCCAATCCTAACTTATTTCCTTATTCACACATGGGTGATTTAATGATATTTACAACTGTTAATACTAAAAAAACTATGAAATGCAGTTGTTCCAAGTGAAAAAGATAATACCAGTTTAGTCAGAAATATTTAGCCAAGTAACAATTATTGACTCAAAGTTAGACATCTTAAACAAGGTCATTGTTTTTTTTCTTTCCTTTTCTTTGTTTCTTTCTTCCTTTTAGTTAAGTTTTATTGAATTATAAATGCATACAGAAAAGTAGACAAATGAAGGAAGGCTTTTTTTAGGAGGTGATATTTGAGAAGAGATGTGAAGTAAGGGCTCAAGCCATTTTACTCTAGAGGAAGAGCGTTCTGAGCAGATAGAAAAGGTCTAATGAAGAAGTTAGCTTTGTGTGTTTGAAAGCCATTATGGCTAGAACAGGGGGATGGGGAAGGGAAAGTAACAGGAGATGAGATCAGAGTTAGGCAGGGGCTAGATAATGTAATCATCAAGAGAAAGTGTATGCTGTCGTCTGCTTTATGTTTTAAAATGATCCCTCTGGTCAAGTGCAAAAGCAGGAAGGACCAGTATGGAAGCAGTTTCAGTTCAGACTAGAAGCAATGATAATTTGGATCAGAATGGCAAAGATAGGAGGTAGTAAGAAGCCGTAAGACTCAGAAGGTAGTGCCAAAAGAACATGCTGGTAGAATTATGAATGAAGTAAGTGAGAATGAGGTATCAAAGGAGGAGATAAGGGTGTTAGCTTGAATAGCTGGGTGAATGGAAGCACAGTTTACTGAGCTGGGGAAGATAGGAAGAGCAGGTTGGCAGGTAGACATTGGGAATTTCTTTTTTGGATATTTTAAGTTTAAATTGTTGTTTTAGATGTTAAGAGGACAGCTGAATATGTACACATGGAGCTCAGGGAGAGATTATAGCCTGATGTACATTACACCTGGGTGTCTTCACTTTATGGTTAGAATTTGAGTCCATGGGTCTGAATGTGTTCATCTAAGGAACCCATGCAGATAGAAGAAAGCAGATAAGGAGAGGAGGCCTGAAGATTGATTCGTGGGATATGCCACCAGTCAGACATTTAAAAGAGGGGGAGGCAAAGGGTAGAGAAGGACCAGCCACTGACACAAAATAAAAACAAAAGAAAATGTTTCAAAATGGGGAGTAGAGAATGAGACCTGAGGTTCTGGTAAGAAGGAGAATGCTGGTGACCTTGTGAAGAGTGATTTTAATGAAGTCGGAGTGAAAACCTGCTTGGAATGACTTAGTAAGAGAAGAGTAGGTGAGATATGAGATACTAGAGCGTGTTTGTGTGCCCATGGGAATGATTCTGTAGGTGGAGAAAATTGATACAGTAGAGAAAGCAGTGTCCTTGAGGGTGGGGATAGAGGAAGTGGGTGGGATCCAGGGAACAAGAAGGAATTGAAGGGAAAACAGTGTGGTTATGAATGTAAGTAAGTTGGTCTTTGTAGTGAAGAGAGGACAGCATGTTCTTGTATTGTTCTTTTCTCAGTGAAATCAGAAGGATAATCATGAATAGAATGTGAGGATTATTAAGTGGTGGCATTCACTATGGGCTTATTCAGGATGTGGTGAAAATTGATACTTCAGAATTACAGTTCCTTGGATGTCAGGTTTTATTATTTTCAGATCTTTATCCTCTGTCCCCAGTGTTGAAATGGAAATAGGACTTCCTTGAAACCAAATCTTCTATATCCTAGACTTTCTTGCATCAACAAAGAAAGATGGTTAATAATAAAATGCCTAAACAGACTTAAGTATTAAGTCCAGGTAATTTATGTGACATTTCCCACTTAATTAAAGCTGGTTCTCTGCAAAGGGGGAATCACATTTATGATTTTTTATATTTACGTATTTTTAGCTGATCAAAGCAAAGGTTTATATTTTTCTGTATTCTCATCAGCATTGCTTAATAGAATAGAAATCCTTTGGTCCAACAGAATTAGGAATGGTGTTTGGTTTGTTTATTCATAAAAATGGGTTAGTGGGGAGGGGATAGCTCTAGCAGTAGAGCGCATGCTCGGCATGCACAAGGCCCTGGGTTCAATCCCCAGTACCTCCTCCAAAAAAAAGTAAATACGTAAACCTAATTACCCCCCAAAAATAAAAATAAATTTTAAAAAATGGGTTAAATATTTTATGTACATACCATAAAAGTGTATTTTAACTCTCAGCATTAAAATACAGGTCTTTGTCAATACTTTTGATATGTGTTCAAGCCTTTCCTTCCATTGTGTCTTGTATTTACTTTTTCATCTAAACAACACACATAATTCATAGTCTGTTATTTCTAGTTAAAAAATTTTTAAAGTAGAACAAGAACCAAACTTGCAATGAATAGAGAATACTTCTCATGAGTTTACGTATTATTTAATTAAGTTAGATACTTTCAGGAAAAAAGTGAAACTGGCCTAAACTTGTTTGGAACAGACACAGTTAACCCATGTGACATAGGAGTGCTTTTGTCAACTGGGCCTGTGGAGGTGGCCATATCCCCAGGACATGACCAGCCACTGACCTGCCTCATGCCCTGGCCCACTTATGTGTTGTCTACTCTGGAGGCAGACAAAAGTAGTTGCTGTCTGGCCAAGGGTGATAGTCTGCAGAATTCCATATACCTGGCTACTTTGAACACAGCTATTTGTTGTTTGCCATTGTCTCCATACCTGCTCCGTTCCTCAGCATGAACACCCTTGGTAGGCCACTGTCACCTTGTGCAGAGTAATCTCCCTCTGTGATTTGGTGTGTGATTTCTTTAGAAAAATCTAACACCAAATGCTTCATGAATGTTTCAGCATTTTCTTTGTTAAGGTTGTGTATATCTTTTAAGTTTATTCTTGTTACTAGCATGACTGGAATCTTTTTTTCTCCATCATATTTTATTGTTAAATGTATATATAAAGGCTATTGGTTTTTGTATTTTATACCTACTACCTTATTAAATTCTGTTATCATTTATAGTATTTAAATCTTGTAAGTTTTCCAATGATTCATTCAGATCCTCTGGAAATACAGTTTTAGCTCCTTCTTTTAAATTCTACTTCTCTCTCTCTTTTTTTTTTTTTTTTTTGATATTTAAGTGCCTTGACTAATAACGCCAAAGCTGCTTTTTTGTTACGGTTATGTATATTTTATCAGTTTAGGCAGGTACTTACTCTTGTTTTACTGAGCTATTTTTTTTTTAATCAGGAATGTTTCTTTTTTTTACTGGCCTTTTCAGCATCTATGGAGATGGTCATGTGATTTTTTTTCCCTCTTTCCTCAGCTCTATTAAATATGTTGAATTATCTTAATAGATTTCCCCATACTGGACCACTTTAGCATTCTTTGAATATACAGCACTGGGTCTTTTGGCATGCTGTGTCATTAGATGCTTAGAATTTTTACATTAGTTTTCAGAAAATTGGTATGTAGTTTTCTTTTTATGAACAATATTTATTTAGTATGACATTATTATGTCATGAAATAGTTCTTAGTTCTCAGAGTAAATATAATTTGAATGGCTTATTCTTTACAGCTTTAATAACCTTTTGAAAGCTTTTTTTCCTGGGAGAAGGAGATAGTAAGTCTGACTACATTCTAATCTTTTGAAGCATTATATCTCTTCTGTGATCAGTTTTGGTAAATTATATTTTCTTAGAAAATTACTCATTTTAGCTATGTTTTAAAACTTACTGGCAAAGTAATCTTTTTTTCAACTATCCTCTGTATTTATTCATGATTATTTTCACTTTGCCATTTCTTTATTTCTATGTCTATGCCTTCTTGCTGTTACTATATTAACTAATAGTTTATCTATTTTGCTGATTGATTTTTTAAAAAGAATTTTGTTTTACTTTGTGTGTTCTTTTTTTTTTTTTCTAACTATTCTACTTCTGCTTCTATATAGTTAATTTCTTTCTGCTTTGCTTCAGTTTGTTTTTCTAATTTTTTGAGTTGGATTTTTAGTTAATTTTTTCTTTCATTTATACTGTTGATGTATTTAAGTTTTTTATTTTCTTTCAAGCACTGTGGTTACAGTTTTACAGATAATAATTTACTGTAGTTTTTTTTTATTATTACTGTAGTTTTCTTTGAAAAAATACTATTTTGGATCTTATTTTCCTGTCAATCTAAGAGTTATTTAATATAGACTTATAAAATTCTAAGTGGATTTACTTTTTTGTTGTTGTTACTAATTTTCACTTTTAGTAGAAACTATGATTTCAACTTTCTTATATAGACTGTATTGTAATAATTAAAAACTTCATCATTTTTCTCTCTCATACACATCTCATACAGCACTTAAACTCCCCTCTGGCCATTTCTTCCACTGGTTACCATCCTTTGGTTTACTTCCATCATGATTTTTGTTAGCAAGTTCTTCACATTCAAGTTACTGTAAAACCCTTTGACTCTATTAGTGAGTTACTTACATATTACATCTTTTTTTTTTTTTTGCTAAGGATCTCATGAACTTTAATTAAGGCATAAACATGTTTCCCTGAGAGGTCCTTGGTACACATTACTAGGAAATACAGAAATGGCCTTGCCTCTGAGGAGATGGAAGGGAGAAGACTCGAGCAAGGGAATGAAGGAACAAAATCCGTTGAGCATTTGTAAAATGGATGAGTAACAGAATAAGCTTAAGGGGAGTTTAAGTAAGTAGAGTTCCTCAGTTACTTTGTTGTGATGTGGAGACAAAGAAGGAGTAAGCCATAGCTATAGAATGGGCACTGTAAAGAATACTGCATAGACAGGGTATAAGCAATGGAAAGGTATACAGGAATATACAACCACCATTTTTCTTTTATATGTTCTGCTGGGCCAGCTTGGATGAATGAGAAGATGCTTAGTCATTGTAGTGTGAGAGGTTAGAAGCAGAGAAATATATTCAGAGTAGGTATATAACTATGGGAATTAAATGAGTGAAACCTATTATGTGCTTTGGATTTATTATTTAATGGAGAGTGAAGCAGGGATTGTTTCTGCCGTTGACGAGATTTAGGGGTAAGAAAATAAGCAGAATAACAATTGGAAAAATTAATAAATAGATAATTTCAATATAGATCTGTTGATATGTAATATATGCATAATAACAACACAGACATGTGGTTTACACCTGAACAACACAAGGTCTTGGGTGCCACCCCCAGTGCAGGCAAAAATCCACTATAACTTTTGACTCCACCAGAACATAACTAATAGCCTATTGTTGGCAGGAAGCCTTGCCAGTAACACAAATAGTTGATTAACACATATTTTGTATGTTATATATGTTATATGCTGTATTCTTACAATGAAGGTAGCTAGAGAAAAGAAAATGTTATTAAGAAAATCATAAGGAAGAGAAATACATTTACAGTACTGTACTGCATTTATTGATACCATAAGTTTATGTCATTTGTTTATGTAAGATTGTCTGTTAGTACCTACATCAATATTGTCTTATATGATACAAAACACTGTAGATGTTATATACGTA
Organism: Camelus dromedarius; assembly: GCF_036321535.1. NCBI lineage: Eukaryota > Metazoa > Chordata > Mammalia > Artiodactyla > Camelidae > Camelus > Camelus dromedarius. The sequence continues at coordinate 66,268,589 of NC_087444.1, read as the reverse complement.
TTACTGACACTGGACATTAAAAATGAAAAGATAATGTGAAAAAATCATATTTATTTACAGGTATAATAATTTATGCATTGAAAATGGAGAAGCAGCAATATGATTGCTTTATGGTAGCCTAGTGTAATTGATATGATTGCTTCATGGTAGCATAGTTTATACACTAATGAATGGATTGGCATAAAATTTTTATGGCATACAGTATTACAGTGATATTCATAATACAGTATTGGAAACATTGTTACATTTTAAAAAACCAATTACCTGTGACAATAGGCTGATATGCAGTTTTTCCAATTATAAGAGAGAAGTACATTGTACGGTAATGTAATTCTTTGAAAGCAAAGTTATATAATAGTAAGAAAAGTAGCACATTATTAATTTGATTGTAAATATCTCTCATCTATGCCTGTGTAAGGATAGGCTGTCCACTTTAGTACAACTCTTGCACACGATGTTCTACACGTATATTTTTGTATGTGTATTGAAAAAAATCCAGGCATCAGTGGACCTGTGCAGTTCAAACCTGTGTTGTTCAAGGGTTAGCTGTATAATAAGGACATAGCTTTAGGTACTGTCAGTAGAGTCAGCAGCCCTTAGAGGAAGTGACTTTTAATCTAAGACCTCAGAGTGAGAAGGAGCCAACCATGCAGAGAGTCCAAACAAAAGATTTGTGGGAAATAGAGCAGACTGAAAAGTCCTAAGAAGTGGAATTAAGTTGGAACATGTTCTAAGATCTGCTAAGAGGCCTCTCCAGGCAGCAGTGGAGAGGGCAGTGATTTGAGATGATGTGTTATAGTTGTCGACTGAACTAAAATCATAGAACGTGAAAGTTGTGGGTCAAGTTTTATTTGGGGGCAAAATGAGGACTATAGCCTTGGAGACAGCATCTCAGATAGCTCTGAGGAACTGCTCCAAAGAGGCAGGGGGAAGCTCAGCATTATATATATGATTTTAGTGAAGAGGGGTACATGCAGTCAAGCACACATTTTAGGCAAAGGCTTGCTTGCTGCTAGTCACGAGTAGCAGGTGTCACTGTTAAGGAATTCAGTGTTTTTCTAAATATGAAGAAACTCAAGAATTTGGGCTCATAAAATCTCCTGAAAATATCTAACTATAAAGTCCTGTTCTGCTAGTTTTCCCAGACACAGAGTTCCTCATTCCTCATCTCCACCCTGAGCTCCTTTCAGGGAGTGTTGGAGGTCAGGGGCTGCAGCGGCTCATGATTTAACCCAAGCAGAGGTAGATGGCAAGTGCCAACGTGATTCAATCTTTGTAAAGGCAGAGGGTGAGTGCCAATTTTTAGTTGGCATAGGCAAGCAGAGGCCTTTTAACAACAAGGAGTTTGATTTTATTCTAAGAATAAGAGAAATTGCTGAAAAAATTTAAGTATGAATTCTCAATCTTTCTTCTCCATCAGCATCTTTATGTGGAGAATATTAAATATAGAACTGCCTGGGACTGTGGAATCTGATTCAAGTGGTTTAGATGGTGTCTAAATCACAGTATTTGTAACAAGCGCCCTGGTGATTCTGATTCACATTTCAACTTGAGAACCACTGACTTAAAATGTTTAGTCACCCTCTCACTTTCTTACACGAACTCGTTTTCCTGGTGTTCCCTTTTGATTTTTTTTTTCCAAATTGTATAACTATTTTTAGAATTTTACTGGTTATTACTTTGTCTTTTATTTCTACTGGACATTTTACTTCTTTTAAAAAAAGAAAACTGCATGTTCGCTCTCTTGTTTTCTGTCAGATTTGGAAACCAGGTATGAGACCAAGAAGTTATCTTCAGAAAATGGTGTTTATGAAATGAACTTAACCCAGTGGAAGATAATGGAAAGAATTAAAAACTGTGGCCTTAAGAGCCTTAGTTTAAAAAATGATTGGGAGTCCAAAAGAAAATTTGAAGGACAAGAGGATTATTTCGGTCAAGTGAAAATTGCATCTCAAAAAGTGTCCTCTTACCAAAAACGCACATCTCTTACTTCACGTCAGAGAATTCATTTTGTTGAGAAACCCTATGAATGTAAGGAATGTGGAAAGGCCTTTAGAGTACGCCAACAACTTACTTTTCATCACAGAATTCATACTGGTGAAAAGCCCTATGAATGTAAGGAATGTGGGATGGCCTTTAGACAGACTGCACATCTTACTCGACATCAGAGACTTCATTCTGGTGAAAAACTCTATGAGTGCAAGGAATGTGGAGAATCTTTCATATGTGGCCCAGACCTTAGAGTACATCAGAAAATTCATATTGGTGAGAAACCCTATGAATGTAAAGAATGTGGGAAGGCGTTCAGAGTTCGTGGACAACTTACTCTCCATCAGAGGATTCATACTGGTGAGAAGCCCTACGTATGTACAGAATGTGGGAAGGCCTTTAGACAGTATGCACACCTTACTCGACATCAGAAGCTTAATATTGCTGACAAACTCTATGAATGTAAAGAATGTGGAAAGGCCTTTCTGTGTGGCTCTGGCCTTAGAGTACATCACAAACTTCACACTGGCGAGAAACCCTATGAATGTAAAGAATGTGGCAAGGCCTTCAGAGTGCGGCAACAGCTGACCCTCCACCAGAGAATTCATACTGGTGAGAAACCCTATGAATGTAAGGAATGTGGAAAGACTTTTAGTCGTGGTTATCATCTTATTCTTCATCACAGAATTCACACTGGTGAGAAACCTTATGAATGTAAAGAATGCTGGAAGGCCTTTAGTCGTTACTCACAACTTATTTCACATCAGAGTATTCATATTGGTGTTAAACCCTATGACTGTAAGGAATGCGGGAAGGCCTTTAGACTGCTCTCACAACTTACACAACATCAGAGTATTCACATTGGTGAGAAGCCGTATAAATGTAAGGAATGCGGAAAGGCCTTTAGACTGCGCCAAAAACTTACTCTACATCAGAGCATTCATACTGGTGAAAAACCCTTTGAATGTAAGGAATGTAGGAAGGCCTTTAGACTTAATTCATCTCTTATTCAACATCTGAGAATTCATTCCGGTGAGAAACCCTATGAATGTAAGGAATGTAAGAAGGCCTTTAGACAACATTCACATCTTACTCATCATCTGAAAATTCATAATGTAAAAATATAAGAAAGCCTTTTCAGTCTTGTGCTGTAGAACAATCTGTGAATGTAGTAATTAGTCCCTTGTGCTTCATACATGCACCTGACTGGGTATAAGGGAGTTTGTAGTGTTAAAAGGATATGTTAATTTAATATATCCCACCCTCACTCAAACCTGAAAATCTTCACATTCATTCTAAAAACTAACCCTATTAATATAACAGATGTGGGAAAGACACTTATCATCTCTATCCCATCACTTTCATACCTGTATTATATTGAACAAGGTGCTTAACTGCTCTGGTTATAATTTCTTCATTTATAAAACAATATAACACGGTGGCAGAGCAAAGATTGCCGCAAATTCTTTGACACGCCTCCCATCAAGAGGTGGAATCCATATCCTTTCCCCGCTTGAATCTGGGCAGACTGTGACTGCTTTGACCAGTAGAGTCGTGGAAGTACTGCTGTGCTAATTTCTGGACTGGCAGATTTTGCCTCATTTCTTGGACTACTCTGTCAACATCAGATCCTGACCTGGTCAGGCTACTCTGCTGAAGAGACCACATGGAAAGGCCCTGCAACTACACAGAGAGGCAGAGGGAGAGGCACTCTGCTATGCCCAGTCTTCCAGACATGCCCACCGAGACACCAGACATTTGAGTGAAATAATTGTGGATCCTCCAGACCAGGCATCAGCTGAATGCACTGACTGACCTCAGTTGATGCCATACAGAGGAGAAAAATGGACCAACTGAGCCCCTGCCCAAATTCCTGACCTGCAAAATCATGGGATACAATAAAATGGTTGTTGTTTTAAGCCATTAAATTTTGGTTTATTATTATCATCATGAATATTACTCTCTTGAAAACTCATATGAAAGACTAAGGGCACAGTGAACATAGAAATGCCTTCCGCCAACACTCATCCCTTATTGAACGTCAGGTAATTTACTCTTGTTAAAATAGTAAAAGATGTTCTTTTTCAGTTCATAAAAAAGATACTCTACAATCTATACTCTCTGACCTCAGTATAAATTTAAAATTAACAAAGGATAAGATAAAAAAAACTATTTGGAAATTACAAATCCACCTGTATTATAAAACCTGGAGTGATTTTTTAAAATCCATTGTCGCCTTTTTTTTTAATGCTTACATTGTCCTGTCTTTGATGAGTGGGAATCCCCTCAATTTGGATCCTGTGTCCTTTTGTCATGATTACTATAGTCTTTGATAGCTGCTTCTTTTTTCTGACCAAATGTATTGGTCAGCTACAGAGCATATTAGGGCATTTATTAATAAGGAAATGGGGAAAATGTAGCTTTTATCTTACTTTTCCTTTATGAAACTATGTTTCAAGACAACCAAAAGCTGGTGAAAGAAAGTTCTTTATTAGAGAATTCTGGCTAATAAAGATCAAAGGAATCAAAAAAATCACACTTGTTATTTATGAAATAATAGATCTTGGTGATAACGATGAATGTGAAGACCATCCATTAGGTGAAAGATTATAGGAAGCTTTTGATGGATAGAGCAGAATGACAACCCACTAATCTATATTAACATCTCTAAATTAAATCAGTGAGGCTGTGTGCTTATCTTGACATAATGCAATGGATGTATACTACCTGTGGAGTATTCTTGCCCAAAATACTGATCCAGAAGTGTAATTTAGTCTCTAAATCTACCAGTTTACAGGAAACTTAGGGAATAAATGAACAAAGTAATGACACAAAGAAGCAAACAACCAAATCCAGAGTGTGGGAAATTTCACAGACTAAAAAGCCTTGTTTCTTAACCAATATATATCAAGACATTAGAAATAGAATTTATAGAGACTTAAGAGACATATGAATTAAATAGTGTGTGGAATGTGTTGACATCCTTTTGTTAAAATGTACCCAGGATTTGTCTTAATCAGGTGCGGTAAGACACACAGATGTGGAAATGACTGTCACGAAGGAAGAAGCTTATATTGGAAGATTTCTAGAAGAAACAGGAGGCACTGCATGCACACAGGTCCACATGGAGGAAGCACCTGGTCCTGTTAGGAGGCACAGGTGGGAGAGGGTGTGACTCAGAACCTTTACTGAAGTTTTCCCAGCAGGGAATAGGCACATGGTGCCAGGTAGGTCCCCCGAGCAAGTTTAGGACTGGTTAGTTTGAACAGTTTTGTTGAGCTCTGATACAGGAGTGGTCTTTAGTTGTCCAGTACTTGGCCCTGGGGTGATTTAGGCTAGGAGGAATATTGGCTTGGTATGTGAGAGTTTGTTAAAGGAGATATTTTGGGGTGTGGACTTTGGATTGATTGGTTTGTATATCACAACGCATGGTCACAGGGGAGTCATTTGCCAAGGAATTTGCTATCCCTGGGAGGGGTAGTCGCTCCAAGATCAAGTCCCCAAATGTCTGAGCATCAAAAATACAGAAAATAAGAAAATACAGTTAGTACAATCCTGATTTGGACAAATAAATGAAAAAAATTTTTCCATTATTTTAAAAAGGTAAACTTAGAATGGGTATTAAATTATATTAAATAATTATTATTCATTCGTTAGACATGATGACATGGTTGTGGGGTTTGTATGTGTGTATAAATCCTTACGTGTTAGAGATCTGTAGTGTAATATTCAAGGATGAAATTGTCGTGTACTTTTTAAATTTGCTTTATAATACTGAAGAAAAAAAGTGAGAAGGATAGATGAAACAAGATTGGCAAAATATTGCTAAGTGGTGAAGCTGGATAATGGGTACATAGGGTTCATTGTACTATTCTTACTACCTTTGCATATATTTGAAAACTTCCATAATATAGCTTTTTTAAAGTAGAAAATCTGAAATTTTAGACCGCTTAGTGATAAATAATAATGTGATGCCTACAAATAAGAATTTGTGGGAAGTCACCAAAGCTCTACTTAGTAGAAAATTAATATTAATGCATTTAGAAAACCTGGATAGAGAAGGTTCACTACTCTGTCCCCACATCTACAGTGCCTGCCACACAACAGGCAATTGATAAGTGTGTTGAAAAAAAAAAAAAACTCAGAAAATGTTTTTTTAATTAAGATAAGCAACAGGAAGTAACTCATACAATAAAAGTAAAAATACAATTTTAAAAAGTAAAATTGCCTAATTACTTCCCCCCAAAATAAAAAAGTAAAAATCGAATAGTTAATAAAACAGTAGATTTTATACCAATATAGAATTGGTAGTTATTATTGAGGAAAAAAAGATGATTCAGTTATAGCATTATGTATGGGAATAGTAAAATAGCTACATATATCAAGGAGATTTAAAATTTTTTTAATTTATAGATGTATTACTATATATGCATTTCAATATGAGTAAAAATATAGAGGATGAGTTATCTAGGGAAACCTAAATGATCCAAGTTGACTAAGATACTATAGATCTGACCAAGCATAGATATTATATTTTATTTATTTTATATTTTAATTTATAATTTATAGATTTTAGATTTATAATCTATGAGATCTGCAAACAAAGGGAAAATGTATGTAGTTATGCTCTTGTTTTTTAGAAACTAGACTCAATAGTTTTACACCAATAAAATTTTAAAGAACAGGTAACTTCTAACAAAATTTTACCAGATTATTCTATAAGGCAAATATCCCAATAATAAAATTAGATGAGGATATTCCTAAAAAGCAAAATCTAGACCATTTAAGATACATGCAGACATTCCAAATAAAATTCAGTACATTGAACTCAATAGTCTAATAAAACAATTATAAAACATAAAATGATTTAGCAGGAACATCCAGGGGCCTGACCTGTTGTGATTATTAGGTACCAAGATTTTAGGTTTCTAACTTAAGCAATGTAACAATGTTGGGGAAAATGACCTGATCTAGCCCCAGTGTCTTTTAGGTTATTTCTCTTCTTAATTCTCATTTATTTTAACCTCATCAATTTTATAAAAAGAATGAACAAATAAGTGAAAAATAGGTATTTAGTACTTAAAAATTACTACCTTCCACAGAAGAAAAATTAGTATTGCCACAACACTTTGTTTTCAACCAGATTAGTGTTACTGTCATACATTGACTTGTGCCTTTAAAGTCCATTTTGCTCAGAGTGGGCAGATTGGGCAGAAGTCACTGAATAATCATTCACCATCTAGAACAGTACGTCTTTCCCACTCATGATGTCAAATTGCTTTTAATTTGTGAGTAGTACACAATGTTTACACAAAATTGTAATACCTACAAGTATTTTAAGTGCTATGATAAAATTAGTTTTTGCTAGTAGGTCAATGTGTTTTTCCTCCCTGGTAACATTTTCTTGTTAACAGAAGTCTTCTGAGGACAGTGCATTAACTCAGAATTTCTTAAAGTATGTTCCTCAAAACACCAGTACTTAGTGGTTCTTGAAGAAAATGACTTTGTGGTCAAACAAGCATGAGAGAGCTCTGTATTCTATATTTCTTGGGGGGAAAAACTCACACTAGTGCTTATCAAAAGACTATCAAAAAAGTTTCATTTTTATCTAACCCAGTGTATCTCATACTTCACTATAGAGCCCCCATTGCCATTTCCTACTGCAGATGTAATTCCACTTTAGAAGATGTTGCTGTAACCAAAAAGAAGTGGCTTCGAGGATGGCGATGTCAGCATTATGGTAGGTGTATGGTTATCTGTGTGGTGAGGAAAGTGACTCATCAGCTGTTTGCTTTTTTTGGATTTAATATGATGCTCTTCAACAGAATAGAACCCCCCTGGCCCTATTCTTTGTATGAATACATCATATGTATTTAGGCCTTTTATTGGTCAATATTTAAGTTAGATATAATTTCTCACTGAAAAATTTCTTAGTGAATATTTGAGTTTTTTGCTGCACATAAGCAGGGTTTCTCTGAGGTATTTATCAAAAGATCAGATTGGTAAGTCGCGGATCATGTTCACTTTCAACCTCAGTACATACTGCTGTGGAAGAGGAGAACATCATTATGTCGCCAGTTTACAACTCCTTCAACCAGTGAAATGTTACTTCCTTTTATCCTCACTTCTGGTATGTGCTTTAATATCTTCCTGGTAAATAGTGAGTTGAGCATCTTTTCACATCTGTTTATTGCTAAGTACTGTAGCTTGCCAATTCATATATATTGCCCATATTCCTTTTTTAGAAAACATTCATATAAAAATCGTGGGATTCTTAAACATAACATTCTAGATAGTAAACCTAGTAGAATGATGGACTTAGCTTCTCCCAGATTGTGGCTTATTTCTGTATTTATTGTAATATTGTTATATTAAAACTTTATGGATGCAGTTACAGCTTTCATTATTACCCAATAACCTTTTAAATTTTTTTTTTACCAGACTTGATTTTTTTAGGCAATTAGTTATGTGAGCTGCAAACAGATGTGATATTTTTCTTGAGTACTTATAGTGATTATTTTATTATTATTGCAGTAGAAACAATTTCCAGAACCAGATTTAGGATTCATGGTGATAGCAGGCATCTAATTGTTTTTCCCAGCTTAATGGAAATCACTTAATATAATGTTTGCTCTATGTTTGAGGTTAACAGACATTGTGTGGTTCACTTGTTTCTTTCAGTCCCTATTGAACTTTATTAAAAATGCCTGCTAAGTATTGTCAGATGCCTTTTGCCACATTGATATATTTTTCTTCTTGAATTTGCTAATGTGATAAGGTATACTTTGGTCATTAAGGCAATATATTGATGTGAAATGAACAAGTAGACCAGTAGAACAAAATAAAGAGCCCTGTAATAGACCTACATATATGTGGTCATCTGATTTATGACAAAGGTTCCTTTGCAGTGTGGTTGCAGAGGAGGTGATGGTCTTTTCAATAAGTAGCACTGGGTCAATGGCATATCCATATTGATAATAATTAATCTAGGCTCGTACCTTATACTTCACATAAATCAATTCCAGATATGTTAATGATGTAATTGTAGAAGATAAAACAAAACCTTTAGAAGAAAACATAGAATATCTTTCTAGCCTTGGGTCAGCCAAGATTTCTTAACACAAAATCACTACCCGTGTGAAGAAAAAAATAGTAAATTTTACTATATTAAATTTAAAGATCTGTTTCACCAAAAGACACCGTTAAGAAAATGAAAAGAGAAGCCACAGAGTGGGAGAATATATTCACAATACATATATTTGACCAAGAATTCATCCAGAGTATATAAAGGACCACTACAGATCAATAAATGGCAAACAATCAAATAGGATATGGGGAAAAACTCAAATAAGCATTCCAAAAAATGGATATTCAGGTAGCCAATAAAGACATCAGAAGGCGCTCAAGTTCATTAATTATCAAGAAAATGGAAGAATGAAAACCACAGTGTGATATGACTGCCCCCACCAGAGTAACTAATGAAAAAACTGCATGCAGCGTGTATACCTGCAGTGTGCCACGGTGTGCTCTGCCTGTTGATGATATGCTAATGAATATTAAAGACAAGATCCCCAGTCTCCAGGAGAATCTGGAAAGCAGACAACCAGAGAATACCTAACTAAGATAACTTCAGACATTGATAAGC